>NC_045806.1:4726708-5062285 GCF_009873245.2 Balaenoptera musculus | reverse complement strand
GGGGACTCAAGAGATGAATTCCTTCCAATCTTCCAGGGAATTCCCGGGTGGCCCAGTGGTTAGGACTCTGCGCTTTCACTGCCAAGGGCACGGGTTCCATCCCTGGTCAGGGAACTACAATCTCACAAGCCGCACAGCACGGCCAAAAAAACCCAAACAAAACAAAATTTACAGTGTAACTTTCCAATAGCGTCTCTGTTCTGCCTGCAGACGACCCACCAGGCTGAGTAAGTACAACTATTTATCCAAGTTGTTATCTATACAAGATATAAGATGTTATCTATATATCCACATGATTTGTTGTGGAGTAGAAGCCCACACAGTAAAAGAGCCTCTTGCAACCTTCTCATCCTCACTTCTTTTTCCCCTCACCCTTCTGCACCTTCAGAATAAAACATCTAAACATAATCCTTTCCTCTGGCTCTGTTTTCCAGTGAAGACGGAATAAGACACACCATTTTCCGGAGAATATGCATTTTAAAAATTATTAAATCCTTAAGAAAAAGGAACAAGAATTTCATTGAGAATTCTCACTGATAATTATTTTCATTTCAGCAGAGAATTTCCAATAGCCTTGAACCCTACTGCCCTGCACAGTTATGTTATCCATATGTTCACTCATTGCCAATGTTGGCCTGAACTACATTGGATCATCAATAATCACAGGGGTAGAACCATGAAAGCAACATGATCCTTTGAAACATGTCCCATAGTGCAGTTCCTGTACTTAAAGGCTAATAATGCTGCTTCTTCATCAGATAAAGGTGATGGTTACTGTATTGGTTTTCTAGGGTTACCATAAGAAAGCACCACTGACTGAATGGCTTACACAACCAAATTAATTTTCTTATGGCTCTGGAGCTTAGAAGTCTCAGATGAAGGTGTTGTCGGGGCTGGTTCCTCCTGAGACCTCTCTCGTTGGAGTGCAGATGGCTGTCTCCTCCCTGTGTCCTCACATGGTCATCCTTCTCTATATGTCTGTGTCCTAATCTCCTATTCTTATAAGGATACTCATCCTATTGGATTAGGAGCCACCCTAACGACCTCATTTTAACCTTAATCACCTCTTAAAAGACCCTGTTTCCAAATACAGCACGCTCTGAGGTGTGCTCTGAGGTGTGCTGTACCTAACTGGAGTTAGGTATTTAATATATGAATTTGGGGGAGGCGAGGACATGATTCAGCCTATAGCACATACTATGCGTCCTCAAACTTTGGTCCTAGAAACCACAGAATTGTTGAATCAAGAGAAAAAGAGAGGACTTCCCTGGTGGCACAGTGGTTAAGAATCCGCCTGCCAATGCAGGGGACATGGGTTCGAGCCCTGGTCTGGGAAGATCCCACATGCCACGAAGCAACTAAGGCTGTGCACCACAACTACTGAGCCTGCGCTCTAGAGCCTGTGAGCCACAACTACTGAGCCCACATGCCACAACTACTGAAGCCCGCACGCCCAGAGCCCATGCTCCACAACAAGAGAAGCCACTGCAATGAGAAGCCCGTGTACCGCAACGAAGAGTAGCCCCCGCTCGCCACAACTAGAGGAACCCACACACAGCAACGAAGACTCAATGCAACCAAAACTAACTAACTAACTAAATAATTTATATTAAAAAAAAAAAAGAGCAAAAGAGAACACTTCGGTATTTATGTGTGTCAGTTAAGGATCATTGGTTGTACGCAACACAACTATTCCAAACTTGAGAGAAAAGCGAAAATGATTGAAAAGGAATGGGTGTAGTGCATGAAATTCAAGGAATCACCAAAAATTCAGGGCAGAAATGAAAAGGCATAGGGCAGCTCCAGGGACTCTATGTAGCAGGAGATAATAATTTCCCTCATACATCCGTACCACTGCTGGGACAAAGGAGAATCAACTCTCTTCCTTTAGTCTAGACAGGATTTCGTGTCCCAGGGGAACATTCAACTGGTCTAGTCTTGGTCAATGCTCATTCTTTGACAAGGGTCAGAAAGGTCATTTGTATTCACAGCCCCACCAGAACCGCACACAGTCTAGCAGATGTGATTCCCCAAAAGAAAGTTACAGTGATGCTTCACTAAGAAAGAGAAATGGAGAGTTGGTGGCAAAAAAGGAAAGAAAAGAACATCGTGTCTCTCTAAGTTGGCTCGCCTTGTTCCATCAGCTGGCTGGTCACCATGATTCCCAGTGTGGACACAGATCCCCGTCTCTGAAGCTGGGAAGGATTTACCCCCTGTGCCATTTCCCCTCTTGCCTCTGTATTTTATCCTCCATTAGGTTGGGCATTACATACCATTACTTCTTTGGCCACAGGCTATGAGAGCAGCAAGGACTCAGCTGAGTCAGCAGGTGGTCCAGGCGGGCGAGGTGCTCAGAGAGGCATGTCCCCTGCCATTAATTTTCTAGTTTTCGATTATTGCTCTTTGCTTCCACAATGTTGAAATGGTGCCATATTTTAGTTACAGCTCTTTCAAGAAAACTTTGCTGTTCTTTTTGCTGTTACAGCCTGCGAGTGGCTCTTTAAAAGAGCCAGTGTCTTTTAGAGGATGAAAACAATAGAACAGCAGATTTTAACATAACTGCTATGAAGAAATCTGCTATCTGGGGGAATATGGTTGTCACTTCTTGATTTTTGTTTCTACGGGAAGGACCATCTAACTAAAGAGGAATTTTTTTTCCTCCTGTAATAAATCTATATATCATATTTCACATATATGAGGACACCGTGTATAGATCCCATTTTACATAAATCTCATATCTGATCTGACCCAACATGTGGCCTGGGGGTTATTAAACTCTGGTGTCCTGGACTCTCAGTTTTGCATCTGATTATCCTTTTGACAAATGTCACATGTTCCCCCTCCCCACAACCATAAAGGAGTCCATATGCCCACGTGGCAAGTAAAATCACGGATATTCCCTTTCTCATCCCATATTAGACTAGGACACAGAACAGGAGTCACCCAAGATATTCTGTAAAAGGGTAGGAAATAAGTATTGGGGGCTTAGTGGGCCACAGAATCTCTGTGAAAATAGCCATAAAGATAGATAAAGGAATGAATTAGGCTATATTTCATTAAAACGCTATTTACATAAACAGGCAAGAGGCCAGAGTTAGCCCAGGGGTTGTAGTTTACTGACCTATGGCCTAGAATTCTGCCTTCCTCACTAATATATTGAGTTCTGACCACTCCATCAACAATAATAACAAAAATAATTCCTATCTTTTAAACCTTATTGTATATCTATCTACTATATATCTATGCATCTTGTGCAAATGTATTCATCTCCATAACAGCCCAATAAGATAGTTATCTCCATTTTACAAAACAAGAACTAAGCTTAGTTAGCTAATGTGGTCAATATCTCCAAACCTTCCAAACGAAGATTTGGATTTTGCAGTTTTAGCCGTTTTAGTCAGTATGGGTTGGACTATGTCACACAGTAATAAGCAATCCCCAAATCTCAGCAGTGCAAACCAACAAAAATCTATTTCTTCCTTAAGGAAAGTCCAGGCAATGCTCCAGGTCAGTTGCCCTCTGTGTAGCTGTCCGCTCCAGTCTGCTTGGGACTTATGTCACTTCTGCACCAACATCTTCTCCCATTTTCCCTACAGTAAGAGGGGTCTAGAGAAGAACTTCTCAAACTTGAGCACACATACAAATCACCTGGGAGCTTATTCAAGTGAAGCTTCAGATACAAGAGTTTTGGGGGTGGGGTCTCAGATCTGAATATCCATCACTCCCTGGTGATGTTGGGGTCTGGTGACCACATTCCAAGCAGTAAGTGGCACCCTGGCAAGAAAATGATTATATATGGAAAGACAGACATCTGGTCAACATTATATGGGCCAAAACAAGTCACAGGGCTCTGCATAACCTGAAGAGCATAAGGGAGGGGCCTTTATTCCTTTCATAGGGTATAAAGGAAGCATGTCTCTTGGGATATAGTTGTAATATCAACTCAGTCCAGGCTTGGTTGACTTCAAACTCTTTACCCGTGTCACTGTGTTACACTGCTTATCCTGCTGACAGATGGAAATCAGTTGTGACCCCCATCCCGTTAGCTTGGAATGCTACCTTTCCCTCAGAGTCCTCTCCCTTCACACTGCATCCTTATGTCCTAACCCCGTGCTATGCAAAATGTGGTTCCTGGTCCAGGAGCATCAGAATCACAGGGAGATTGCTAGAAATACAGAATCTCAGGGTCCACTCATGACCAAATGAATCAGAATCTGCATTTTAACAAGATCCTTAGGTGACTTGCATGTACATTAAAGGATGAAAATCATGCTCTATGAGTTAAGCTTTTATAAACAACAAGGTCCTACTGTATATCACAGTAGGACCATATTCAATAGTCCAACACAGAGAACTATATTCAATATCCTATAATAAACCATAATGGAAAAGAATATATAAAAAAAAGAATGCATGTATAATGGCATCACTTTGCTGTACAGCAGAAATCAACACAACATTGTAAATCAACTATACTTCAATTAAAAATTGATTAAAAATAATTAAAAAGAAGAGAAAAGAAAATCATACTCTAATCCACCCCACAGACAGCAGACTTTCACCTGTGGGGAAATTGTCCAGCCTACGAATGTTGCCGAAAATGACCCTCATTTTCCACCATAGCCTGAATCCAGCACAGCAGGTACTTTAAAAATCACACTTGAAACCCAGGGAGCCTATTGAGAAAAGAGGCAATCCATCTAAGTAGACCCTAACCCTAACCCTAAACCCTAACCCTAAACCCTAAACCCTAACCCTAAACCTAAACCCTAACCCTAACCCTAACCCCTAACCCTAACCCTAGCCCTGACCCTAACCCTAAACCCTAGCCCTGGCCCTAACCCTAACCCTAAACCCCTAACCCTAACCCTAAACCCTAACCCTAACCCTAAACCCTAAACCCTAACCCTAACCCTAAACCCTAACCCTAGCCCTGACCCTGACCCTAACCCTAACCCTAAACCCTAGCCCTGACCCTAACCGTATATTCCATATATGTGTTATATATGTAACAGTTCATGATGTTCATTTTAAATTAAAGTAACTTATCTTATGAAGAAGCATTTATTACCAGACAACTTTTACATGCCTTAATATCCTAAGATATTCAAGTATAGTCATATAACTTTATACCATTAATCTTTTATTTCAAAGGATAGCCATTAAATGCCATGTGCTGAGTTCTAGGCATATAGCAAATAGTAAATGAGCCTTTGGTATCCAGAAATCCATAATTTCATTTGTAAATAATGGAACCTCAATAGATCGAAATAAGTGTTCTAGCAAAGAGGTGTTCCGTGTGCTATGAAAGCACATGAAAGACTAAGAAAGGCGACCAACACTACTGAATGGCAGCTATAAATCACGCGTTCTACAAAGTACTTTCATATCTGTTTCTGCCTTTCCATCTGTCAGCAACCACCCTGTGATGTACGATTATCCTCGTAACGCCAAGGAGGACACTAGTCTCAAGGATATGAGGGAATTAAGACTCCCAAGCCCTCTGGTGGAAACACGCCAAACACTGGGGAGAGTGTACAACCAGTGGGGAGAGTGTACAACCACTATGGACATTAATTTGGCACCACCAAGAACTCGTAAGGTGCAAATACTCACGGCCCAGCAGCATATGCCCCTGCTCCCAAGAACTGCCTCATCTAAACCAGGATGGAGACAGGCATTCAACTCTAGGCATAGCCAACTCCCAAATCTCTGCTTTGCATGACCTCCTGCTTTGTCATCTTCCTTAATCACAGACCAAAGGGCCAGGAAATCCCTTTAAAAACTACCATCTTAACATCCCTGCCTTCAAACACGGAGGTCAAACTCTCCTTGTCATTTCGCTAGATCACTCTATTCCCGCAATAAATTCTTGCTTCTCTTTCTTATGCTCCTGCTGTACAGCTGGACCACACAATTATTTCATCTCCACTCTACCCTTTCCATAAATATTGCCATTTCTGCAAAATGGGAGGTCTCTTGGTGTTGAGAATGAAATTAAGGGAGAGATCTCCAAGTGCTACTTCCTGTGTCCCATATGTGACTTGGGCACTCCATGAAGTGAATTTCTAGGTGAGTCAAGTTTACAATTATTAGCCTTTTGAGACTATATTTGCATTGCCTTGGGCGGTCAAATGAGAATACCTCATTTGACTAGAAGTACGTTTCAGGTGAAATGATGAACGTGGCATACCACCCCTGCTGTCAGTTGCTAGCCCTGTGTATGAGAGCCGCTGAAAAGCTCCAAGCATGTCAAGAGATGGCTTATTCTAGCAGGCATGTGTGAGGGTATAGCCTTGTGATTCACGATTACAGCCCTTTCCAAGAAGGACTAGCTCCTCTTTGGACCATGACTCCCAGACATCGGATCCACCTACACTCGCCATCTGATTGTTATATTATGCTGATATGGTGCCCCAGCAGTAGCAAAGCTTTGCCATGCTGTTAGATACCGAAAAATCAGCCTATCTTTGGATTGTCTCAATGCATGGACTTGCTCACACAGTTGGGACACGTCAGTTCCTGAGAACTGTTAGCACCCAGCATCTAGCCTTCAAGCACCAGTATGAACACCAGATGCACATTCCATGGTGCATCCCAGGATACATTTTCACTTCACTCTTACATCTCTTTAGGTTAAATTCAAAGTTGGGTTGAACTATCCTCTGGACTGGATAGATGCTATGGTTTTTTTTTTTAACATCTTTATTGGAGTAAAATTGTTTTACAATGGCGTGTTAGTTTCTGCTTTATAACAAAGTGAATTAGTTATACATATACATATGTCCCCATATCTCTTCCCTCTTGCATCTCCCTCCCTCCCACCCTCCCTATCCCACCCCTCTAGGTGGTCACAAAGCACCGAGCTGATCTCCCTGTGCTATGCGGCTGCTTCCCGCTAGCTATCTATTTTACATTTGGTAGTGTGCTATGTTGACAGCAGGTTCAGAAATGAACACTTCCATCCTTATGGACAACCTCATATCAGCTAGTCACCCCCTCTCTATCATCAATTCAGAGAATATTCTGCATTCAGCATCCATCTTCCAGAGACTATTCAGGCATCAGCAAAGATGGTGGAGTAGAAAGACCCTGAGTTCTCCTCCTCTCACAGGTACACCAAAATCACAACTATTTGCAGAACAGCCATCCATGAAAAAGGCCGAAACCTACCAGAAAAGATCTTCTACAGCTAAAGATATAAAGAAGGAATTACAACCAGATGGGTAAGAGGAGTGGAGTTGCAACATTGTCAAGTCCGATACCCCTGGGTGGGTGACCCAGATAAAGGAGAATAATTTCAATTGTACAGGTTCTCCCAAAGGAGTGAGAGGTCCAAGCCCCATGTAGGGCTCCACAGACTGGGGGTCCAGCACTGGGAAGAGGAGCTACCAGACGGTTGGACTTTAAAGGCCAGTCGGGCTTACTTTCAGGCGTCCCAGAGGTAGGGGGAGGAGAGTAAGAGGAACAAACTACTATGAATGAAATAAGTAAGCTACAAGGATATATGATACAAGACGAGGAATACAGCTCATATTTTATAATAATTATAAATGGAGTATAACCTTTAAAATTGTGAATCACTATCTTGTATACCTGAAACTTACATAATATTGTAAATCAACTATACCTCAATAAAACAAACAAACAAGAGTATTCGAGTTCAAAAAAATAATAATGCACTTCCCTCTTAACGTATCATCAGAGAGGTGTTCTGGTTTGGTGATAAAATTCAATTCTAATGGGTAGGATGCTTTTTTGAAACCATATTTCCCTGGTGTGGATTTGTAGAGTAGAAATGGCCAAATCGGGGGGGCGGGGGGGGAGCAGGTGGTGGGACAGAGATCCAAGTTTAACTCCCAGGGTGAGCATGTATAAGCAAGCTGGACTTGGACAAGTTACTTATTTTCTGTGGAACTTAGAGTCCTCATCAAAGATTCCTACTCACGGGGTTCCTTTAGGATTCAGTGAAGAGCTTCCCTATCTTCCCTATCTCAGACACAACCTCATAGGGTCTGTGTGAGGATTCACTGATGCGAAACCTTCTCTCACCCCAAACAGGTGACACACTCTATCACAGAATCTGACCACGGGCTAGATATTTGAACACAGGATTGTTAGAGAGAAATGGAAATACACGCTTACCAGACGCATGGTAAAAACCCTCGGTAAACTGTAAAGTATTACGGGTGTTAGTTATTGCTGTTCAGACACACAGCCACAAGCTCTGCTGATTCTGTGAAGCAGACCATAATTGGCTCTGGGCCCGCTGGAAGGTGCACTTGGGACAGGAGAGCAGTCCCATGGGACAGTATGAATATGGCAAATATGTTTAGGTGAATTTACAGTCTCTTGATTTCCCTGGACGCCAGAAAGTATGTTGTGAACAGTTTCCCAAATACCTATTTGAATGGCAACGGAAACTAGGCAAAATAAATGGACATACTTGGCTTTATGCTACAACCCTGATTTATGTATGTGTTTAGATGCATACATGCAAGGTGCAGGACTCCTCACCTACAACCTAGGAGGTGATCATGGAAAAATTCGATGACAAAGCTCTTCTGATTGGTCAGCAATACCACTCTTCTAACTGACTGACAGGCAGACGCTTTCAGTGTGTTAATGGTGACTCCTAGTCCTCCGTATCAAATTCCACCTATAGCAGTAAGATATGCCAGACAACACCGTCCTTGATCACCCATTTAATGTCTTAAAATAAAAACACGCTATGAACACGCTATGTGTTCATCAGGAAAATATAATTTAACAAGCAAACCCACATTTTAGATAATTTCCCTAACACAGATGATTCATTAGAAGGAAGCAATGTAATGTCTCCATAAATAATGATTAAACGAAGATATTCAAGGGAGAATTATTGATTATGGTAAAAAACAAACAAACAAACAAACAAAAACAACTGAGATCAAGACAAGTGACCGATGTCGAGTATTGTTTAATAAAATAGTCCTAGTGTCAGATCATTTTAAGTTCCCTCTAATTTTACATATTTTCTTATCTAGGAAAAAAGGGAGAGTGGGGATATATTCTGACAGACTTGAATTAACCTGAAAAAACTGTTTTAATCAGCACAAAAGCTTTGATTGGAACTTTTAGGCCTTTAACATTGCCTTCAGGAGGACAAATTCCCAAGCGAGTTGAGAGTACTTTTAGAACATTCCTAAAAAAAGCAACCCAAAAAACTGTAATACTTGAGAAGAGGTGCAAATTTCAACTTTACTACAATACTTGAATGAGTAAAAGTTAATAGGTTACAATGAAAATATTTAACTTAAAACAGTATTATACGTGGTAATAATTTTATGTTGTGTTCCGAAAGATTTCTTTGGTGTTTTACATATTCTTTACACTAAAAATTAAAGCAAATGGTACTTTTCATTGTTTTACATAATTGGCACGCTTCTTCTCATAATCCTGTACATAACCCCATATATTAATTGTGTTTACATGTCAACTAGACATATATTAGTGCAAAGAAAACCTAACAGAGGGCTGGTCCACACAGCACTTTTAAGCCAAGCCAGAAGACCCTCAGTAACCTCTGACAAATAAGCTGCAAGCTACAGTACAATGACTAAGGCAGAAATTAACAGTCACTGGATACACAGGTCAATGCCATGAGCTCTCACAGACTCTCCTGCCCTTCCCAATCTCCCATAACTTTCTGCTCACGTGGTAGACCCGCATGATCCCACCACCTGAGACTGACAACCACACACCCAATCTCAGGCCTCTCCCAGCAGTTGAAGACCTGGTAGAACCATCAGGCCCCAGCAGCTCCTAAAAGAGGCCAGGGTAGCAACATAGAGATGCAGATGTCAACACCCTACAGGGCACCTTGGAGCAGTGGGAGATGGAAGACAGTCAGCACACAAAGTTCTCTCTCCTCCCGTTCCAAAGCACACACCGGCCACACCGTCCACCCTGAGCCATCCTGAGCCATCGCTGTCCTGCAGCTTCATCTCTTGGGCGGGTAGAGAAGCAGTGGTGAGAAAACCCAGCTACCTCTGCTTCCTGTTCTCTGCTGCGTCCGTTCCCTATAGCTCCTCCCTCAGGGGCCGTGATTGCTGCTTCCAACAAAGCATCAGCCAGCACTGTGCCTAAGCTTTGTTTTTAGAGAACCAGGGCTAAGACACTTGGGTGTCTGTCTGTTTATTTTTCTTTGTCTTCACGGCAGGTACAAAAGCATGGATGAAAAGATGAGAGGGTCTACTTTGAAATCATAGGATTGTATCTGCAGCATTTGGCCTCAAAGTCTGGGCCTGAGGCTCTTTGACATATACGGCCTGTACCTTCAAATACCTAATTATTGTTTACCCTAACAATATCCACGCATGCTAGGTTTTTACTGTTTTTATTTCACACTTCTGAGAGTCACGACATGGAGTTTCTTTCCCAACGGAGCAAATTTAGCAGGTTGTAGAGTCAGATCTTCTTATTCTGCTTGTCATGTTCTTTTGGTTGTGTGGGTCTCTCAGTTGAAGATGGATGAGGAAAAACTAGAACACATCCAAAAAAGAGTGTCCTGCATACCATTTCAGAAATGACATCAAACTGCCACAAAAAAAGGCCAGCCAAGATGCATAGGTTAGACTCAATAGTTGTTTTACAATATAGGAAGTGTCACAGCCTCAGTCTTATTATTTAGCATTTTGTACTGTCAACCTACACACTCAAAGAAATTTAGAGAAATTGTGTTGCTTTATACCCAATAAAAGACTAAACAATATGAAAGTTATATGTGAGCCTCATTTATGACCCAATCCATCCTGAAAAAAACAAAACAAACAAACAAACAAACAAAAAACAGTCTAAAGTAGAAACTCTCTACCATATGATCCTGCAATCCCACTCCTGGGCATATATCCAGAAGAGAGGGAAACTCTAATTGGAAAAGATACATGCGCCCAATGGTCACAGCAGAACTATTTAAAAGAGCCAAGACATGGAAGCAACCTAAATGTCCATCGACAGATGAATGGATAAAGAAAATGTGGTACATATATACAATGGAATATTACCCAGCCATAAAAAGAATGAAATTTTGCCATTTGCATCAACATGGATGGATCTAGAGACTGTCACAGTGAGTGAGGTAAGTCAGAAAGAGAAATACAAATATCACATGATATCACTTATATGGAGAATCTAAAAAAATGATACAAATGAACTTATTTACAAAACAGAAACAGACTCACAGACATAGAAAACAAACTTATGGTTACCAAAGAGGGGGCGGATAAATTGGGAGTTTGGCATTAGCAGATTCAAACTACTATATATAAAAGAGATGAACAACAAGGTCCTACTGTATATGTATAGCACAGGGAACTATATTCAGTATCTTGTAATAAACTATAATGGAAAAGAAAAAAAAAGGAGAAACTTTCAAATAGCTTCTATTTTTTTGTACTTCTAATAAAATTGCAACAGGTTTGCATTGTTGGTAGCCTTTAAAGAGACGTAAGTGGTATAGTCCTCAGAATTGTGAATTTTAAGATAGAAAAAAAGCAAGCCAGTTCTCCAGAAAGAACAAGAGTAAAGTGTCTAAAATTGCCCTGCAGTCTTTAATTCGATGCTCAGAGGAGCTATTTGTATTATTTATGTTTTTGTCATAGCTAAAAATTCATTGCTATCTCCAGTGTCACGAAGCTTTTCCTTTATATCTTCCTCTAGGAATTTTATAGCTTTAAGTGTTAGGTTTTGATTTTTAATCCAGCTGGAGTTAATTTTTGTGTATGGTATAAGATAAGGGGTCAAGTTCTTTCTTCTGCAAGGGGATATCCAGTTTTCACAGCACAATTTGTTGAAGAGACTGTCCTTTCCCCATATCATGTGTATTTATATCAGTATCACACTGTTTTGATTACTGTACCTTTGTAGTATGTCTTGAAATCAGGAAGCATGAGACCTCAAAATTTGTTCTTCTTTTTCAAGGTTGAAATCTTTTTTCAAGATTTGTTCTTCTTCAAGATTGTTGCTACTCAAGGTCTCTTGTGATCCCAAATGATGTGAATTTTAGAATTTGTTTTTCCTACTCCTACAAAAATAACACCATTGGAATTCTGATAGGAGTTGCACTGAATCTGTAGACCATAGACTGCTTTGTGTTGTATGAACATTTTAACAATATTAAGTCTTCCAATTCTTGAGCATGGGAGATCTTTCCATTTTTGTGTGTCTTCTTTAACTTCTTTCATCAATGCTTTGTCCTTTTCAGTACACAAAGTTGTCCACTTCCTTAAGTTTATTCTTAAAGTATTTTATTCTTTTGGATGTGATTTTAAATGAGGTTGTTTTCTTAATTTCCTTTTCAGAGTGTTCATTGTTAACATATAGAAAGCATCTGATTTTTCCACGTTGATTTTATATCCTGCAACTTTGCTGAATTCATGTATTTGTTCTCATAGTTTCTGTGACAAACCTTGAAGGTTTTCTATGTATAAGAGCAACATTTGCATTTTTTATCCAGCATCTTTGTGTTACCACACTTGTCCTTGTGGTCCCTGAAGAGACACTGTTTCTGTAGTACACAGCCCTACAAAGGCACCTGCATAATTGATTCATTACTTTAAAAAAAATCACAGCAACAGGGTGAATGAGATTAGCACAAACCCAAACGGTTGGATGGCTGAGGCTTCAGAGCCCTTCACTGAAACCTTCGTATAACGATCCAGAGCTGGGAGAAGGGCTCCTGCCTGCCTGCCTGGCTGATTCCCCACCAGCTGGCAATGATGGGCTTTTATTCACATCCCAGGATCAGAAACAGAAAATGTATTCAGAGAGCGCCACGGGGAAAAGGGAAGGCAAAAACACTCTAGCATCTTTGGCAGTCTCATCTATTCTCCAAGTCACTTGTTCAAGTGAGCCAATTTTCTTCTAGTGCTGGCTACTTAACAGCTAGACTTTTTCTCTTGCAGTCATGGGTTTTTAACCTGCAGCACGGATGGAATGCCTGAACTTGTCTGTAGATCTTCTGAAAGCAGCTCCTCCCCTCAGGCAAATTTAAACTGGCGTCAGAACCGTGACACTAAAATTCCCGAGGGGCTAAAATATTACAAGTTCCGCTAGCTGATACAAAATTGGCTGGGAGATTAAAACAAAGATCATATTCCCAGCGTGGGAAGAAATATTACCCTGAATAATTTAAAGAGCGCTATCATAAACTGGCAGGAAATGAAATTCAGAATTGCCCATCTCCTGGCACTGAAATTAAAAGAAGCTGCAGAAGGATAAAGGAGGGTAGAAAGGCAGAAAAAGAGTATTATCACCTAAATCCTTGATCTTGCTGATCTTTTCCTTTGGGGTAGAACTTGGTGAGTGTAGACATTAAAAAGATTAGAAAGGGTGCAGTCAAGGAGGAGAGAAAAGAAACCTAAAGGATGCTAGCTTGAGTCGTAAGTAACCTTTCTCTTGTTGGTAACAGGCAAGACCCACTCCCTGACTCCTCCTCCAGGTGGGGGCCACGTGACTGAGTTCCAGCTGAGCGTAAGCAGACTTGCTGGGCGACACCAAGAGAACCTTCCAGATGACCACCCCCCCCCCCCCCGCCCTGCCCCATACCCTTTGCACTACACCCACTTGAAGCCACAGCACTGAGAACTTGGAAGCTACACATGGACGACGAGTGGTTTCCTAAGATGCAAGGTCTGTGTGTCCCAAATGCGTGCTTGGGGAGAAGCTGCCTGCCCATCAAGCACACCCGCTGTGGTCTTTACAGGAATGAGAAATGAAGTTCCATCACGCATTGGAGTCATTACACGTGTTTGGATGTGCTTTAGTAGCTAGAATTCCCTAACTAATGCAGTATCTGAGTACCCTCAGATAGGATATCCCACGTGTGGGAGATTCTGTTTACTCATCAGAAAATAACTTTATTAGGAGGAAATAAAGCAAGGAAAAAAAAGATGTTTCTTAAGCCAGAATCGGTATCACCATAACCTTCATCACACATGAATGTAAAAATTAGATAATTCTCACCTAAGTGGGCACCTGAGATTTAAATACTATAGTTCATTGATTCTAAGCACCATATATGAAATTAGTATGTGTCTTAACAATTGATGGGCATAGTCAAAGTGATATTTAAAATTTTTTTCTTAGCGGTATTTTAAATAAAGCTACAACTCTCAATCTGCGGTCTTAGATTTGATGAAGTGGCATGCTGTCTGCTGGATTCCAAGACTGTAATGGCCATAGTCTCTGCTCCTACAGGATTAAGCCACGCTTCTCTGCGTCCTCCAAGCCACATTACCCCAGAAAGCTAGGATGCTACACAGTCAAGGTCAAAGGAATGAAATCTGGCTTGGTCTGGTCCCACTGCTACATCCTCAGGGTGGGAGACTGTCAGGACATCACAGGACAATAGGACCGTCTGATTTCCCCAAGCTAAGTGTACTCTGAGACTCAAAATTTTAATATAATGATTTACAGAAAGGTATAATTTTGTCCTAGCAGTAGCAGTGGGGACACATGGAAGTACTGAGTAAGGATAAATCACGGTCATCTCATAAAGCTCCAATCACACACTGTAATTAGACAATGACTCATTTCTATAAATCTGGCTATGAGTATTTTATATGTTTTATTGATCGTACCATAATATTAAATATACAACACTTCAACCGATGGTTGATATCTGCTCTAAACATAATTTCTAGGAGTGAAGATAAATATGTAGAAATACAAATGTGGCCTTATTATCTACTCTCCCAGGACAGATAATCAGGATAACTTTTTTTTTAATGTACAAGAAATCTTTTACTCCTTCAGAGAACTCCTCGAAGCAAATCCCATCTGGAGATGGCACAGAAAGCAATGCTCCTTACCCAGGCCTGCTGCAGTTCTTGCTGACAACTCAACCTAACACCCAATACTGACAAAACAGACATCATCAGGACTACGGCCCCAGGCCAAATCTGGCATGCTGCCTGCTTCGATACAGTGCATGAGCTGAGGATTTTTTTTTTTTTTTTCATTTTCAAATGTTTGGGGAAAATCAAAAAGAATAACATTTTGTGACATGTGAAAATTCTGTGAAATTCAAATTAGTGTCCATAAATAAAAGCAGACTGAAATACAGCCATATTTGTTTCTGCCTTGTCTCTGGCTGCTTTTGGACCATAAAGCCTGAAATGTTTAATATCTGATGCTTTGCAGACAAAGACCTAAGCCTTGCTACTCCAAGGAACTGAAGCAACGTCACCTGGGAACTTGTGTGAAATGCTGAATCTCAGGCCAGGCCCCAGAACTGATTTAGAATCTGTGATTTAAGGAGATCCTCAGGTGACTCACACCAACATTAAAATTTGACAAGTCCACCCTAAAGAGAATGGATATCCTACACATTCATCAAGAAAGGGATGTCCATTTGAGGCAATGCAAACAAACTGATTCATATCTCATAGGAGTCATAGGTATTTTAGTTAAAAAATAAATAGTAAATGATGAGATGTTAGTTTTCATGGGGCAAAAAATCTGAGAAAATTTTAGATTTAACCCTGAACACCTTATATTGTCCAATACAAAATGGAAAGAGAGAATAAATATAAGCCTAGATGAGTTTTCTAAAGTGGACACTAGTTTAATCACAGTTGGGTGTTTTTTTGTTTTTCTTTTTTTTTCAATTGACCTAAACTGTTCCTTGTGGTAAAGATGTGAATAATTAACCAACAGAGCCATATAAACAACTTCATCTGTGTGACGGCAGAATTTACAGGAGAATGTATGTTCTAAGGTTGTGAGCCTCAACAAAACGCACTTCCATGGGCCATGGATCAATAAGACCTATCAGTCAACATCCATTTATCCCAATAAGCAGTCTATTAGGCTTTTCCCTTTGACACTTCAGCTGGTCATTTCATTACCACTGGACAAGGATTTCTTACAGATGACCCAAAGATTTGTGAGGAGTGCAATTTAAACGTTTAACATTCTGTTTTTCTTAGATTTAAGCCCCTGTTTCTTCTGACGGTGACCCAGGAATTTCTTCTCTGGTCATTAATCACAGAGGAATAGCTGACAAGATGAGGACTGTTAACTTTTCCTGCTATAACTGTTAACGCATTCCCTAGACAAGGCTGGTATTTAGCCCAGATTATAAGGGATGACCTCCAAAAATTTTCACTTACCAGGCTTATTATTCACCAATACCTATGTTTCCTGTTTCTACATTAGGTGAGCAACTCCAAAAGGCCAAACCTTCAAAATACTGGGGAGGAAAAATGTTTGTAGAAGATAGTAAGAATCTAAAAAAGAGTGGATATATGTATAACTGATTCACTTTGCTGTACAGTAGAAAGTAACACAACATTGTAAATCAACTATACTCCAATAAAAATTTTAAAATAACAACAAAAAAATAATGACATCCTGTGAAATCTCCCAAGATAAAGCAGTCATACTTAACCAGTCAAGTCCACTCACGTAACAGTCATTAAATTGATTTGCATAGAAATCAGCTGTCGTGCACTACTGACAAGCTTAATCAGTCATCCATATCTTTCCTTAATTCATGACAGTGTGGTGATGTATGCCCACACAGGGGTTTTCTGATTCAATTTTTACCAGTGGTGATGGCCCCATCAGTTTGGGTCTAGATCACTATGGCCTCATTTATGATACATCGCAGTGAGTTTGCCCTGCAATCATTCCTATCCCTCCTGTTACCAGAATGACCGTTGTTCTGCCTCTGACTTAATGCCGAGCCCTACCTCATTCCACGGGGGTGACTTGGAGACAAGAATACTAATGCTGTCCATCACCACAGCTGTTTCCCCTACAGTGTTAAAGAAATCCCCATGGCTTCTACTGAGTCATTTGTTGGAAAAACACGTATTACTAAGTGTTCTGATTTCCATTTTAAACCTTTACAGTTATTAATGCAATTCCTGTAATAAATAAAAGATTTATAAGAATAACCATACTCTACACTGGCTCCCCCTCAATGGAAAAAAATACAAGAAGGAAATGGACAGTCCAATGTTTTCAACCAGATTGAAAACTGATGTGAAGTAATTCATACTCACCTAACTAACCGTGATATGTTGAAATCAGTGATGAGGACTGTAAATTCAGATTTATGGATTAGTCCCAGTGATGGAAACCAATGCTAGCTAACTTAAGAGGATAAAAAAGAGAAATAATGATCCATATGATCCAGCAATCCCACTCCTGGACATGTATCTGGAGAAAACCATAATTCGCAAAGATACATGCACCCCAGTGTTCACTGCAGCACAATTTACAATAGCCAGGACATGGAAGCAACCTAAATGTCCGTCTACAGAGGAATGGATAAAGAAGATGTGGGGTGTGTGTGTGTGTGTGTGTGTGTGTATATATATATATATATATATACACACACACACACACACACACACACACATACATACACACACACACAAACATAATGGAATATTACTGAGCCATAGAAAAGAACAAAATAATGCCATTCGAAGCAACATGGATGGACGTAGAGATCATCATCCTGAGTGAAGTAAGTCAGAAAGAGAAGGACAAATAACATATGATATTACTTATACATGGAATCTAAAAAAAAGGTAAAAATGAACTTATTTACAAAACAGAAGTAGAGTCACAGATGCAGAAACAAACTTATGGTTACCAGGTGGTAAGGGGAGGGAGGGATAAATTGAGAGATTGGGATTGACTCATACACGCCACTATATATAAAACAGATAACTAATGAGGACCTACTGTACAGCACAGGGAAGTCTACTCAATACTCTGTAATGACCTATATGGGAAAAGACTATTATGAAGAGTGGCTATATGTATAACTGATTCACTTTGCTGTACACCCGAAACTAACACAACATTGTAAATCAACTATACTCCAATAAAAATTAAAAAATAAATAAATAAAGTAAGTAAAATAAAATAAAGTAAGGTCAGAGAGAATTAGAGCCAATGCCCAACAAGGAGTGAAGGCATCTCAAACATGCCGGCGGCAGGGACTGGCTGACTGCTTCCTTTTGGTACAGCTCCTGGGACGAATCCACTGCAGCCCTTTCTGTGCTCTGTTTAATATCCAAAGTCCCTAAAGAGAGACTCCAACCACCCTAATTTAAGTTACTTGTTCACCCTCTCATGATCCCATGAAGGTTAAGGGGGTTGTCTTAGCTCATCCCCTGCAAAAAAGAAGCCAGGATGCTATCACTGAGAGAGCAACAAGTGAATGGATGACAGGTGATCAAAACAAAAACTCCCAGAAAATTCCTTGCCTCTCTACCATCCAGAAAACCCACGTCTTCAGAGACACACTTTCAAAATTGTCCACCGCCTAACATGTAGTAGTGATGCACAATAAGAACTGCTCCGGAAAAGAGACTTCACAGCCTCGCCACCCGGCCAAGAGTCCTGAGATGTCGCTGTGCTCCCCGGCTTTATCTAGATCCCACAGCGATGTTCAACAACACAGGTGGTAAGTGAGACAGTAACCACCACGGCCAACGTACCCTACCATTTAATGTATTTAATTAACACATGCAACTGTATTTAACGTATTTAATTAAAACATGCAACTGTGTAAGACAGAGCATGTATTTAATTAAAACAGGCAACTGTATAAGACAGAGCAAGACAGGAAATAGGAATGGAACCTACAGGCCCACGTGGTATCTTTCGCCTGCATCTTTTCCTACTGTTCAAGTCCCTCTTGATGGTAGGCAGCACTCGTATTCACGAGGGCTCATTACTTGGTGGAAGGAGGCCACCGGAAGCCACCCGAGCCCTGCTACCCAGGCAGGGGGAGGCTGTCGTCATTCATCCAGACCAAGCTGCCGTTCCAGGGATCCCACTGGGCTCCTCCCTGTCTCCTTATACAAGAATCACATGTCGCCGTAAGCGTCCAAGTCAGTGACCCCATACAACACTCCAAACACCCAAAACAGAGACACAATAGCCCCAACCCCAATAGGTAGACATGGAAACCTTACCTTCACGATGTCTGCTAAAAGTGTGTCTAGTTGGAGAGGCAGTTCATCACTGCGTCCGGAGTTCAGTGTCTGCTTCAGACAAGCTCAGAGCCAACTGGAGGAAAAACAGATATTTTCTGAATGGGTCTTTAGAGAGTCTCATGAACAGAGAGAAAAACAGTGAAAGTGAGAGAGAGAGAAAGAGGCTGATAAAGAAAAGCATACACTAGTTTGATGATTATCAAGGTAGAGAAAATATCTGGTTAGAAATATTTTGAGCATTTGCAAAACGTTACGCGTTCTTACCTAAAATTTTGCAATTCCTTCTCACCTTAATTTTAACGTATATTTCATTTCATTTTACATTTTATTGAGTGTTGTGTGTACTATATGGTAGAAACTTTACTTTTCTTTGTACAAAAATTTTGTGCATTCTTTCTCCAAGACGCTTTCTCACCTTTTTTAAGGAAGATTCTCCTATTACAGTGGTGCAGTTTTTCACGTGACACTTTGAAGTGGAGTTGTTCCTCTGTATTGGGAATTTCCTAGAGTCCTCTGTAGAAGGAAAAATAATGTATGTTTATTTTTTATTTTATTAACCATTTTTTAAATTGAAGTATAGTTAAATTACTATAAATGGTGTCTTAGTTTCTGGTGTACAGCAAAATGATTCAGTCATATATATATATATGTGTCTGTGTTCTTTTTCAGATTCTTTTCCATTATAGGTTATTATAAGATATTGAATATATTTCCCTGTGCTATACAGTAGGTCCTTGTTGTTTACCTTCTTTATATATATATTAGTGTGTATATGTTAATCCCAAACCCCTAATTTATCCCCCCCTTTCCCCTTTCATAACCATAAGTTTATTTTCTATGTCTGTGAGTCTATTTCTGCTTTGTAAATAAGTTCATTTGTATCATTTTTTTTTAGATCCACATATAAGTGGTATCATATGATATTTGTCTTTCTCTGTCTGGCTTACTTAATATGAGAATCTCTAGGTCCATCCATGTTGCTGCAAATGGCATTATTTCATTCTTTTTATGGCTGAGTTAGTATTCCATTGTGTATATGTACCACATCTTTTGTTTTTGGGCCATGCCATGGGGTATGTGGGATCTTAGTTCCCCAACCAGGGATCGAACCCATAACCCCTGCAGTGGAAGCACAGAGTCTTAACCACTTGACCCCCAGGGAACTCCCTGTACCACATCTTCTTTATCTGAACATCTGTTGATGGACACTTAGGTTGCTTCCATATCTTAGCTATTGTAAATATTGCTGCAATGAACATTGGGGTGTGTGTATTTTTTTTCAGTTAGAGTTTTCTCTGGATATGTGCCCAGGAGTGGGATTGTAGGATCATATGGTAACTCTGTTTTTAGTTTTTTGAGGAACCTGCATAATGTTCTCCATAGTGGCTGCACCAATTTACATTCCTTCCAACAGTATAGGAGGGTTCCTTTTTCTCCATACCCTGTCCAGTATTTATAAAATGATGAATCTTAGATGGTAAGTAAACTTATAGGATTAAAGAAGTAATTAATGGTAATAAATGTAACAAAGGACTTATACCATATACAAGAAGCAAAAATATCTTTGCTGGGGCTTCCCTGGTGGCGCAGTGGTTGAGAATCTGCCTGCCAATGCAGGGGACACGGGTTCGAGCCCTGGCCTGGGAGGATCCCACGTGCCGCGGAGCAACTGGGCCCGTGAGCCACAACTACTGAGCCTGCGCATCTGGAGCCTGTGCTCCGCAACAAAAGAGGTCGCGATAGCGAGAGGCCCGCGCACCACAATGAAGAGTGGCTCCCACTCGCCGCAACTAGAGAAAGCCCTCGCACAGAAACGAAGACCCAACACAGCCATAAATAAATAAAACTTTAAAAAAATAATAATAATAAAAAAAATAAAATAAATTTTAAAAATAAATAAATAAAAAGTGTGAAAACATACCATCATAGATTATGCAGGACTACACCTTCTTTAAAAAAAAAAAAAAAATCTTTGCTAAGTTTGTTGTGATTATTTTGGCTATGCTCTATGACAAAAAAGGAAAGATGAGGAGTTAAACTAATGAAAAATTTATAATAAAGGAAACCATAAGCCTATGGATTTATATGTGATTATTGCAAAGAGTGATATAAAAAGAGTATAACAGGACAAAACCAATTACCTGTTTATTACTAGAGAGATGTGCTGAGCAGGAAAAAGGATATTTGTGTTTTGCAAGGCTCATAAACAGGCAAACAGTACTGATTCACGGGTGCAGGATTTGAGTTAGCTGATGTAAACTACCAAAAACGCTCTTTTGGGATACCTAGAATTCTTCATGTTTGATTTATCACAACTGCATTCTTTATTTTATAGCAGTGTTTACAGTTTACTGATTTACTAGTAAACAGGTTCTTCCATTTGGGGACAGCATTCTGCTTATAAATAAACCATAAAAAACATAAAATTAATAAAAAGAACAATAGCAAGGGAAATTTGGGCACAAAATTGAGGTAATAAATTAAGCCACATTTATCCTTTGACGTGTTTTTATGACCCAGACTGTGTTTTATGACCCAGAACCCTGACCTTTTGTTGTAAATGAAATACTTCTCCAATTGATATTCAACCAGTGCACATGAAATAAAGTTGAGTATTAACATCGCTAACAGGATTCTGTGCCTAAAGGTGATAAGCCCTCGTTTGAAATATTAATTCAGTGTTTGATTTACTATCTCTTGCAGGTTCCATCATTGCATCTGTGTATTGCATCTGCTTCAGCAAATGCCTAAATACTCAATCCCCAATTTTTCCTATAATCCCCTTGCAGACAAGAACTGTACCAACTTATTATTAAGACAACTAATACAACAGCTACTTAGAGATGGGGACAAAATTATTTGGGAAAGTTTCTGATTCATTCCTGATTCCTTTCGCTGAGTAATATGCATGATCCTAATTCAGAGTCTATGTTTTCAGCGTATCTATAGATTATTCATGTGTGTCCTTATTGGAAGACCTGCACTTGCAAAATATGTCCTTTCTAGAAAGAGATGTCTCTAGATTACCGTAATTCAGGATTTCTCAGCTTTGGTACTATTAATATTTGGGCTGATAACGCTTTGATGTAGGGAAATGTCCTGTGCATTGTAGGATGTTTAGCAGAATCCCTGGCCTCTATCCACTAGATGCCAGTGACATTCCTCTCTCCGAGGTCACGGTCATGGCAGCCAACAATGTCTCCAGACATTGAAAGATGTCCCCTGGGTGAAAAGCCCTCCGTTGACGAACACTGCCAGAATTGGAGTTAAACACAATCTAGAAACTCCACTGCTACAGCTTGGCAAAGAGACAGAGAGAAAGAGCGAGACAGAGAGAGAGAGACTGTTCCTTCCTGCATTACCTTTTTATTCTTATTATTAATACCTTCCATTTTTGCATCTCCACTATGTGCTAAGCATTTCACATGCCTTTTTGTAGCCCTCCTATCTCTACAGGTAGACCATTTTTCCTTTATTTATTTATTTTTTATAACAATTAAGGAAGCTAAAGTTCAGTGAGCCTAGGCGTGTCTCTCCAAATACAATGTGCACACACAACACCCGGTGTATAGGCGCAATTTAGATTCTGTTTCAGGACGTCTGGGGTGGAGCTGACAGTCTGCATTTCTGACAAGCTCTCTCCCAGGTGATGCGAAGCCTGCTGGTCCATAGAAACTACACTTTGCTGAAACTGACCCAACTCCCGCGGCTAGAAAATGGCAGAGTCAGAATTGGGAGCCGGGTCTGCTTCTCGCCCAGGCTGCAGCCTTCCTCTCTCATCACGCCAGCTTTCCACGCACGTCTGTGCCATGCGGTCAGCCATGCTCTTCTTTGAATGGTCTTGGGCTCTCTCGTATTTCACCTCTACTTTCCTGCTTACCCACAGTGCGGCAGGTCTGGGGAAACACAGAATGAGGGTGGTCGGTCTAAACGAATGAGCACCAGTTGGAAAGTAACTCCATCACTCTCTCCCTTTTCATACATTCATCTCATGAGCTCTTATGACATCACCTTCTAGCTGCCACACAGGGAGGGGACTAGAGCTTCAATTCAAAGTGAAGGAAACATAATCCTTTTCTCTTGAAGTTCATGTTTAATGGGGGTATCAATGCATAGACAGATCACCATGAATCAGCATCCTAGATGTATCCCTGAAGATGAACAGAGAAATTACTGGGTCACAGACTGAAACTGACATCATACCATCTCATCTGTGATAAGCCCCAAACCCAGTCCCAACCCCTCTCATTCTGTAGCCATTGCAATATGGGGCCATCTTTCTGCAATTGGGGTAACTGTTCTTTGAAGGAAGCTAACTGATTCTGCCTGACAAGCTGGAGATGATAATTAAATTTATTCTTGAACAAGATATGTCACAAACAATAGAAAAGATAGAAAATCTCACTTAGAAGGGATCATCATGAAATCATCTACTGATAGCTTTTATACTCATCACATTATGATTTTCCCATACCTACAGTACATCCATGGCTTTGTGAGCTATGGACTGAAAATGTAGGAAAATGGTAGATAATGATTTCAACAATTGAAAATGTTGCCAAGTAACCATGGGAACTAAAGTTGAGAACATGTAAGTTACTGAATATGGTCCTTTTGTAAAATTGTGGAGTAGACCTCGATGCCTCCTAATAAGCGTTCAGGCGTAAGGAATTAATCACAACTACCGGTATGGGCTCTATCTGATGCTACATTATTTGGGACCTCACTGCATCAAACTTTTCTCTTCTGCAACTTTTAGATCATTCTTTCTACTGATACACACCTATTTCTGTATCATGAATTGGCTCATATGCCATTGACCACCAGAGGAATGATGTCAGTAGAATGTGGAAGGTGCACTGGTTCATATAAATTTTATTTCAGAGATTAATGTCTCATACCAGCGAGTCACAGCCATGGAATACAAAGTACGCGAACATAGTTGAAATCATCCACCACACAGGAAAAAAGAGAAATGTACACAAGCTCCATTCACTCTGTATTCTCTTTCTGGCCCATGGAGTCAGCCATTCACTCACCTGGGACATGCTGATTACCTGTTTCTCCCTGACTTCTGTACATTTTTCTTTGTCTCCCGAAACCTTCTATACATCCCCCACCACCAGCAAGCTACCATTCTTTAAGATAATATTCTACACTCATCCCGGCATCCTTTTAAAATGAACACTGTAAATGTCTTTTTCATTTGCTGGTGGGTTTGATATAATTGTATTTATTTGTTATTATTCAGGTTGCAAAGTTCGAAAGGTTTTGAGAAACATGCTCCCAACTGTTTTCCCCCAGCCCTGTTATTTTTAAATGACAGTTTGGCTGATTACTAAATTTATTTTTCAGGTGTGTCTATATCATGTAATAGCAAAACAAAAACAAAACTCAAGAACAAAAACCTTGTATTCACCCTTAGATCATCCACCAGCTCAAATACCCCTTATCTTCCTATAATAAAACTAACAAAAATCTTCATTTCACCCTGTTTCTCACTGGAACTACAGATCTCTGGCTATCCCTCACTTCACAGCCAAATCTCATGAAATATTCATCTCTAATTGCCATAGTGTCCTCACAACTCCCACGGCTGGCTTTCACGTCCTCCACTGCACTAAAACATCTTCTGCGCTGGTTACCAGTAAGGTTTTCGTAATTAAATTTAACAGACAGAAAACCAGACGCAGTCCACATGCCCCTGGACTCGGGGGGATGGATACATAGACTGTGGCACGTTCACACTACGGCAGAAATAAAGCAGAAGGAGAAAGTGATGTATGCGACAGTGCGGACCCAACTCATATGCACGATGCTGAGTGGGAGAAGCCACATTCAAAGACTAAATCCTCTGTAACTGCATTTACGTGACAGTCTTGCAAAGACAAAACTGTACGGACAGTGAACAGGTCAACGGTAGCCCCGTGTAGTCTGGGGGGCAGGAGTGGTTATGGAATCATTCTATATCTTGATGGAGTGGTGTTGTACAACGGTATGTGTTTGTTGTACAATGGTACGGTATGTTGTACAACGGTACGGTATATTGTACAATGGTATGATACTGATCACACAACCAAACACTTTGATGAGCTTTTACTGTATGCAAATTATACCATAATAAAATAAATGAATAACACAGATATATTTTGCTCCTCGCTCAGTGTATTTGAAGCGATGGCTGCCTACGACACTGGTTTTCCTTTCTCTGTGGTCTGTGTGTCCTCGTTTTCTCCCTTCTGCCCTGATGTCTCCATTCTGGTCTCTCATAGATGTCTCTCTTCCATACACCCCCTCCCATCAAGCTGTCCAAACTCTCCGAAATGACACAGTTCTGCGGCATTCTGTTCTGACTCTTTTCTGGCCCTACTCTCCTGTTCACTGGTTTCTTCAGCCTACAGGTTGATGACTCACCCATCTCCCCAGACGTGTCACCTGACCTACGGGCTCACCTATGATGTTATCTTTGGACGTCTCGCCAATACCTGTCCTGTGTGCTGGAAACTTCACCTCCCTTCAGTGTCCTCTGGATTGGCAGAAAGCATCCCGATTTCACCCTGAATGCAGGAGAAACTCAGACCTTGTCCTTTGACATCTTTCCCTCCACCTCCCTCCACACTTCTTGACAAATGAACAGCCAGGATTGATTCTACTTTCTACTCTTTGGATGAGCCCTGGAACCTGCTCCCTCCTCTCTGCATGTACTCTGCTGCCTGGGTCCAGATCCCATCCTTCTCTCCGGGGTCCCTGTGCTAACTTCCAGCTCTTCTCTCCCCGTCTCTCATATTGCTCTTTCCCATCAGCCTCTTATTCGTTGGAATAACATGCACAGAGTCCCTTGGGTGTCTCACTCCTTAACGCTTGATTTCAAGGGCCTCCCAACCCAGTCAGTAGACGCCGAACTCCTCGCAAGTACTTCAGCCAGAAGATGCTGATGAGAACAGCTCTTCAAGTGTTGAGTTAAAAAAAGAATCATTTATTGTTATTAAGTGCTGGAGACTGAGTCTACACAGATGAATCATATTCTGTGCTGTCCTCAAGGAAACCGGGAAGTAAATACATTTAATAAAAGGCTCCTCACCCCTTGCCCTCAGAGGCAGCCTCTGCTACACCAGCACTTTTGAAATAAATGGGTCGGTAAAGAGAGTGTGTGTCGTCGGGAAGTGGTTTGCCTGTCTTTATCTTTGATTTTACCTGAAGTAAGGCTGTAATTTTGCTGTCTTTTTCAAGTTGAAAAAATCGATGCTGAATTTAAGTCATTCCTCTATGTTGACTCAAACAAACAAACAAAATCACTGTTTACAGTGAGGAATAAACTCAAATCAAACGTTCAAGAAGTACACTGGTCAACACTACCCCAAATGCACATATTTTTTCTTTTTTTCTCAGCGTTACCAAGGTATCATTGACAAATAAAATTGTAAAATATTTATGAAAGAGCACAATGTGAAGATTTGACACACGTATACCTTGAGAAAGGATTTCCCCCACGTCCATCACAAAAATATTTACCTTTTTAATTATTTTGGTGACAACATTCAAGTTCTACTCTTCTGTCAAATTTCAGTTATACAGTACCGTGGTGTCAACTATAGTCACCATGTTATATGTTGAATCCACAAACCTTTTTCATCTTACAGCTGAAAAGTTTGTACCCTTTAACCAACCTTTCCCTACTTCCCACACCCCCTGGCCCTGGGCAATCACCATTCTAGTCTCTGTTTCTTTGAGTTTAACTTTTTTGGTTTTTAGATTCCACATCCTCCAAGTCCAACCATGTTGTCACAAATGACAGGATTTCCTTTTATTTAAAGGCTGGATAATATTCCATGGACTATGGTATATATATATATATATATATATATATATATATATATATATATATATATATACATACCATATTTTTTGATCCGTTCATCTGTTGATGGACATGAAGGTTGCTTCCATACCATGGCTATTGTGAATAATACTGCAATGAACATGGGGGTGCAGGTGTCTCTTAGAGATATGATTTGTTTCCTTTAGATACAGACCCAGAAGTGGGATTGCTGGATCATATGGTAATTCTATTCCAAATTTTTGATAGGTTAAGAAAATGGAAGGAAGGAGGGATTAAGATAAAGATGGTTAAAGAAAAACAATTATTCGTGACATTTGTTAAAATGGCAAGGCAGCCTTTAAGGAGTGTCTTGAATATACAGGGACCACTGCAATGGGGTCTTGTAGCAGGGGAGAGAGATTGGCCTCAACTCCAAACACAACAAGGAAAGCCGAGAAGCAGAGTGTTTGTTTGGGGGTGGCAGGGGTGGGGTCAGGGGTGGATGGAAAATCACCAAGAGGGTAGGGGAATCCTTTGTAAACAGACCTAATGGGTATCATGCTGAAGGCAGGCAAGGATGATCAGAGAGCACCTGCGGGTTGGCGGGGGTTGCGAGTTGAGGGGAGTGATCAGATATCAAGGGTGGGAGATTCTAGCTAAACCAATTTGACAGAATTTTTGCTAAAACTGTCCTCCTGGAGGACCTGCCCAAGGATGGAGCCCAGTCCGACTCAGAGGGGTCTGACTAGAGTTTGGCCAAGAAGAGAATCTTTGTCAAGATTTCCTACATTTGCAAAGCAAAGGTCAGAAAGGTGCATTATGAAATAACAATAATAGCAAACTCTTTCTGCAGCGCTCACAGCACCCCATGTGATGTTTGATGCACGTCATATATATTCCTGAAATTCTCACTGCAGCCATAAAATAGTTCCTTGTCATATCCCCATTTTACAGTAAAAGAAAATAACCTAGAACGTAAGTCACCTGCCTGAGAGCATACATTTAGTAAGGGCAGAACTAACATTACTAACCAGGCAGCCTAACGCCATAGTTTACCTTGTAATCATTGTAATACCTTAAGAAACTGGTCAAAGTGAAAAAAAAAAAAATGAAATTTTAATATTTAATGCCGGGAATCTTATAATTGCAAAAAAATTTTTTTAAAAAGAGAGGAGAATAATGGTTTCTTAAAACCACTTCACAGAGGAAAAGGGTATTATGAATAGAAACAATTCTGTAAAGAGTAATCTTAAAAAAGGACGTTTATATTGACAAAAAGAGATCTCTTTGGCGCTTACTAAATATGGACAAAACAGGATGGACACACGAGTGTCCTCAATCTTTGGGCCAACAGTCTCTCCCTTAGAAGGCCTCTTGCCTTAGAATGGAGTGCATTCACGCATAATGACTTCAAAACTTGGAAATCATATTTCAAGGAAACTCACTCCATTTTTAAACTAAGCACACATAAAATATGGCCACTTCTATTTCCAAAAGTATTTCACTTTGACAGACCTGGCAAAGTATGTGGTATGTGAGGTTGTTTGTCAAAAACTCACAAACTGTGTCCTAATAATCTTTGTTTTTTCCCCTTTTACCAGAGAAAATATGGGGTGCCATATATCGGAGAATGTTAAATAAGTACCATCGGGTTTTTGTTTTTGTTTCTCCATGAGAGAGAAAAAGTAGGAATGCTCTTTCTTACGCCAAGTACTTCTTCATTATCTTTCAACACTTAACAAACACACAACACAACAGAGGCAAGAAGATAATTCTGTACCTTCAGCTTCCAGGGGATCTCATACCAAGTACGGAATGACCTTGGGCCGCTGAATCCAGTTTCTTGAAATGAAAATATATGGAGGAAAATCACTGCAGCACCTTCAGGATGGACCTTCTCTAACTGAGCAGGACCCTATGCGGCCTTCAGAGGACAGACCCCCCCCCCCAGACACACACACACACACACACACACAAACCATGCCCTCCGCCTGCCTCTAGTGTGTAGAAAAACTTTACCTCCTAGACCTTCCCCGAGTTCCAAAGAATAAATTTAATCGGAGAAGTGAGAAAATGCAGAAGCAAAGGAAAAGTCAGCAAGAGAAAATAACACCAGTGTAGCCATTCAACAAAGTCAAGGACCTTTGGTTCCTCTTCAAGGGCTATAGATCATCTTCTGAGCCACGTCCTCTGAGCTGTTTTGCAGATACTGAAAGCCCCACCAGGAGGAAGAAGTTAACTGCATGCTGCCCACGAGCACGCAGACCCCAGACCGGTTGGAACCAGAGGGCTCATGATGTCGATGGCCTTAAAACTGCCTGTTTTTAAAATTTATCGTATCAGAAATCATATTCAGGTAATATGACTGTGAACGATTTTACAGTAATTAATACTTCAAAAAGGAGAATCAGCAGAGTGATAAACCTTTTCTGTATGTTTTATTTCACTTTGTTGCAGTATTTGTATCACTACAGCAACATAATCTGGAGAGTCACCCTTTGCAAGTAAAAGATTCTTCCCAGAAAAAAAAAAAAAAAAAATCCGTGTGTGGGCAAAGATTCTAAGAACTGTGGATCGGTAATACTGTACCTGGCCTTTTCCCGTGAACTTTTAAATGTTTGTCTAGAGCTCGAACATCAAGAGAGGCATGCTAATAAAACAGGGTAGGAGTATGGTCACTTGTCAGACTCAAAACCATAACTGCACTTGATCAAGAGTCCTTATACCTCATGCTACAAAAAGAAAACAAAATCTCCACTGGAGAGTGGCTGTCCCCCCGAGCGTAACAGTGAGTCAGGACAGGAACACACGGAGGCCCTAGAAAAGCCCTCACTGGTCACTTTAAGTGACCACTGCGTGGTGTGACTGTCCGTCAATCTCCTACAGCCCGAGGGGAGAGTATCCACTCACGTCTTTGTGTGATTTACCGTCTTGCTTTGAGTCCCCGAATCCCTTGCTTGAGGAACTGCTTTGTGACAAGGAGGGCCAACTGGAAGGTACGTGCGGGGGACCCACCCTTTTCCTGTGTGAAATGTGTCCCTCGGACGGAAGACGGTAGACACGTGGTCTTCCCCGCCGCGATGACTCAGTGGGTTACATTTTCCAAGGTGCGACGTTATCCCTGGACCAGGGTCAGGGTGAGAACATCTCTACAGAGACATGAACTAGGGAATGGAACGACGGCGGAACTTCTGAGCCTCTTCCTGATACAACTTAAAACCTGAGCTCCATCAAATCAGAACATTTTGCTTGAGCTGATGGCATTTTAACCTCCAGCTACACGATCTCAGAGAAAGGAAGGTTTTTGCCGAGTAGGTGGAAGTCACCACGGACAGAAGGAAGAGAAAGAACCTACCACTTCACCTAAGACATTCCCCTAGTGCTCCTTAGAGCCACAGTGAGACTTCTTATAGGCGCAGAGTATGAGCTACAAGTAACAAAATGACCTGGGACAGTCTTTATGGAGAAGACCAGTTTCATGTAGTCTTGGGAATTCACCATTTGCTGGATAGCCAGGAGGCTTCCTTGTGCATCTGAGTTCAGCACTAGCCAGTGCGGGAACTCTGGGCTAATTAGAGAAAGTGTCTCCTCTTATGCAAAACCTCCTGACTCAAGAGACAACGTGGGCCCCTCGCCAGGCGTGCAGCCCCTCACCCCACCCCCGCTACGCAGCAGGGTCTACAGTGCCCACGTCTGCCCTTTGCTCAGGGCATGGAGCTGAGCATCGTGCTGCGTGTGTCTTCTGCCCTGGGATAGCCTGTGACGGTCCTGGTATGCATGGAAGTGCCTTTTCCCTTACGCTGTTTGAAGGTTGCCAGGACACACCACCCCAGAGTCAGCCTCTTTGGCATAGCGATTATGGTGAGCCACAGGCAACCGAGAACCAGCCGACACAGGAAAAGCTCTTTCCATCCCTCTAAGCGCCTCCAAACAGAGTATATAAGCTCCCCCCTTTGGATAGGAGGTTTACGTTGATAAAGAAAATTCCCACTTGTAAAGACGTTTCTGACCAGGAAGAGAGGTGCTCCTGGAGACGTTGCTTGCCCCTGAGAGGCTCCAATCTGCATAGGAGACCCGACCGTGTTTATCATACGTGCCCTCCCCTCCCCCGCCCAGAGCCTGCCTACCAAAAGATCAAACCCCTTTTTCTCAGTTTAGCCTAAAATGGTGTAAAGTCCTCAGTCATCTTGCCGCTTCCTCAACCCGTGCTTCTCTTTGTGAAACACCAGTGCATTAAAACTGGGGTTTTTTCCCTCTTGTTAATCTGTCTTTATCAGTTTGATTCACAGCCATTGAAACTAGGGTGGAAGGAAAAAAGATGTCCTCCCCTACATGTTCAAAAAAAGCATCCTTTAAGAAGAGAGAGAAAAAGGACTGTACGTGTATGTGTATATGCACGTGTATGTGTGTGCGTGTGTGCGTGTGTGCGTGTGTGTGTGCGTGTGTGTGCGCGCGCGTGTGTGTGTGTGTATGTGTGCATGCTTCACTGTTGTCCCCAGGCTCTCTGTATTACTCAGAAGCTCTCCTGCTCTGTGCTTAGATCCTGTCTGTGATGGCAAATGTCTTTATTGGGAAGGAACCACCTGCTCCGTGGACCTATTTTGGTCCCGTTGGCTGAGCCAGCACTTCTGTATTAACTGTGTAGTTCCCACCTTCCCTCTCACCTCCTCAGCAGGAGAGACACTGCTGGACAAAATCCATCACGAACACGTCCAAGCCTAAAATGTGTTCTTACACCATGAGAACGGACTTACGCGTGTCCAAGCATAAAATGTATTCTTATACCATGAACACGGATTTAGGCGTCAGTGCGTTAATGAACTACTTCTATACAGAAACACATTACACCCAACTGACCATGCTTTTACCCTGTCTGCTTCCCTTTCTGAAAACAACAGGCAGATACCTCTCCGTTACACAGTTAGGGAATGGAACTCACCTCCAAAATAGACCTAAGCCTTTTCAACTGGGAAACAACTCTTGTTATACTGCAGCAGAAGGGGAGCCAACGTACAAGTAATTGGTACAAGATACACAACAGTTTTTTACAAAGTAATCTGATCAGAAACAGTAGCCACATACTGGCTGTAGGTCTTAGTGGGCAACTGCAGAGAAGATTAGTTCAGAGCTTAAAACACTGACTCTTCACTGAGATCATCTAATTGGTTCAGATTCCCTCCCCATCCCGCTTCCCCACCTTTCTCTTTTACGTTCATCCTCAGGTGTAGGTGGACCCAGCCCTAACCTAAGATGCTTCCAGCTCCTACGCAATCCACCCCACCCCCACTGTACGCCACTGCTGTTCAGATTCCCACACTTTAGTTATCTTTGCCTTTCAGGTACATGGGAAGGGACTGCAGGAGCTCAGCCTCCCTGAAATGTGCCACTTTTGCGTGGGGATTATTTTGTGCCAGAGGCAATCAAGGCCCTGCAGGTTCAAGGGAAACTACTACCCCTCCCTAACTACTTAGAATAATTTAAATGGTTTATTTTTTCCCCCAAAGAGTTATTCCCAGAGATAAATGTTAGCTAAGCAACCCCATCTACCTGGCAGGGCAAACATCTAATTACCCAACATCCACTCTTCTCCTTCTCATCCTGTGAATGGCCCTCCTATCTTTGGAAGGGCAGGCCCCATCCCATTCCTTCACCCACGGCAGTGCACAGACCTCCTTCGACCCTTCTGTCTCTGAGCCTCTCGGGAATGTGGGGTCTCTGAATCTCATGTGAGTGGGAGTACATACACAGTTAAATTTGACTTTCCCCTGTCCATCTGTCTCATGTCCATTTAATTCTTAGACCGGTCAGAAGAACCTAGAAGGGTAAAATTTTCTTCCTCCCCGACAGGACTCGATAAATATTTTCTTCAATTCACCTAACCTTTGTTAAGTATCGCCTTGAACGACTGTTTCCAAACTCTGTCCCGGAAGAAGTAATGCTTTATTCACAAGAGCTCACTGTTGATGAGATTATCCAATTATTGTTCTTCCCCTGAAAGAAAAAAAAAAAAAAAAAAAAACGGGGATCCCTGGGCAGCTGGTGGTGTGTGTGTGTCTGTGTGTCTGTGTGTGTGTGTTTTAGAGAGAGAGAGGGAGAGAAGGGAGGAGGGGAGAAGGAAGTAGGTGCTAATTTGACGGAAGCTGAATGCAGAAAGAAAAGACGGCAAACACATAAGCCCCCACTATAATTTTTCCTGGTGGTAGAACTGGTTCTGGAATGTGAGGCTGGGGTCAGGAATATCCACTTCTCCCTCTCAAGTCAGCCCAGCTGATGCTGCTGGCCATGTCTGCCAGAGGAATGACCCACACCCTGGTACTGACCTAGCTAGTCCTACCTTGGGGCACCCTGGTCATGTCTGTCCAGTTTCACCCAACACTTCTGTCAAGTGCTCCTTTTCAGACTTAAATTGCTGGAGTAATTCACACATTATAGCTCTGATTCCTCCACATGTTACCTAAGAAAAGAGACTATTCCATCCACCACCCTCCCAACACACATACACAGAGTACAGGCAGAGTCTACCCTCTGCAGAGCAAACATGGTGCGCAATTTAGGCTAGGAAAAGATCTCCAAACTTTCACAAGTTTTCATTGCTGTTTGTTTGCTTTCATATGTCAGTTCTCCAACAAGATAAATGAGGGCTGGTGGCGGGGCTTGAAACCGGTGGTCCTTAACTGGGGATGATTATGCCCCCTTCCCCCTGGGACATCTGGCAATTCCTGGACACATAACTTGATGGGAAAGGGGTACTACTGGCATCTAGTAAGTAGAGACCAGGGTTGCTATGAAACACCCCACAGAGCACAGAACAGTCCCTCAACAACCAAGAATGATCCAGCCCCAAATGTCAGCAGTGCCACGGGTAAAAAAAACCATGCCCTACGTCTATGTATGGAAAACTCACCAATATCAACTGGGCACAGGTAGCAGGACACCAGTGCTTGAGAAAGAAGTAATCACCGTATCCCTGAAACCTCAGCTATCCATTTTACTAGCACACATCAGATATTTCACAGTGGAATGAAATCCATTCTGTTACTTCCTAACTCCTATGACTTCAATGCTCTATTTTTTTTAATAGATCTTTATTGGAGTATAATTGCTTCACAATACTGTGTTAGATGTCAAAGTATACTACAAAGCTACAGTAATGAAGACAGTATGGTACTGGCACAAAAACAGAAATATAGATCAATGGTACAGGATAGAAAGCCCAGAGATAAACCCACGCACATATGGTCACCTTATCTTTGATAAAGCAGGCAAGGATATACAATGGAGAAAAGACAGCCCCTTCAGTAAGTGGTGCTGGGAAAACTGGACAGCTACATGTAAAAGAATGAAATTAGAACACTCCCTAACACCATACACAAAAATAAACTCCATAAGACCTAAATGTAAGACCAGACACTATAAAACTCTTAGAGGAAAACATAGGAAAACACTCTTTGACATAAACCACAGAAGATCTTTTTTGACCCACCTCCTAGAGTAATGAAAATAAAAACAAAAATAAACAAATGGGACCTAATTAAACGTCACTGCTCTATTCATAGACCGTTGACCCCAAGACAGTGAATCAGAGAAAACCCCTATAGAAATGCCAGATGGCAACATTCTATGATGGCTTATGGAAATATGGGTATCATCTCCTAGAGAGGAAAGTGGCCTCACCTACCACAGACCTTAAGAAATATTCATATCTTCTGACACAGTCAGTGTATCTCTACGAATTACATTCATTCTAACACTTAATTACATTTAACTTTCTGTAAACTGACAGGCCCAAGTAACAAGTTTTCTAAAATGCCTCCCAGGGTGAATATTCTATAATTAATATCCAGGAATGTGAGTTTACATAGCTCTAGAGGAAACAAAAGATCTTTAAGGGGTGAATGTAAACATTCTTAATGGTCTCCTGACACAATACAGAACAGTGTCAGTTTGGAGTCTTTATGTTGGTTTGTTTGGTTAATTGATGGGTTACCTATACTTAAAAAAGTCAAGAGCCTGTTTCTTTAAGACTTCAAAACGATGGAGGTGTGGACCTCAGACATTTATCTTCCCACTCCCCATCGACAGGACTGTTCTCTTCCAAATCTCTTGAATGATTTCCCAGCCTCTGTCTCCTTCCCAACCTCTGTCTCTGATCAGCTCTATTTAGCTGACTCATTTGACTACTCTCCTAGCCACTATATCTCAACACCAAATTTCTTTCCTCAGTGGGAAAAACAAACATTTACAAAGAAGTAGGTGTCCGGCAACAGGAAAGCTAAAGGAGAGAGTTTGGGTCAGCTTCCACACAGACCAGAGACCACTCAGAACACACACTCCACCCCTGGACCCAGACTCAGCTGTTTGCAATCTGCAGGCATTTTACTGAGCCTGTGCTCTAGAGCCCGCAAGCCACTACTGAGCCGGCATGCCAGAACTACTGAAGCCCGCATGCCTAGAGCCCGTGCTCCACAACAAGAGACGCCACCGTAATGAGAAGCCCGCGCACCGCAACGAAGAGTAGCCCCCGCTCGCCGCAACTAGAGAAAGCTCGTCTGCAGCAACAAAGACCCAACGCAGCCAAAAAATAAATGAAATAAATTAATTTTTAAAAAAAGATTAAAAAAAATTAAAAATGCATCTATACATCAATGTGAAGATATTTGCATTCACTGCCACAGAGCTGAGTGACATTTTTCTTGTTGTGCCATGTTAAGTTTTGTTTTGTTTGAAGTTTGCTTTCTGCTACTACTACTACTACTACTACTACTAATGTATAGCTTCACTGCTTGGTCCTATAGAAAAGTAAGCATGGATGAGGTTCAGAAGTACTGACCAAAGAAGGCCCCATTCCTACTACAGCGAACAACTTCCCTTGTCTGGGAAGATACAAGAAAAAAGCACTTCAAGTGATACAGAAAAGGTAAGGATTGAGGGGACAGTGTCTTCAGGAAGAATTGATAGGCATGAAGGGTACAGAATGTATTTTTTTTTTTTTTTTTGAGTAAGACTGTCACTTTATTTTTTTATATTTTTTAAATTAATTTTTATTGGAGTATAGTTGCTTTACAATGTTGTCTTAGTTTCTGCTGTACAGCAAAGTGACTAAGTAATACATACACAGAATGCACTTATTGATAAAGGAATTGGACAAGGCTGTTTTCCTAACATGATAATCGGGACCCAGGAAGTCTTTGTCTTTTTTTTAAATCAGCCTTTCTTCACTTGGGGACGAGGACAGTGAAATGACCTAAACATGAGTCCCACTTCAAATGGTTCTGTGGGCTCTAAGTCACTTGAGCTGTTGGTCTGACGGAAAAGTGCTGAGGATTTCCTGTGCAGGCTGAATCCAGGGAGAGGATTTAGGAGAATCCAGGCTGATCATTTCAAGTCCATCCTAAATGACCCCTTTTCTGCAACGATGCCCCCTCGTGTCTGTAGCGGGTGGTTCAGAGCCCTTGCCATTACACTCCCAGGGCACTCCACACCCACCGCTGTCAGGTGTGACACTTCAGTACTGGTCATTTAGAAGAGCATCTTCCCCACAAACGTGAGAACCAGAGAGACAGTGACAGGACCTTCCTCACTTGTACATCCTTCATATCCAACTCTTATTAGTTGCTCAACAAACCTCATTAAATCCAAGACTGATTGAACATATGAATGAGAGTAGAGCTCACATTGTTACCATATACTTGTCAGGGTTCTAAGCCCTATCACCAAGAAGGAGGGTAATTCAACCTGGACCGCCCAACTAGGAAGCACTGGAGCCTGTGCATAAACTCAGGACGTCTTAGAGGTGTTTGCTAAAGACATCACAGTAACAGTTCAAGACTAACTATTATGGATGGAAATAACCTAAGTGTACATTGATGGGTGAATGGATAAAGAAAATGTGGTACACACACACACACACACACACACACAGGAATATTATTCAGCCATGAGAAAGAAGAAATACTCCCATTTGTGACAATATGTGAGGTGACAGATGTTAACTATATTTATTATGGTGACCTTTCACAATATATACAAATACTGAATCATTATGTTCTACACCTGAAACTAATATAATGTTATAGGTCAATTATATATCAATAAAAAAGCAGCTTTTTTTAAGTTTGAGACTCATGTTTTTTCCCATGTGTACAACTGATAAAATATCTCACACACTTAACAATTATGGAAAGCTCCTAAGAACAGAGCAATTGACACTCGGAAGCTGTATGTAAATCAAAATAATCCACAGCATTAAACAAACCCTGCTAGGTGTCAGCAAACAAGTATATGGGCCCTCTTATTATGCAATCACCAAATAAAACACAAGACATAAGCTATTACAGCAAGGAGTCCAAGGCAGGAGATTCTACGTCTACGCAGCTATGAGAAGGGAATTTAAAGCATGTCACATGGTCATGAATGCTCAAATCCTAAGGACTAGATTCTGTAAGAACCGGCAGTTAAAATTCACAGAGTGAGCTGAGTGAGCCTTCATCTGCGTGTCGGACGACAAGGCTCAGAGAAGGCACCCAGCTCCATCACCAGCGCCCAAGTGGTCCAGTCGGGAAAGAAGCCTGGTGGGGAACAGGAAGCCCTTCCTTTAAGAGAAGCCTGAGGCAAAAGCCAGCAACGTAGCCTGTGAATTTAAGCATTCTGAACAAGAGTAAAGAAAGACATACAATTCGCTAGTTCTTAATTGCTCCACTTATTCAATTATTTATTCATGTATACCTTTATTCACTCTTTCTGCAAATGATTATTGATCACCAGGTAGAGCAGCGCTTCTCAAACTTTGATGAGCATACAAACCACCCCAGGATCTCATTAGAATGCAGGTCTGACTCAGGAGGTCTGGGGCAGGGCGTGAGATTCTGCACTTCTCACAGCCTCCTGGGTGATGCAGACATTTCTGGTCTGTGGACAACCCTGTCCCAGGCACAGGAGATACTAAGAGGAAGAGGTCACAGTCCTTCTGGTTCAAGGACGGCCTCTACTAGACTAGGAAAAAAAAAAGAAAATCAATGAGGTTTTCCTCAAAAGTTCTCACACTCTCCACCTGACTAGGAGACTCAGCAAAAAAGCATATCCTTTTTATTCTCTCATATTGTATTATATTATGCTATATTCTATCATAACGTATATATGCACACGTACCCACATGGTTGCAGAGGAAAATTATCCTTTAATCCAATCTGGTTTGGAATGTGTTAGGAAGGTCTCCTCCCTCCCTCCCAATGGTCTACTCTCTGAACAGCACCATTGTATGAGTATCTAGGAGAGGGAGAGAGAGAGAGAGAGAGAGAGAGAGAGAGAGAGAGAGAGAGAGTGTGGTGTGTGTGTGTGTGTGTGTGTGATTTATCCTAGCTCAGGATGGACAGGAATAGTCAAGGTGCCTGGAAACAGCCTCTTCTGGCTCCCAAGGTCTCCTGGGCAGTGCATTCTGAATATCTGCCAGGTCCCTACTGCCCTGCTGGCATTCTCCACGGAAACGTGGAGAGCTGGTCACTCCAGCCCCAGTCAGGATCTGGGAGTCCTCTCCAGCTGGCTTGGCCTCAATTTACCCTTCCTGGTACTATGGACCCTGTCCTCCCTCTGGCCCCTTCGCCAGGAAGGCTAGCCCCGTCTTTGCAAGTGTGTTGGGGGAGGGAGTGATCACAGCCCTCACCACAGGGACACCCATGACAGCCCAAAGATAATCAGTCCAGCTCTCTTCCTCCTGTAAGAGAGGAAGAAAACATTTCCGCTACCCTTTTAGGTTCAGTAACTGGCACATGCAAATTAAGCCAACAAAACCCAAATTAACAAAAGGAAAGGTATACAGATTTTATTGATGTTAGTAATTTTACCTGTATGCGGAGCTTCACAGAAAAGAAATGAAAACCCCAAAGAGTGAGTTAGACCCAGGAGCTTTTATATGTATATATATGTATATATATATATGTGTGTGTGTGTATATATACATATATATATATATATATATATGTATATATACACACACACACATATATATACATATATATATATATATATATATATATATCTTGTTTGTTTGTTTTGGCTGCACTGTGCAGCATGCGGGATCTTAGTTCCCCAACCAGGGATCGAACCTGTGCCCCCTGCAGTGGAAGCATGGAGTCCTAACCACTGGACTACCAGGGAAGTCCATATCTACCTATCTATCTATCTATCTATCTATCTATCATCTATCTATCTATATATATCTATATATATATCATTTTAACCAAGGGCGATAAACTGTGGATAAGTGACTAGATACTGAAAGAAGAGTTTTAACTTCTAGGGGTAGTAATACATGGGAAGGTAAATATCTGAGGGAAACTTAAGGGTTGTTTAGTAAGGTTTGTTATACAGAATCAAGCTGGTACCCTCTGCAGTAATGAGTCATCTCCCAGGATTAAGAGTTTTTCTCTTCATCTGGGAGAAGAGTTTTTTTTTTTTTTTTGTAAAATATTCTTACACCTTTTTTAAAAATTTATTTACTTATTTATTTATTTTTGGCTGTTCTGGGTCTTTGTTTCTGTGCAAGGGCTTTCTCTAGTTGTGGCAAGTGGGGGCCACTCCTCATCGCAGTGCGCGGGCCTCTCACCGTCGCGGCCTCTCTTGTTGCGGAGCACAAGCTCCAGACACGCAGGCTCAGTAGTTGTGGCTCACGGGCCCAGTTGCTCCGCGGCATGTGGGATCTTCCCAGACCAGGGCTCGAACCCGTGTCCCCTGCATTAGCAGGCGGCTTCTCAACCACTGTGCCACCAGGGAAGCCCTGGGAGAAGAGTTTTACAAAGGAAAATGTGTTACCCTTATAAAGATAATGTATCGCCTGCTTTGGGCAGAAAGGAAGAGGGCAGAGTTCCTCCTGTGTCTACTGTTTTTGTTTTTGTTTTGTTTTTGGCCTGGAGCACGGCATGTGGGATCTTAGTTCCCTGGCCAAGGACCACAGGACTGCCAGGGACATCCTGTGTCTTCTGTTCTTAACTGCCTTCAGCTCCAAATAATCCTCATGCCAATGTGGCATGTTTTGGGGCGGCATATTCTGATCCTCTTCGTTTGCAATGTTGGAAGCTGAATATGATTAACTTTTTTTCTTACTATTCTCTGGTAAGAAACACGCTCTTCTTCAGCCCAAAATATCTTCATTTGGCATTTTGTGGGTGTGACTAAGGACCTCCAGCCCTTGAAAGTTTCAGGCACCAGAGGTCAGCTTAGCTTCCCCCATTATGCACACAGCCATCACCCAGAAAATCCCTAACCGTTTCAAATTTAAAGTAGCTGTACTCGCGCTCATTTGCTCGGAGGCTGTCTTTTCCTCCAGACCGTATGTGCTGGGAGATTGAAGACGAACATCCAGCCCTAGCAGGCTCCGTGACCCAAGAGGCACGTCTGTGGGTTACGTATCACAGTGATGGATGACATCTGCCCAATGCTCACCACGTCCTCGTCCACGCCGCCTTCTAGGCACTTGATCTGTGTTAATTTATTTAATCCTCCCAACAACTGACAAAGTGAAATGAGGTCTGGCGCCATCTGCATTTGAGAGTTGAGGAAACAGTATTACCCAGGCGGGCAGGATTCAGGCTTGAGCAGTCGGCTGTCACCCCAAGGGGACTAAACTGAGGGGTGGGGCGGAGGAGAAAAAGGTGCTCAAGCAATGAACTATCCACAATTCTTCCAAGTCTTCCGTTTCATACGTAAATGTCACATATATTTTGCATTCTACTCCCTTTCTCAGAGCTTAAAACCTTTTTCTGCAGGAAAATCAAAGCCTCAGGATGATCTCCCTTTTTTATTTCCATCTCAGTGTCCTGACTGCTGCTGACTGGGGGGCTTGGGACAGGGTATGAGAGCCCAAGTGATTGTGGAATAGGAAAAATAATAAAAATTTGGGTCTGATATGAAAGATTTATTTCCCTGTTTCACATAGTTTTTGAGAGAGGCATTACTTCCCCCGGATTTCCCCCAGATTTTTGGCCACGATTTTCAGACTTTTTTTTTTTTTTTTTGATATAGACCATTTTTTAAGTCTTTGTTGAATTTGTTACAATATTGCTTCTGTTTTACGTTTTGGTTTTTTGGCCACGAGGCATCTGGGATCTTAGCTCCCCGACCAGGGATCGAACCTGCACCCTCTGCACGGGAAGGCAAAGTCTTAACCACTGGACCACCAGGGAAGCCCCCAGACTCTTTATATCCATTTACTATATAAGGGAACAACTGCCAAGACTGTGTGGGGAGAGCAAAACTTGCCATCCCTACCCTATGTCTCTTAGGCAAGTGGATTATTTTGAGCTGAATACAATCAAGGCCCAAAAGACTAAGGAATAAACTTTGACCACCCCCTTAGCTGACTAAAATAATTTAGATAAAGGGGCTCTTTCTGGAACAGAGCATCACCAAATATGTCTGCAAAGACTATGGACCAGGTGGGGTGAGGGAAACTCAGCAGGGCCTGGAGATCAGGGTCCACTCCGTGTCCCACTGTCTCTGCAGGCCCAGCAAACACTTGTTTACAAACGTTGGCTTCTCCATCTCCATGGGAACTGCCTTCCTCCCCTTTGAAGTCCCCAACCACTCTCCCCAATATGCTCTTTTGTCTTTAGCTGAAGATGGCACTTAAAGGGAGGGTTAGGGCCATTTTGGTTTCCCTGGGTCTCACCTATGTATACATGTTATTCAACTTTTGTTTCATTTTCTCCTGTTAATCTGTCTCATGTCCGTTTAATTCCGAGACCAGCCAGAATAACCAACAACTGCAAGGCCATGTTTCTGATAGTGCAATTTCATTAAGATCATCGTGAACAGTTGAGATGAGCTTGGGTGCAGAACCTTACCACACACGATTAAAGGTGCTTGTCATGCATTTTATATACACAGATATAGGGATAATATATAGATAATATAGATAATATATTGCCATGCATATGTGTATACACATATGTAATGAGTGCATAACAGAAATAAATATACTAACTTCCATGTGCACTTTCTCTGGACTCAAGCCCTCAGGGAATCTCTTGACCTGGTGTGTTTTAATTTGGTTTTATATTAGCACTCAAATTAGCATTGAGGCCACGTCAGACTGAATGATGTGGTTAAGCCACCCACAACTGAAAAAAAATCTTTGTCTTCATTGATCAGGAATTTTTAAATCTGTTGAATACATACTACTCTCCAAGGCCATAATGTGGCCATAATGCCATACTACTCTCCAATGCTAATCCACTCCTGGAACACAGAACTCTTCTCCTCTGTTCTATTTACTTCATTCCCTTTTCAAGCCATGATGCCCTCAGCAACTGACAAACGAATGTCATTGTGTTCTGAGCAAATACACTTCAATTTCAATCGCACTGCACAAACAGAGGATGATCCCAAAGACGGCAAAACGTAGCTGGAGAGGTAAAAGCAAATAAACACTTGTATAACCTTTTAAAACACAACACAAAAGCAAAACACTCTTAGTTAGAAACGTGGAGAAATTTCCTTAACCTACCCTATCGTTTTTAAATTCCACCACCTGTTTCCTTCTCCTTCAACATAATGCAAACAGTACAATAATCAATGTTTTTTGAGCCTGATATTAAACAAACCATTATGGCTTTGATGATGATAGCAAAAATAAGTTACCCTTACTATCACATAATTTTTCTAAATGACCGAATAATTCGTGGCCAACAAGTTATGGACAAAACTGTGAAAACTGAAAATCATGATTTATGGGGACCTCCCTGGCGGTCCAGTGGTTAAGACTCCGCACTTCTACTGCAGGGGACACGGGTTCGATCCCTGGTCAGGGAACTGAGATCCCACGTGCCACCTGGTGCGCCACACCGCACCCCATGATTTACGAGGAATCATGATTTACGAGGAATTTTCAGTCACATGGGACAATATTTGTGACAAAATATTCAGAGGGAAAACAGTATACTATGAATGTATGCATTATGTTTATACCATTTTATCATAATTAGACAATGGATAGATACATGATTAAAAGACATGGATAAATACATACTCAGAGGCATAAACATAATTTTAAAAAAAAGAAAACAGAAAAAAGGAAAAGCTGTAGGAGAGATACCAAAATCATAGCTATATAGTGACGTATGGAGGAATTTTCCTAAAGAATCATTTTACTAAAGAGTTCACGGAACCTGGAAGCATCAATTCATCTTGATCACTTGCGTTACAATTCATGACTTTCCCCCCAGTAGGAAATTTAGGTGGGTGTATATGCATATCTGTGCATGTGTGCCTGCCCACCAGGATTTTCCCCTCAAATTGTTCAGACTAATAATACGCAGGGAATATTAAGGTCAAATGCTTGATACCTTTTTTCCCACTTCCAGGGTCACATGCTGTTTAAATATTCAAGGCTATTGTAGTCACAATGATGAGTAAATAAAATTCAGGCCCCATGGGAATGACAATAAATAGTACTTGTAAATAGATGTCATATACACACATGCACACACATATACACACAGAGACATATATACACATATATGTGCGTGCACATATCTACTTATGTGTATATGTCACACGCTGTATAACACTCAAGGCTCTTTTAGTCACAATGATGCTCGATAAATAAAATTTAGCAATTAGGCCACGTGGGAATAACTATAGAATACTACTTGTAAATACAATATATATACACCCACATATATATACAGACACAAAGAGACATATAGGGACTTCCCTGGTGGCACAGTGTTAAGAATTGCCTGCCAGTGCAGGGGACAAGGGTTCGACCCCTGGTCCTGGAAGTTCCCACATGCCACAGAGCAACTAAGCCCGTGCGCCACAACTACTGAGCCTGTGCTCTAGAGCCCGTGAGCTACAACTACTGAGCCCTCATGTCACAACTACTGAAGCCCGCGCACCTAGAGCCCGTGCTCTGCAACAAGAGAAGTCACCACAACGAGAAGCCCATGCACCGCAACAAAGAGTAGCCCCCGCTCGCCGCAACTAGAGAAAGCCCGCTCGCTGCAAATAGAGAAAGCCCGCGTGCAGCAACGAAGACCTAATGCAGCCAGAAATAAATAAATAAATTTGTTTTAAAAAGAGACACATACAGATATGTATGCGCATATACGTATATGCATACATACGTGTATATATGCATAGATATGATCATAATGATAAACATTACCAACTTGGCTAGAAAAACAATTCCAAAGGACAGGCTAGTGTGGAGGAGCTAACCCACAGCTTGTGGTCTCTCTGCCCATCGTGTTCGCTGGGCATCGAATGTCGTGGTTGAAATCCTACTCCCCCCGCCCCTCACGCTCTCCTATCTCCATACACAGTCACCTCTCACCCGTGTGATTTGTGATTTCGAAAGAACTACTCAGTGTCGCTTTGCCTCAGCTTCTCAGTCTGTACAATGGGATCAATAATTGTAAGACCTGCTCTGTATTTCTGGGGGGAGACCTAAGTCTCAGGACCCAGTCTGCTGCTTATGAAGTAATTAGTAACCATTAGCTAGACTTGTTGCCATTCCATCCCAGTACATGACCCCAAAGAGTTCAACTTCCCAGAGTCTTTCTAAGCCAGTCATTGCAGAAGTTCAGAGGCGGCCCCTGAAGGGGCATTTAGCTTCTATCCTGGGGCTACAGCAGGGGTTGGATTGGCAAACTGCAGCCCGGGGGCCACACCCGGCCGGCACATTTTCTGAGCTCCCTGGAATGCAGCCACACCTCATTCATCTCCGCACCGCCTGGGCTGCTTTCACCTACAGATACATAGCATGAGGCTCCTAGACTAGCAAACCCTAAAAAATGTACAATCTGGTCCTTTACAGAAGCAGTTTGGACTTGAATCTTGATGAGGCCTGGAGGCAACATTTTTATTCTAGGTTCAAGGTTTTCCTCATATGTATATATTGACAGAGGACAGTGCTTTATGTATGACAACAAACACAATGTCTCTGTCCGCTGGAAGTGCTCTGGGATGAAGAACTGGTTAACTGTAAATGATGATTTATGAGTCACGGGCTGAAATAACCACAAAAAAATGTAATTACAAAAGACGTAAGTGAGGAAACAGCACTGGCTTCACAATACATTCCCCGGCTGAGTCAATAATGCCATTTTTAAAAGGAAAAAAAAGACCAAAATGGGAACATGTTCATTTTCCCCAGAATCACCTCCTGTTTCATTGGCTACGTAATTATAAGTCTCCATGATTTCATTTCATTTCCCCATGGAACTTTCACTTTATAACCACTCTGGTAGAACTCCCAGGGATCGGGGTTTCTGCTAGGACAAGGTCTCTGCCATGATATTGCTTCTTCCAGCACGGCTCGTCCCTGGCTTTAGGAAAAACTCAAATGCACGGAGTAAAAGGTACGGACAGGGACTGACAAAGCAGTTTAGGACGCAAGCCACAGGTGAAAGCATCTTTCATACTCCTGACCCTGGAAGACGGCAATGTGCGTTGTAAACTACTTTTGCAGGTGCTGTAATTTTTCTTTCCCAAGCGGAGACCAGGGTCCACATTTTTCTCATTGTGTGCTTGACAACCCTGAGCCCACAGGCCTGGTTTTAAAGGCGAACGTTCCCCACGCTGCCTCAAAGCTGCAGATGTGCACCACTGTCACTCAGGGTCTGCAGCTCCCTTTATAACGGGGCAGTCATGTCTTGCTAATCATCCCAGGCTTGGCAAGTCTTCAAGACCAATACAGCCACTCAAAAGAGCGTGATTAAACATGAGGTGCAATTGATGGACTCCTCATTGAAATGGACTTGCAGGTTCCGAACAATAGGAAATAAAACTGAATTCTAAAAGCAGGCTGGGATCGGTCAGGGCATAATGACACTCCCGGGCCTGGAGTTTGAAGCTCGTGGCCTGAGTTTGAAAAGGTTCCCCTGTCTAATGCTGCTTCTCTGTCTTCTCCCTACCCTCCACCCACTGCCCCCGAACCCCCATGCCAAGTGGTTTATTTGCTCTTTTGTTTGGCCTTCAATGACTTATGTGTCTGGGAAGCACCTCTCTGCAAAATGTAATAACTCCTGCCATGGAAACAGACTGTTTTTTAATGACAATAACTTGATACTACAGGTGGTTCCATCAATTACTGAGAAATTGCCATCAGGTCATAAAAGGTCTGTAGACCTAAAAGCTGATACAATGGTGGCTAAGAGGGAGGAAAAGACACTCCTGGGAAACCATAATAATAAAAATGTCCAACCTAGCGGTAAATTGGGACAAGGAAAAGACCCCCTGGGGGACAAAGTTCCTACTTGAGGGGATAAAAGTCCACTCCAGGCTGCCAAACATCAGCAATCGTCTGATAGCTATGCCAACTGCCTCTCCCATCCTGGTGGAAAATAGGATTACTCTTTCTTTTCTATTTTTTTCTACAGGAAAATAAAAGATTCCATCATCATTAAAATCAAACCTAGGGGGCTATAATGGGAACTCTCTGTACTTTCTGCTTAATTTTTCTAAAAAATAAGTCTACATAAAAACAAAATCAAACCTCAAAATCAAAAGCAGTCAGGGGCTTCCCTGGTGGCGCAGTGGTTGAGAATCTGCCTGCCAATGCAGGGGACACGGGTTCGAGCCCTGGTCTGGGAAGTTCCCACATGCCGCGGAGCAACTAGGCCCGTGAGCCACAACTGCTGAGCCTGCGCGTCTGGAGCTTGTGCTCCGCAACGGGAGAGGCCGCGATAGTGAGAGGCCCGCGCACCGCGATGAAGAGTGGCCCCCGCTTGCCACAACTAGAGAAAGCCCTTGCACAGAAACGAAGACCCAACACAGTCAAAAATAAATAAATAAATAAATAAATAATAAAAATAAAGGAATTCCTAAAACAAAAACAAAAAAAGAAAAGAAAAGCAGTCAGAAAGTCAAGGAAACAGTGAAGGAAGCACTGTGGTTTTTTGCTGGTTCTAAGCATAAGCTCAAGGCTCCTTTCCCATGGCGTTTGCTGAAAATCTGGACAGATTCCAGGAAAAAAAACAAGTGAAGTCCACGTAACATGCTTTTGTCTTTCTTCTGTGTGTTTTAATGACAGAGAAACGTCACCTGCTGTGAGAGAGCCAAGTGCAAGGGAAGGTGAGCAGGATTGCCACCCAAGGAGGAGATGGGTAACGTGTAAGATTGGAAAGCCTCTCAGACCATCCGGACGCAGGGCTGAATCCAGTTTCATCTTATTCAAGTGTGGACAAAAAACGCTGTCTGCCATTTCAGTAAACAAAGGATGTTGTGGCCATCAGGTCATCAGCTACTGTACCCTGAGGGGAATCCAGGCCGGAGAAAAACAGGATACTACTGACCCTAGATAGTTAAGATGCATATCAAAGGAATGATTTCAATGAGCCTAGACTCTTCCCATACATGGAAAAGGACTAAAATCATTAACTTGAGAGGTCTGGTTTTTTGCAATTAGCAGTAATCTTTTGATGTTCAACTACATGTGTTTTTTGTTGTTGTTATTTTAATTTGTTTGTTTGTTTGATTTTTTCCAGCAAACACTCCTATATAGCCTGGCTCTTCCCTTACCTCTTTGGAACAGTTTCTCAGAGCTATCTGAGAAACACCGTCTCCCAGGCTATAGTCCTCATTAAGGTCCCCAAATAAAACATAACTCTCAACTTTTTAGGCTGTGCAGTTTTCTTTTTCAGTTGACACAAGTTATCACCCTCTCCCTTCTAGATGTTCTATTTGTTTCCTAAAAATAAATGGCAGCAACAGACTAGGATATTCCTTAGATCCTGCTGGTGTTGGAGAAATACAGGAGCAAGGAATGGAGGAACTGAATTCCACAGGGGGAATTTCTCAGGGTACAACTCGGGCACTTTCTACTAAGACTAATACACTAAGCAGAATATGGCATCTGAGAACATCATCTACATTCTCACTATGAGCAAAGATCCCATACTTGCAGCAGACATTCAGGCGATCGACTCTGAAAGTCTACTTTGGGCTTTGGTGGTAGTGTAAGCAGATAAGGCAGGGGGTCCTTGGAGAAAGAGAACCAGGCGTGGCTTTCTTGACATAAGAGAAGCCATATTTGGCCTAAGCCATTTTGTGATCTAAGCCTGGCCACAATGCTTGTCCTTGAACAGGTCTCAGTAATCAATGATCTTAAGAGGACAAAAGGGGCTTCCCTGGTGGCGCAGTGGTTGAGAGTCTGCCTGCCAGTGCAGGGGACACGGGTTCGAGCCCTGGTCTGGGAGGATCCCACATGCCCCGGAGCAACTAGGCCCATGAGCCACAGCTACTGAGCCTGCGCGTCTGGAGCCTGTGCTCCGCAACAGGAGAGGCCGCGATAGTGAGAGGCCCACGCACCGCGATGAAGAGTGGCCCCCCCTTGCCACAACTAGAGAAAGCCCTCACGCAGAAACGAAGACCCAACACGGCCATAAATAAATAAATTAATTAATTTTAAAAAAAAAGAGGACAAAAGAATGCAGAAACAAAGGAAAAGCAGTCAAACAATAGTTCAGCGATAAAACAGTCCTAGTTCCTCCTCAAGGGATACACATCACAATCCGATACCCATCTTTGAGTTCTGCAGGAACGAAGGTCCCCACCCAGGTGGAGGATGGTAAACTTTACACTGAGACCCCAGACTGCTCAGAGCCTAAGTGATGATGATGTTGACCTTTTCTGACCCAGGTGACTTCAATCAACTAAAGCTTGGACAGTCAACCTTTGTCCCAGCTCCATGCTGAATTCTCTGCTCAAGCCCCTTCACGAATATGCATGTACCTTTAGCTTAATACTTCTCCAACTTTGCTGTCTGGGGAGACATGCTTTGGGAAAGGTCCCCGGTGTTCTCCTTACTTGCTGCAAGTAATAAATCCTTCCTTCTCCTGAACTTTGGCCTGGTTGTGTCTTTTGGCTCCACACTCAGCAAGACGTGAACCCAGTTTTCGGGTAACAGTAGTGAAACCGAGAAGGACCCCGTGGGGCTCCCGGGCATGGTAGCCTTTCTGCCCCCCTGTTTCTTGGCTCCAGACTCTATGACCTTCCCTGAGTTTCAAAGGGCAGGTTCAAACAGTTGTTAGTCCAGGAAGGGAGGGGATGCAGAGAGTAGCAGTCAACAAACAATAGTGCAGCCTTGGGGCAGGGTCCTGGCTCCCCCTCAAGGGATACACATAACAGTGTCTTTAAACTCTTTTAAGAGGTCAGCATTCTTCATACCAGAGAAAGATGACCTGAGGCTACATTAAAGGAACCAGAGAAGGTCATCAAGAAGATTACCTGCGACCAGATTAGAGGACTGAAGGCCCTGCACACACCCCACCCTTGAACCCTTGCCAAACTCCTCACCAAACTCCCCTGGGTTGGGACACATAGTTTTCCAGGGCAGGAACCCACTGTGTCCCCCTTTGCCTGGCAAGGCAATAAAGCTATTCTTTTCTACTTCACCAAAACCCTGTCTCTGAGATTCTGAGATTCGATTCGACACCTGCGCACAGAGGTCGAGCTTTCGGCATCAGCAGGGAGAAAGCGTGTCCTTTGGCAAGTTTGGACTCCAGGACACTCTTGGGTTTCCTCACCTGGGTTAAAGAAGTGGGTTACGGTCTGTTCTTTCTGAACCAAAATAGCTTCCCGTAGTTTTGTTTTATTAGTTCAAATCTAAAAATGTCGTTGATTACAAAATATCTCTACAAATCTTTTCACGTATTCCCCACCCTTCCCCACCCACCGCTGCCCCAAAACACAGGGGGAACAGAGCGTGGCTGGGAACAGGATCCTTGTGTCCATGTTCAAGGTGGTTGGAAAAATGCAGGGTCTTTTGTCCACACCCCTTAGTCCCCTGCCATGGACACCCCTCATCAAATCATTGAAGGATGATTCTCCTCCTTGAATTAAATGACTGTGGCAGTCATAATATAATATCTGTTTTGTTTTAATATTCTAAAATAAAACATCAACCTCCCCTCCAACTTCCCCACGTACCGGCGTGAATTGCACTTTTCTTGGAAAATACATCCACGTAAGGATGGCTGGCTCAAGCACTGTATGAGTCATGCTCTGGCTTCCTTACTGAGAGGAGGAGCTGAGGGCTTTTGTTTCCACTTTAGTGAGACACTTTTCTCTGCATTTGTGCCTATGATCTCACTAATGAGTGATCATGTTTGGTTTAAATTCAATGCAGCGGTTCCTTTCCTAAAATTCTCTGGTGGTTAGAGCCTCTGCTATCTACAGTTTCACTGAGGCTGTGTTCTCAACATTTATTTATTTAATGACAAACGCATTTATCTACTCCCTAGTGAGAGATTATGAAAATAAAATTAGTTTAGCAGTTAGGACCATGGAGAGTGGGATCAAAGGATCTTAAGTCTGACTGTGGCTTTGCCACTTGATAACTGTGTGAGCTTGAGAAATGTACATCGTCCCTCCAGGTCACGAGTTTTCTGCATTTCATGGGGTCACAGTGAGGGTTTGACTACAACAGTGCTAGTCATATAGTAAGTGCTACATCATGTCTGCTATGAGGGTGTGAAGACGATGATGTCATCTATTCAACTTTAAAATTCGGGGAGAAGCAAAGAAACAAAGCTGGAGTTAACTCTCCCTGGTCCTGCCAAGAACAGCTTTCTTTCTACTTGGGAGAACTTTCTGATGCCAGGAGTTATGTGGTAAAAACAGTTTTAACAGAGTTGCTGTCTTTTGAACAAAGGGAAATATATCCATGAGAGGTTTGGTTTTAGGGAGTGGGTCATGTCTCCATGTCACTTAAGAAAAACTGAATTTAATTCCAAGCTACATTTTCAATAGAACTACCATATATGATCCAGCAATTCCATTCCCGAGTATGTATCCAGAAAAAAAATAAAAACACTAGTTGGAAAATATACATCCATCCCAATGTTCATAGCAATGTTCGCAGCGGCACCGTTTACGATAGCCAGTATATGGAAGCAACTCAAGTATCCATCAACAGACGAATGGATAAAGATGATGTGGTTTATGTATGTATACATACATACATACACACACACACACACATACATATATAATGGAATATTACTCAGCCATAAAAAAGAACAAAATTCTGAAATCAACTATACTCCAATAAAAATTAAAAAAAAAAGAAATTCTAAAATCTGCAAAAACATGGATGGACTTAGAGAATATTATGCTTAGTGAAATAAGTCAGAAAAAGACTATATGATATCACATATATGGAATCCAAAAAATAAAACAAATGTATATAACGAAACAGAAGCAGACTCACAGATACAGAAAACAAGCTAGTATTTACCAGCGGGGAGAGGGAAAGAGGAGAAGGGCAAAATAGGGTTGGGGGTTAAGAGATACAAACTACTATGTATAAAATAGATAAGCAACAAAGATACATTGTACAGCACAAGGAATTATAGCCATTATTTTGTAATAATTTTTAATGGAGTATAATCTATAGAAATACTGAATCACAGCATAGTGCTGCACACCTGAAACTAATATGGTTAATTATTATTAAACTAATAATTAATCAACTATACTTCAATTAAAAAAAAAAAAAAGAACTGTGAACACCAAGAACCTAACTTCGAGGTACCTGCTGAGACCAGACAGAAGCATGGAAAGGATGGGATCGACCACACAGTTGGAGGGGCGCCGCTGGGGAAGGGGAGGACCAGCTAAGGCTTCAACATCCAATGGGCTGGCGGGATGGATAGAAATGTGCCCTTACCTTACTCTGGAGGAGTTGGCCTGAGTCAGAAAGCAGAGTGGGGACCTCCACAGCCTTTCCACGCTTAGCACCCCAAATCCTGCCATAAACACTGTTCATAAAACACTTATCAGGCCACACCTCCCAGGAAGAAAGTCAAAGGAACAAAAGCTGCCACCCATCCCCATCCCGGTTCAACAAATCAATGGGTAGAAGTGAGCATCGCATAGCTCCATCTGCCGTCTCTAGGGAAAAAGTGTTCAACCATAGTCATGAAGAACCATTTTGAAAAACGTGCAGAAAACGTAATTTCACCTACTTTTCATACCCCAGGTATCTTTAAGAACAGCCTTCCTCGGGCTTCCCTGGTGGCGCAGTGGTTGAGAGTCTGCCTGCCAATGCAGGGGACACGGGTTCGAGCCCTGGTCTGGGAAGATTCCACATGCCGCGGAGCAACTAGGCCCGTGAGCCACAATTACTGAGCCTGCGCGTCTGGAGCCTGTGCTCCACAACAGGAGAGGCCGCGATGGTGAGAGGCCCGCGCACCGTGATGAAGAGTGGCCCCCGCTTGCCGCAACTAGAGAAAGCCCTCGCACAGAAACGAAGACCCAACACAGCCAAAAATAAATAAAAATAAATAAAGTATTGTTCATTAAAAAAAAAAAAGAACAGCCTTCCTCACATTTCATGTTGATAGGCCTGTGTGTTCCCTTCCTCATCTGTTTTACCTGACCCCAAGTTTGCTCTTAAACTAGAAATCCAGCTTTGTATAAAAGAGTTGGCTAAATAAAATTAAGTAAAGCTCTGTCCTAGAGTGGGAGGGGGAAAGCAAGATATTTCATAAAGATAAATTCTGTGGCTTAAACAAGTTTCTCCTTTCAAATTTTAGAATATATTATGATACACGGTAGTTTATTAAATAAATATTATTGGAGAAAAGGAAGGAAAGAAGGGAGGAAGGAAAAAGCTAGGGGAGAGAGATGACAAAACTTCCAGTTCCCATACGGTAATATAAAAGATAGCATCCTTCCCTAGCACCAGACAAGGAATTCACAAGCAATACTTTAAAAATTATCTAACGTATTTAAATGATAATCAGAGAAACGTAAAGGTCACATGTTTGCAAGAATATTTTACTCAACAGTGTTTTAAAAGTCACTGTATTTCATTGACTAATTCTCCTGAAATGCATTTGAAAATGGATTCTTTTGTCAACATTCTTTTATCAATGACTCTAAAAATGAAATTTCACTTGATTTTTTTTAAACTTGAGATCTAATTGACATATAACATTATATTAGTTTCAGGTGCACAACATAATGATTCGCTACTTGTATAAATTAGGAAAGGATCACCACAGTAAGTCAACATCCATCACTACAAATTTCACTTGATTTCTCAAAATTTAAAAATCTCCTTCCCTGCCAAGATTTTCAAAAGAATAACCCTGTCATATTCTCCACCATTAACACGAACAGGGCTTCTACCCAACGTGTTAACTTCTGTACATCTGAATCAACAGTAGTTTCACCTTTTAATTAAACTAGGCTCTTCAGAAGCCTGGACCTCTTTGGGAATGATCCTTTTAATTACATGCCCTGTCTCTTAAGAGTGCTGCTCAAATTTTGCCAGCATGATCTCTTAGATCTTTTAATAACTCTAGGAGCCGGAATAAGTTTCCTTTTATAATCTATCAAGTGCTGAAAGTTTAACCGGTCTGGCTTTGTCCAAGGGTTTCCTGCTTTCTTTGATTATGCAAATCTTTGCTGTAGATGAGAACTGGAGACTAGTTTTGTCCTAGGTTGTTGAAGAACAGCTATTTCAGCTGACTTCTGATTCACAGCTGCTCTACTCATCACTGGCAATTCACCTTAAGATTTTGTAGAAAAGGTGAGATTGCAAGATTTTATATAGATAGATATGTAGATATCTGGATAACATTAATTATAATATGTATTATCTACTGATATATATTAGCTATCATATACACCATTATATATAATATATGCAGCCTATATAATGTATAAAGATACAATTAGTTATAATACATATTATATACTGATATACACTGGTTATTATATATAGACTATATATACATTATATATATATATATATATATATATACTGAAATTTTAATTACAAAGCAACCTTTAAGTGAAACAAGTATTCAAATTTACATTCAAGAATGAAATATTTCGTTAAGGATTGGGTAAGCCATGTAGAGTCTAAAAGTTGTTTTTAAAACACGAAATTCATTAGCAGAAAATGCCAACGAGATGGTCAGAGTGCGCTGTCTCATGGAAAATGTTCATGCCATTATCTTTAAAGTTTATTAAAAATCTCTACCTTGGAAGGGTTTTAAAGCCAGATTACTATAAACGTTCATTTTTTCATAGCTGTATGTTTCCAAATGTACATGCCCATAACTAATGTCTTTGTATAACTCTCTAAATGGATGAAGGGTGGCGGTGAGACCCGGTGGTTTACACACACGGATATGCATATCATTAAAAATGCCTTTAAAAAAAAAAAAATGCTTTTAATTTAGGTGCAAAAAATTATTTGAAAGAGGATGATATTTTGACTATAAGTGGAGAATACCAGGGAGAGAATTTTAGAAAGGGGCATGAATTCGGCCAGCATTCTCTGCCTAATATTTCCAATTTATGTACAAAATTAGGTATCTTGCATAATTTCATCAGAAACTCCCTGGGAACAGACTTTTGCCTATGACTAGTTATATTAGTAAATGCTCTATACTGACTTGTTTTTTCTAATGAGACCCAAAATAAAATTGAAACAATATTTTATTTTTGGTCCTTGGCCAGAACAAGAGGATGAAAGTGGCAGAGAATCTTAGGAAATGAAATAAAGAGGACCACAAGATGATTGTTGGGCAGCTTATTTCAACACCACTTTACCAAGAGAGTGTCACGTCTGGAGAACAGGTTGCGAAATAAATCCAGTGGCAGAGTCCAGACCAGCAAAGGTGAAATTAATTCAGGGATGTCTCTGTAGTTGGGCAACTCAGTGAATTACTTTGTAAAAATGTGCTTAGACTACAACAGAAAATATTCTTTATCGGGGGCAGGAGGGAACCCGTGGTTCTTAACTGCCGTTTTATTTTAAAGACATCAAAGAAGTTTTCATTTGATTCTGTAATCAAAGCAAAATAATTAATATAAGTAGAGAGTAGAGAACAGAAGGTCAATGGAAAAGCAGTGACGGGTAATCCAAAGCAATCTCCTTTAGAACCTAAGTCTTCACTTAGAGATGGCTTTGAAGACCACTATTTCGGGAGAATCGGAGAAATAACCAGTTACGTCGGGTCTGGATACGGGGAGACAACTGAAGGAAAATTTATTTAGGTTACAAAGAAATTATAATACTGTTAGATTCTCAAATGAATTGTTTGAAAGGAAGCTAAAGTCTAAATGAAGATAAATAAAATCCAAGAAAGAAGTCTTTTCTCTTTTGGGTTCACTCCTGTATCCCTCACACCCAGAACTGTGTCAGACACACACACAACATGAATGAACAAATTCAAAATGATTCACACACATTTCCGTAGCCAGGTAATATTACAGTGAAACCACAGAAAACATAATGATCAAATCAAATCAACCAAGCAGTGGCAGAAGGACAGTCTACCTCTTAACTCCCAAGACTTATACGATGAGAATTTATAAAGTAAAGGTCCATGGCATTTTCTGAGTGAACAGCCTGTAGTCTTCCTGTCTACATAATTGCTATTTTTCTTTTTTTAAAGCATTGATTTCATGGAGGACAGAAGTAGGCCAGTTTGAAACGATCGAACACCTTTTACGTTAAGTCAAAAAAAAAAAAAAAGGCTCAAATCAGGTGGGAATGATCTCTTCCTTGACAAGTTATGAAGCTGACCGCCACTGTTATAAAGTCCTTGGTGCAGAGACGTTGGACCCTACTGCCCATGGTTTTGCTGTTTCCCAGGGTCCTGGAACACAACCTCACCCAGACAAGGGTGGCAATCATCTCCCCTTAGCTGAAATCTGCCTTTTGGCATATCTGACAAAATCCAACTCTAGCTGCTGAAACAGCAGCTTTACATTTCTGGGTCCCAGCAGGAAGGCAATAAAACCACTTGGATTGTCCACCTTTGCCCGTTCCCCACGAGAAGGAGGGAAGAGAGAACTCAGGTCTGAGAACACAGGCAACCCTGTTAGAGGAGATTTCTCCCCCTGAGTCATCACACAGCCTCCCACAAGAATTGTAATCCCATCAGCCTGGCACACCGAATGGCCCACTGAGCGAGGCTACACCCACCCTGGCCCATTACAGAAGCAGCTTCCATAAGGCAACACTTATGATAAGCCTCTGGTATATTTCCAATAGCACCGAGGACCCAATGTCACGAAAAGAAAATACGCAGTGCAGTGAAAGAGACTTACCACCACGGCAGTTGTTGGCTCAAGACTGGGAACACCCTGTAGGCGAGCTCTCATGGGGCGCAAACAATGTTCTCTCATTTCTCCCCCAGTGGGCTTCTCTGGATGATCTCATTCTTCCTTTTCAATCACACCCCGTCTCCCTGAGCAGCCAGCTGGGTTTTCTAGTCTTGTTGTGACTTTTTCTCAGTTTCCTTGAGCTCATCCTCCCACAAGCTCTGCCTCAGGCTCTGCTTTCTGGGGAATCCAAGCACAGACGAGAGGCGGTTTCCTGGGCCAGAGAAGATTCAGGATGGAGGCGGCCCACCTCTCTGTAGGAGAAGCGACCGCACGGCGGGCGGTAAGCGGGTGGAGACGGCACTGCCCAAGCAGGGGCCTCCCAGTGCCAAATGCTCTCACCTGTGGGAAACTGCAATGGCTTGTGGGGTGGGGGAAAGGCACGGCTTTGGGGGATCGCAGGGCTGCTGCCCTCTCCTGGAACGCGGACCAATCATCGTTGTTAAGGATCGGTCGGTAGGGCGGCTGCTTTCAACAACGTCAGGAGCCTTGCAAAAAGAAAATAAGCTCAGGGTGGCTAATCGGCAATCTGCAGCAGGCCCTGAAAGCCAGGAGCCGGCGTGCAAAGCTCGAAGGAAGATTTATCTTCTGCAGCTGTCGGGCAGTTTTTGCTGGAAATCAGGACCAGGGCGGGTAATGAGGAACAGAGCGGCAAAGACGACTGGATGCTGACGGGTCTGCCGTGATGGGGAAAGAGCAGCACCTGTGTCCGTGGACCAGCCTGGGGACCCCAACGCACCCACAGCCCCTGGAACACCGCTAGGTGACACGGTGGCCCCAAATCCTTCCTTTGCAATGGCCTCTCCTGGAGTAGGTACCTCTGAAAACAAAGCTTAGACTCCTCAGGACGCCCCGCCTTCTTTGTCTGAGTTCCTCAGAACTGTGGTTTGCAAACTTCAGCACACAGAGCATCGCTTAGAAGGCAAGTTTAAAGCACAGGTGGCTGCACCCCACGCTCCCAGCGTCTGACTCAGCCAGGCCGGGGCGGGTCCCGAGAACGCGTGCTTCTCCAACTTCCCCAGGCGGTGTCGCTCCTGCTGGCTGAGGGACCACACTTGGAGGAGCCACTACTCTGGGCCTATCCCCAGGCTCCACCCCAGATGAGCTGGGTTGTACCAGCCCTTCTCTGCGGAAACGGGCAGCCTGTGTCCCAGAGGAGCTGCTCGCCCAGACCAGGTGTGGGCACGTGAGGGGAGATGGATCCCAAGACAGGACCGGGATGGGAGGAGCAGAGTAGAAGATCCCCCAGATACTAAGTCAGAGGATGCACTGGCACAGCGGCATTCACTCATGCCTTGGGATTCCAGTTGCTGAAGGATACTCAGAGCTGATCCTAAGAGTTGATGTGACGGCACCTGGAACAGTGGACACAGAAACGGCCTTCAGTAAATCAAGTGGAGTTGCCAGACCTCGGTGTAGAACTGAGAGTGGGGTGAGAAGGATAAGAGAAGCTGGGGTGCTAGGATGAACTGCTCCTGGAAAACCAGATATCCTGCACTTCTCTCCCTGGGAGGATTCAGAGGACCCCCTTCACGGCAGCACTAAGGGATACACAGGGGACGGGGTGTCAGCATAATTCAGAAGCCACTCAGCGGCTCTTACCTGCAGGCCAGGGTGGAGAGTGGACGGTGTAGCCACGCAACTAAACTCCCAGATAGTGAGGTTATTGATTGGATTCCGGAACGGCAGAGGGAAGGGGCCAACAGAAGCCTTCAGAAGCAAGGTGAACCTAATTGCCGTAACTGGCATGACCCCAGAGTAGTAACAGGCACTGTGCCTGGTGCCCGGGGAACCTGTAGCTCATAGATCACGGTGAGGCTTAGGGGTGTTTCTCAGTTTCTTTACTAAAAAGAAACTAGAACTTCTAGTCAAGCGGAGAGCTGCCATCAGCTGCTTCTTTAGAATAATCACAATCCCTTACGCAGTTTCCAGAGTTAGGGCAGCTCACAGACCAAACAGCCCCCTGAATGGAGGAAAAACCCTGCAGTATGATGCAAAAAAGTACAGTCAACCTTTCTGTTACTTTTCCACAACAGCATGCACAGATAATTGCCAGAACTGTGGAGAGAATGCAATACCCAGAAACTTTTAGGACTCCTAGATACGGACTTTTGACCCAGTTCTTCTCATGGTGTGTCTGATGGTTCCATAGACCTTCCTAAGTTATTCTCCCTAGTTCACAAGTATATAGCTGGGATGTATCTACTTACGGCTGGCACAGCCCTCATATGGGTTCTCTGATCTGCAGTGTAAAGGTCATCATAATAGGAAAAGCCACGTGGAATCCCCTGAATTGGCCAAGATCGTAGATACATAACGATAACACACTCAGGAGAAATTGCAAAGGTTGGTCCATGATTTAAAAACTTGAAGGATGCTGGAGCAGTGGGTGCCATTATAGCCTTGTTCAAATCACATGTCTAGTCTATACAAAAACCACGTGTCACAGAAAATAACTGGGAATAACCATGAACTTAACCAGACAATAGCCCCAATGGGAGCCGCTCCTCTAGAAATGGTATATACAATGGAGCAGGTCAAAGTGGTGTTGGCTGTATCACGTTTTGAGAATTATTCCATCATCAAGGATGATCAAAAACATTTCACCTTCCCATGTTGACTCTCCAGCTCTCTCTGTCATCTTGGTCATCTTGGCATTCTGTACAGCAACACACTTGTCCACTGTACCTATGACATCTCATCCACTGTATCTATGACATCACATCCACTGTATTTATGACATCTCATTATGAGCAGGAGGTCACAAGTTCCTTTTGTGCCCTAGTAAGACATAGGCATGCCACAAGGTGGTAGATTAACTCAACAAAGACTTCTTGGCTTGCCCTACTGGTAAGGTTTTAGGGATCCAGTGGTCTGGGGCATGCCAGAATGTTTCTTCTAAGGTAGGTGCAGGGCATGGATGGGAAGGGTCTGTCCCGGGAAGGCCCCACAGGGTCCTGCTCCCTTACACCCTAATGGTTCTTTCCTGACCAAACTCCCCAGATGCAGCAGAAGCAAACATTTTAGGAGACAGTAAGATTGTTCAACAAGGAGCTTTTCACAGAACTGTCTAGGCAGGTTTCAATTCACCAAGGGAATGAGTGAGGATCTTCTTAAAACTTCCAACCATTGCATACTTATAGAAAAACTTAAACAGCCTAGCATCCACTTGAATATTAACACTCCCTTTTCACAAGCCCTGTCACGCTTTGAGGAGATTCTAACTATGACTTACTTTGGAGTTGACGACACCGAAGGAAATCTGAGAGTGCTTTGAGCTCCTCAGTGTTGAGATGTATGCATTATATTATAGATGCTAAATTTTTCATACTTACAAAATGATTCTTCATTGCAGATGATACAGAAAATATGCAAATCTATAATGAAAATCGCAAACCTCTCTCCTAAACCTACCTCCCAGATTTAAACCTTGACAACTTCAAGCATGTTCAATTCTAACCAAAACTTATGTTTCAGTTTTCTCCAAAGAAAGAAGCTGTGATGCCTCCTTTAATAACATAACTGCTTCAAGCGAAGCTGCCACGTATAGCAACTGCACAGTATTAACATTTGAGCAAAGAGTGAGATATATGAAGTCTACAGCCATTTCACATGAATGAAATTTAAATGCATAAATAAATATATCTCCAGAAAGTCCTATAGTCATCAACGTGATTTAAGGACAACTCAGTTCAATGGGCATTGAGTTGACATCTCTTAGTTTAGGCTATTTACCAGGACTCAAGGGTGCAAGGATGAATAACACATGGATCTTATATTCAAGGATCTTACAGTGGAATAGGAGAACCAACACGTAAGCCTTAACTGCATGCACAGATCTGAAATACAGAGGGAGGGGAGAATGACTTGCAGTGGGGGTCTGGGAGGGAAGCCTTCACGGAGACGATACTAAGTAGGATTTTGAAGCGAGTCAACATCTGGTATTGATGCAAACAAGGGCGGGTAAATTACGAGAGGAGGAACAGTTTGCACGAAGACCCATCCACAAAGGAGAGTTCATGGTTGCCTCTAAGCCATTGCATAGTTTCCATTGTCCTTTTAACCATCAATTTCAGGTGATCAGGATCAAATGAGATAGACTCTTTGGGAGAATAAACACATCCAGATTGGGATTTCTTTCCATGTGCCTTGCTCACAGTGAAACCCAACTCCTTTTCCAAGGAAAACCCAGTGTGTGATTTTTTCCAAGTATGTGAGTTCTCCGTCTTGGTTTCTGGTCATTGCACACCAAGCAGAGCACAACTGGGGTCTCCTTTTGTATTAAAAAAATAAACAAAGCTAGCGATGAGACGTCACCTCTGCCAACTTCTTAATTATATTTTGATGGCTTTTCAGGAATAACACCTTTCTGCAACCATACATCATGAGCAAACAAAATTAAACCCACACCTGAGGGCCCACCAAATCACAGACATCTTTACCAGAACGACACAAAATTAATTGGTGAAATGTTGAGTTTTGAGAACCTTTTTCCTCCCCTCACTATTGATTAAACAGTTCAAGGACCCAGGTCGGTAACAGTACCAAGATTCAGCATCTATCCTTGCCAAGGGAAAGACACGCGACTCCAAGTCTGAATTGCTTCTACTTCTCATTACTTAACAACTACTTCCAACAATTTCTGAACTTTGCTTCAAATACGAGCCCTCTAGTTAGACAACAGTCTGTTGGAAACATACATTGTCAGGTCACAGCATCAAAAATAAAAGGATCATATGCCTTTCAGTCATTCAACCCCTGGTTATAGGTGGGTAATATTATGAACTCTATATGAATTCATTTAACAAATATTTCCTGGGTACCACCATGCACGAGATCCCATGCTAGGTGCTGGGGGTCCACCATCCACACTTCTCTTCCTTTACTCAACAAGTGTTTATTAGGAACCAATTTTAAGCTCTGAATTTTAGGCAGTGAATACAACACATTTTATAAGAATCGCTCTAACAGATTTGATAAAAGTTCCTATGAAGAACAACTAGCAAGGGATTGTTCTCCTGCTGTTTGCATTAAATGGATAAAGACTGTGGTGGCAACAGTATTTTAAAAAGATAATTATAACTATAATAATCACGACAACAAAACTAATGCATGGTAAGCTCTTCATTTGAGCTGGATGCCACAACAAGACTTTTTTTTTTTTAATATTTATTTATTTGGCCGCGCTGGGTCTTGGTTGTGGCACGTGGGATCTTGGTTGCGGCATGCTCCAGGATCTTTTCGTTGTGGCATACAAACTCTTAGTTGTGGCATGTGGGATCTAGTTCCCTGATCAGGGATCGAACCTGGGTCCCCCGCATTGGGAGTGTTGAGTCTTAGCCACTGGACCTCCAGGGAAGTCCCCACACCATGACCCTTTGCGTGCGTTATTTTTTTATCATCATCAAAATGACCTGAAATTGGTCCTATCAATACCTCCGCCATATACATGACAAATAAGGTGTCTCAAGTAACCCACTCAATATTACCACATGGATAAAAAAGACACAAAGTGGATTAACTTCCAAAACATCATGCTGATTTTAAAAAAGCCAGACAAGAACCATTAGATAGTGTTCGATTCCAAGACACTGAGAGTCCAGAACAGGCAAGTCTAGAGACACAGAGAGTAGATAAGTGGTTGCTGGGCGATGGGGGTTGGGTGGGGATTGACTACACTCAGGCACAGGTGATCCTTTTTGGGACGATGGAAACATTCTCCAGCTGGACTGTGGTGGTGATGGTTGCCACAACTCTATAAATGATGAAAAATCATCAAACACATGAGTTCTGTGGTATATAAATTACACCTCACTGAAGGTAGCAGAAGTTAAAAATGGCCCCAGCCCAGGAACAACGAAATACCTCCTTATCTTGAAGGACCACGGATGCACGGCCCACAGAGTTTAACGTTTCTCATCTGCCCTGTTTAGAAGAAGTACACTTCTGTGTGTCTGCTTTACTCGCCCTCGGCCACCAGACTCACAGCACTTCTGATACCAGATGGCGGGGGGTTGCCAACACCACGCGATTCTGGGACACCAGCTGGGTGTCCTATCGTTTAACTCAATTCTGACACCACGTCCCTGGAGATGGCATCAGATCCCACCGGTGAAGGGCTCTGTCCCACGAGACTGCCCCCCGTTCAGATGTGGGAAGGGACGTGGAGCTGCCGTGCGTCCTACGAGTGTTCAAGTTCACCAGCCTGCAAGCTCCCCAGCCCCACACCCTTGGGATTCTTAAGGAGGCTGCATCACGAAGGCGTGATCGCTCATGAACTGCTTTTCCAGCCCCTCAACCCTTCCCTGAGAATGGAGGGTGGGGCTTCTTCAGTGGAGAAGCTGAAAGTTCCAAGCTTCTCATCATGGCTGGGTCTTTCTGATGACCAGCCCCCATCCAGAAGCCCACCAAGCACTGCCTCATTTGAAGAAAAGACTCTCCTATCAGGAAGTTCCAAGGGATTTAGGAGCTCTGTGTCAAGAACCAGGGGATCCCACACCGTTCTCTAACAATATATATTTTTTTATCACCTCACTCTCCGGTACTAGGAAACTGCGGATCCTTTGCACGGCTTCTAGACCCAGCTTTTTCCGTTGAAATCAAGCTGCCCTTCAGAATCTAGGCACCAATCACCTGTGACCTCTTCCACAGCCACCTGAGCTCTAAATGCCCGTGGTTTCAGCCACGTACAGGGCACAAATCCTGTTCTGTCCAGTCCCTGACCCAGAACAAGTCAGAGAGCCTGCACATTGGCGTATACCCACCCCACCCCTCCAAAAAAGTAGCATCTATCAAGCCCCTGATATGTTCCAAACACAGCCACTTTGCTCAGGTCTTTTACTATTTCTCATAAAACCCTGGAGAAGACACCTCATTATCTCACTTCTAAGATGCAGAAACTGATGCTTAGAGAGGTGAAATAACCTGGTCCAAGGTCAAGCAGGCAATTAATGGCAGGGTCACATTATGAACCCAGCCTCTACAGTTCCAGGAACTCTCACGGTAATTAATGCTGACTACTCAGATGGTTTGGCCCCTAATCTGCTTTGCACCACTCAATCTAAGTGACTATTCCCTTTCCTCATTGAGCTTAAAGGTACCAGCTGCACTGTGAAACCACGGAGCCCTCAGTGGCTGGACCAAGCGAAACGAGTATGTTTGCAACGGCTGGGTCTCCAATCGGATTGTAACTAGGCCATGCAGCACTCCTGAAGAAATGTAAATGCTAAGTGGCCTTTAAATACAACGTATCTTCAATTTCATTTTTATCACACCAATAAGCTAGTGCCAAACACATTTCAGTTGTCATATATTGGTTTTTATTTCAAACTTCCAGGTAAACCTTTTTCTAAAAATAACCTTTCCATTGCTCAAGGGCATATGAGACAAGCCAGCAGAATCAACAGCATGGTGGTCTTCACAGAGGACAGAAAGAACCCAGATGAGGAGACTGGGATGCGGAGGATGAAACCAAGTAACGCATCTTGGTTAACACCTTTAAACAACGCTCGAGTGTGTTCTATAGAAATTTAGCAGAGGAGAGTGACAAGGGGGCCATATTTTTGAGAAGAACTCATAAGACTGTATTTAATTTCAAGGATATCAGTAGTGGCATAGCAAATATGTTTCAACGGAAAGTATCACAGAAAATGTGTTATTTTTATCAGTCATTCTCAAATGGGGCAAATTTGCACTCACACACACACACACACACACACACACACACATACACCTCTTGTGGGGACAGCTGGCAATGCATGAAGACATTTTTTGTTTTCACTACTCGGGGAGAAGGGTGCTACTAGCAACCAGTGGGCAGAGGCAAGGGACTCTTTTAATCATCTCACAAAGCACAAGGCAGCCCCGCACAACCAAGAGATATCCAGCCCCAATGTCAATCACGCCCAGATTGGGAACACCTGGTTTATAGTGAGGCCACAACGAACTTCAGGTGCCGCTAAATAGTAACCTTAGGAGTTTCACTAAACCAGTAATGATCTGGATTATATATTTTCTTAGTATCACTTGATACTGAGAATTTCTGGAATTCTCCAGACAAACTCCCAAATCAGCAAACAGGAGCATCATTTCAACTCCTCTTGAAGGAAAAGACTAACTTTTGTACAGTAAGTGGGCTACCAAAGTACAACACTATCGCAGGATGGGGAGATTCACACTTGAACTTGAATTGCAGATACTGTGATCCTTTTAAAATATGACACAAATGGGGCTTCCCTGGTGGCGCAGTGGTATAGAATCCGCCTGCCAATGCAGGGGACACGGGTTCGAGCCCTGGTCCGGGAAGATCCCACATGCCGCGGAGCAACGATGCCCGTGCGCCACAACTACTGGGCCTGCGCTCTAGAGCCCACGAGACACAATTACTGAGCCCGTGTGCCACAACTACTGAAGCCCATGTGCCTAGACCCCACGAGCCACAACTACTGAGCCCGCATGCCACAACTACTGAAGCCCGCACGCCTAGAGCCTGTGCTCTGCAACAAGAGAAGCCACCGCAATGAGAAGCCCACGCACCACAACGAAGAGTAGCCCCCGCTCGCCGCTACTAGAGAAAGCCTGCGCACAGCAACGAAGACCCAACGCAGCCAAAAATAAATAAATAAAATAAATAAATTTAAAATATGACACAAATGAACCTGTCTATGAAACAGAAACAGAATCACAGACACAGAGAATAGACTGGTGGTTGCCAAGTGGGAGAGGGATGGATTGGGAGTTTGGGGTTGGTAGATGCAAACTAGTATATATAGGATGGATAAACAACAAGATCCTACTGTAGAGCACAGGGAACTGTATTCAATATCCTGTGATAAACCATCATGGAAAAGAATATGAAAAAGACTGTGTATATATGCATAACTCTGCTGGTATATGAGTCACCTTGCTGTACAGCAGTAATTAACACAACATTGTAAATCATCTATACTTCAATTAAAAAATACTCATCACTGTTTCTAGTGCAAAATAATATACTGGAAATGGAGCCATTCAAACTCACCTTCAGAAAAATGTCCCCAGGGTGAAATAAATGTCAGATTTTTAAAATTGCTGCTACAAACATGAAAGCGACCAAGGAGCTTCATTCCCAAGTTTCCTTCTGCTACGACATAGTAATTAAACTCTTCTTAGGGACTCTTGTTTAGAGACTGCTCAGCTATGGATGTTCTGGTGTTCAGGCTAAATTTCATGGGCCTGATCTCTGATTGAATGAAGTGACTCGATAGTGCTTCACACTGAAGGACTTAGAAATAAAGCTGCTCCAAGCTGTTCCATTCATGAATTTCCTGCAGTCATGGCAGCATCAATTAGATATTGATTTATTGGAGAAATTTCAGCTTCCTGGAGCTTCATTCCAGACTCCAACACTCATGAGAGCCATTTATGGTTTACCAGACAAAAAGTACTTTTCCATTTAATAAACTTCTTATTTATCTCTTAATCCTTACACACAGAGACGCTCATAAAACCATCAGTCAATGTTCTGAAGGCTCACTTCAGAGTTCTCAATGAAAGGTACCCACTGTGGAGAACCACATTTCTTGTACAACTCAGATTTTTTCTGATTCTATGCATTCCTGGATTCTGCCTTCGGCCAAGGAGGTAATTAGTCCTCAAAGGCAATGCTTTAGCTGCAACCATTAATAGAAAACACAAAACGGGTAAGGCTTGTCCCACCTGAAGGTCATTACAGCTCCTGATTTCACGGTTTGGAAATCTTGCACCCCAAACCGTTCCCTGTCTGAAGAAGGGCCATGCGTGCTAGCTGAGATGTTTAAAAGAGAATGCCACAGGTGGGTTTTCAGTTCTGGCATTGGCTTTACAGGTTATGGTGGAGCACAGAAGAGTAAGGATTGACAAATCCTGCACATTAGAGTTACGTGGGGGGTGGTTACGAAGAAGACTTGCAACCCCCAACCAACAGGAATGAACCAAGGTGCGCAGGGTATTTGCGGGGGGAGACACCAACGCCGTTGGCTCTACCTCCCTTTCTGCCTGCGTTCTTGCTTCTCCATCCAGTCTCGCCTGCCCTTCTCCACTCCTACCTTCTCCTCCTCCTGATTCTTCCGGTACTTTCTTCCTCTTCCTTATCTTGCTGCTGCCTAATCTCCCCGCTCCTTGCCCCGACATGGTGCTGATGTTCGGGAACCAGGGGAAACCACTTCTTTACCAGTTCCCTTCTTTTCTGAGTGAACCTGTAGGCAAATGTGTGAGTGGTTGGCAACTAACAAGGAGGCTGACAATCCTCTCTGCTTTCCCACTTCCTGTGGATGTCTGTATAATATTTAAGCATTAATTACGTAATGTTTGTCAAGTGTTTGAAGCCCCTAGGGAAAAGGCACTATATTAACAGCATTATTATTGGTGTTTTCTCAGCGAAATTTCCATTACCAAACGCATCAGGAAATGAGTAGCGGCCACCTGTCACCCAGTTTTTAAACGCTTCCCTTCGACAGGATTTTCTTTATTGCTAAAAGGAGGTACTTTGTATACAAAAATCATTTTTAAAAATGAGTTGAACAGCTGTTGTGCCCTACACTCATTTTAACACCTGGCTAGCAGCTATTATTTTCAACAACTTGAAAAACAAATCAGTTTCCATTCCTCGCTTTTAATAATGATCATGTAAGCATGCATTGTGTTAGACCACAAGCAGCTTTGTTGATAATGAGCAAAAACAGACTGGTACTTCACTTCTTAATGGATTGCAAGGTTTCTAAGGAAGTCAGATCTTGCCTAAGGCCCTGCATGACCTGAAGCATGAGCACAGGATGGTCTCCAGGGCAGGCTCAAAAAGCAGAGACGGGGACTTCCCTGGTGGTCCAGTGGTTAAGACTTCTCGCTCCACTGCGGAGAGCGCAGGTGCGAGCCCTGGTGGGGGAAATAAGATCCCACGTGCCACCTGGCCAGAAAGAAAAAGGCAGATGTCCTGGCCCAATCCAATCTTTACCTGCCCCTTCATCAACACTCAGCATTTCCAACTTTCTGTTTCATATTGTTTAAATAGTTAAATGTTTAAATTATATAAAACTTATTTTTGTGCAAATTGTAAGGAAGGAATCCAGCTCTGCTATTTCACCATATGGCTTTTCAAGTTGCCCCACTACCACGAAAAAAAAAAAAAATATTATCCACCTTTCTGAAATATCACATTATCATAGACTCAATTCCTATGTCTGACAGGGCATTTTTCTGACATTCTACTAAGTTAACTGCATTCACCTCTCAATTATTAGGCCAATACCAAACCATTTAAATATGGTCTCTATAATGTATTTTTGTACTGAATTGCGCCTCCTCAGGAACTTGCATTTTCTTCCTGAATGACCTGGAATGGAGACCATGCTAGTAATTGCACACATTCGCATGAGTCTTTACATAGAGGAAAATCAAAGTACCAATGCATCCCCCTAAAAACCCATTAATGCTTGTATAAAGTGAAGCAATTTATGTCTCTGAAAAAGTTTTCATCATCATAAATACAAAACTCTAAAAGGTGAATGGCCTAGGGTTTATCAGATGTGTTACAAAATATCTTTATGGATGGGTTCTTAAAAAGTACAATTGATACTTTTCAAATACCAGGATCTTTGAACTGTGTCTTTAAATGGGAAGAGCGGAATTCCGCCATAACTGTGTTCCTAAATGTAACAGTAGATGAGAACTAGCATTCTATCCTGATCCAAACATGGATGGACTGCAAATTGTGTGTCGGGATTTCCTCTGGCTGTGAAGACTCTGCTAGGGTAACTTACATAGGTAAGATCGGATTTATCTCTGGAAACACTGCAGGGATTGTAGGAACAACTCAAGAAATGCACCCATGTCCCAGGATCCTTCTACCTTTGGTATGATGTGGACTTCCTGTGCCTGGTCAGCGAACGGCAGCTGAAACTACAGACATTGTGTCAAATCTCCAAGTAGAAAGGAAAGGGAAAGAAAAAAAAGTGCCGGCGATAGATGATACAAAGTTTCACTGGCCAGGCTCATGTCACATGGACACTGTTAGCTGCAGAGAAGTTTGGCAAATCAAATTGCTTTCATAGCCTTTGGTACAGAGGTAAAGAGGAAGGAAGCTGGATGTATCAATTAACTCAGCTAAACTACAGTGCCATATTGTTAAAAAAGTTCACCTTCATGTCAGAGGGTACTCAGAATTAATTAAAATGGACATTTGGGCTTCTAAGACTATAACAACAACAACAAAAAACATCACAAAACAACAACAACAAAACACAAATAGAACAAAACAAAAACAGAAAAAAATAACACACACACACAAAACCAAAACAACAATAAAAAGACTATAACACACAAATTCTAAAACCAGCCAAGGAAAAATATTTAGTCATGCAAGGACTTCAAAAGTATATCAAATGCATGCACTTCTTTAAAAAAGGGAAAAAAAATCTTCAAGAACACTAATAAGCTGATAAATGAATCAAATTAATACACAGACAAAGAAAAGCGCTATGTATAATCAAAATGTCAATAGGCAATGAAACACTGAAACTCCTGGCTAATTTATAAACAGTTATCATGATGATTAAGCTTAATTCAACAGTCAGAACTAAATCTTAAAAGAAAAATAATGTAACATATATACTACATGTTGCAATATATAACATTAATGTATATAACATACTATATTGTAACTAATATAGCTGCAATAATCTTGATCTAAAAAAACAATTCATTTTAACCAAAATCTATGCAGAAGGAAGTTAACTGGTGTTAAAAATGGTGCTAAATCATTACTAAGGGGCAGTGGGGGGCAGGTGATGTTATTTTAGAAATAAATATCTAAATATTTTCTCTTTGGTAGAATTTTCAAATACCCAGGGGAAAAAAGAGAAAGAAAATTTGAGCAACTAAGTAAAAGGCAGGAAATAACTGAGAAAATAACAAGAATAAAAACTCAGAATTTTTTAAATGGCAGAGAACCAAATATCACGTACTAATGGAATTTTACCTATGTTTACTTAGTGTAGACTTAAGTTACTTGTACAAATACTTTAGACCTGTGGTTCTTGAACATTTTCCCCAGACAAACCTGCCTGAGAGACTCAAAGAGCCTCAATGATAACACAGGCTAATGCAACTGTTAGTTTCAAATCAGGTGTTACATGGTATATGCATACAGTGGAATATTACTCGCTCTTTTTTATTTTATTTTATAACAGTTATTTATTTATTTTTGGCTGCGTTGGGTCTTCGTTGCTGCGTGCCGGCTTTCTCTAGCTGCTGCAAGCGGGGGCTACTCTTCACTTTGGTGCGTGGGCTCCTCTTTGCAGTGGCTTCTCTTGTTGCGGAGCATGAGCTCTAGGCACACAGGCTTCAGTAGTTGTGGCTCGCAAGCTCTAGAGCGCAGGCTCAGTAGTTGTGGCGCACGGGCTTAGTTGCTCCGTGACATGTGGGATCTTCCCGGACCAGGGCTTGAACCCATGTCCCCTGCATTGGCAGGCGGATTCCTAACCACTGTGCCACCAGGGAAATCCCTCGCTCTTTTTTAAAAAAGGAAATCCTTCCATTTGGAACACCATGGATGAACCTGGAGGACATTATACTAAATGAAGTGAGCCAGACTCTGAAGGACTAATACTGCATGATTCCACTTACATGTGATATCGAAAATACAGAATCAGAGAAGAGAGTGATTGTTACCAGGAACCGAGGGGGGGCGGAAATGGGGAGGTGTAGTTCAATGGGCATAAATTTCACTTATGCAAGATGTACAAACTCTGGAGATCTGCTGTACAACATAGCGTCTGTGGTTAACCATACAGGCTGTGCACTTAAAAGTTGGTTAAGAGGATAGATCTCACGTTAAGTGTTCTCAAAACAACCACCAAGGGCTTCCCTGGTGGCGCAGTGGTTAAGAATCCGCCTGCCAATGCAGGGGACACGGGTTCGTGCCCCGGTCCGGGAAGATCCCACATGCCACGGAGCGGCTAGGCCCGTGAGCCACAACTACTGAGCCTGCACGTCTGGAGCCTGTGCTCCACAACGGGAGAGGCCGCGACAGTGAGAGGCCCGCACACCGCGATGAAGAGTGGCCCCGGCTCTCCACAACTGGAGAAGGCCCTTGCACAGAAACGAAGACCCAACGCAGCCAAAATAAATAAATAAATAAATTTATTAAAAAAAAAAAAAAAACCCACCACCAAACAACAAAAACCCCCAGTAATTAGTTCAGCATACTCAAACATTCAGCAATTCTAGCTATCAGAATGGTCCTGGCCCAATGGGAAGAATCCAGAAATATCTGCTACCTGGGAGAGCCATCCACATACACAAGCTTTCCGCTCTTCTGCTGAATGCATTTTATATCACTCCAGCTGACTCTAAAATCACACAGGTGGAATTTCAAATCCACTGCCTGCGAAGGCTATGTCTACGCTCGCATAAAGCCTCAGATTTTTCCCCGCTCTCCCCCGCCACTCCCTGTTCCATATAAATTCATGTTAGGACACGAATTGTGTTTGAAGGAGTCATCCCTCCCACCTCTCGAGTATTCACACATATTGGAACTTAGTAAAACGCTGGTGAAATATTATATATCCTGGGAAAGTTCCCCACAGACTTTATGGGAAACATAACTCAGTGTGTAGGTGGTGATGTCTGACAACGTTCTAGCCAGTCATTTATAAGCAGAAGTGATGTGCGACACTCTGAGCCTGGCTCATAAAAGTCTTCCATGAATTTCCTTCATCTTTTTCTCCCTTTCTGCTGCCTGGGATGGAGATGTTCCCACCCCTCTCCCAGGAAAACCTTGGACATCATCAATTTTTTTAAAAATTATTTATTTATTTATTTATGGCTGTGTTGGGTCTTCATTTCTGTGTGAGGGCTTTCTCTAGTTGCGGCGAGCGGGGGCCTCTCACTGTCGCTGCCTCTCTTGTCGCGGAGCACAAGCTCCAGACGCGCAGGCTCAGTAGTTGTGGCTCACGGGCCTAGTTGCTCCGCGGCATGTGGGATCTTCCCAGACCAGAGCTTGAACCCGTGTCCCCTGCATTGGCAGGCAGTTTCTCAACACTGCGCCACCAGGGAAGCCCAATTTTTTTTTAAGTGTAAAAAATAAAAAATAAACCAGACTGTAGTAAGAATATTGTACCTGCTTAGAACTCAGCTTTTCAATAAAGTCCTAACAGAGCAGGAAGAGGTCCAGAGAAGGGAAGACAGAATGATTAAAGGTCCAGAGCTGCTGCTCTATGCAGAGAACCTTTAAGGATTCGTGGGATTCCACCTGCAAAGACCAGAGCTGCCAGGGGACATGACTGAAGTCTATAAACTCATAAAAGGCAGAACTGGGATGAACACTGACTTGTCCACCCAAACCCAGTTTACCATGTCGACGCTCTTCCCCTCACATCTAGAAAGAAGGAAATTAGGATAAACAGAGAAAGGATAAGTTAACAAAACCGAGCAGGTAGCAAGGGGCTGATGTGCAGAAATTATAACCTGGAAGACCAGAGGCTGACTGCAAATATAAAAAACTTCAAATAAATGCTAGAAAAATTCACACATCACAGTTCTATTAAGGGAGCTAAAATGATGCCTAAAAAATTAGAGGCTTAAAACTGACCAAAAGTGAATGGCTTACAATTAGAAATATCTATAGATTTTGAATGTTTGTAACAATGGCATTGCACACACATCCTCACCAGCTAGCTGTGCTGCTTTGCAAAGTACCCCTGCCAATATTGCCTCTTCTGGTTAGTTGCAAAATACTTTTGCTGTTAGATTTATTTTGTATCAGCCAAAGTGCTGTTTTTACGGAATTGCCCATGGAGAGAAGCCCGTTATGGATTCTGAGCGACCTGAAGAAGCTCTGGTAAACTACTAAATTTAGATAAGACTGAGCCTTACACTGAAATTCTTTAATGACCTCACTTTTCAAATCCCCTCCAGGCATGAAACAGACCCACTAATGTAATATGTAGTGTGGGCAGTTTTGAGAGATAAGGAAACATTCTGCTACCAGAGCAGGAATATAAATCAGAAGAGTCATTGATTCAATCCCTGGATGCTTGCAGATTAAATACAGTCACTTTTAAAAATCAAGTTCCACAAAATTGTTGCTTTCTACATGATTGCCGTCTAAAGCAAGTAACACGGCTTCTGGTTATTATAAGACCAACGAACACTCTCAGGTTTTTTTTTTTAAATTGAAATATAGTTGATTTACAATGTTGTGATAGTTTCTGGGGTACAGCAAAGTAATTCAGTTATACACACACACACACATATATATCCTTTTTCAGATTCTTTTCCATTATAGGTTATTACAAGATATTGAATACAGTTCCCTGTGCTATACAGTAGGTCCTTATTAGTTATTGATTTTAAATATGTATATATGTGAATCCCAATCTCCCAATTTATCCCTCTCCCTCACCTTTCCCCTTTGGTAACTGTAAGTTTGTTTTCTGTGTCTGTGAGTCTGGTTTTGTTTTGTAAATAAGTACATTTATATCATTTTTTAGATTCCACATAGAAGAGACAGCATATAATATTTGTCTTTCTCTATCTGATTTACTTCACTCAGTATGATAATATCTAGGTCCACTCATGTTGCTGCAAATGGCATTATTTCATTCTTTTTCATGGCTGAGTAGTATTCCATTGTATATATGTACCACATCTTCTTTATCCATTATCTGTCAATGGACATTTAGGATGCTTCCATGTCTTGGCTATTGTAAATACTGCTGCTATGAACATTGGGGTACATGTATCTTTTCGAATTAGAGTTTTCTCTGTATACATGTCCAGGAGTGGGATTGCTGGATCATATGGTAGCTCTGTGTTTAGTTTATTAAGGAACCTCCATACTGTTCTCCATAGTGGCTGTACCAATTTACATTCCCACCAACAGTGCAAGAGGGTTCCCTTTTCTCCACACCCTCTCCAGCGTTTATTATTTGTAGACTTTTTGATGATGGCTGTTCTGACTGGATATCCTGTAGTTTTGATTTGCATTTATCTAATAATTAGCAATGTTGAGTATCTTTTCAGGTGCCCGTTGGCCATCTGTATGTCTTCTTTGGAGAAATGTCCATTTAAGTCTTCTGCCCATTTTTTTGATTGGGTTCTTTATTTTTTTGATATTGAGCTGTATGAGCTGTTTGTATGTTCTGGAAATTAAGCCCTTGTTGGTCACATCGTTTGCAAATATTTTCTCCCATTCCGTTTTGTTTATGGTTTCTTTTTTTGTGCAAAAGCCCATAAGTTTGATTAGGTCTCATTTATTTACTTTTCACTGCAGAATTTTTTAGAAAGAAGGCCAATGCTGCCCAGCTGGGAATTTAGTTAGTTTCTGATGCATTTCTGTGTGGTATTCCAAATTCATGGCACAAATATCATGAGTGAGTATGGTGCTATGGCAGAAAATTGCTACCTTCTTACACCAATGGGCATTTTTTTAATACAAGGATGTAATTAAGTACTGCTCATGATTTACTGTTAAAATTTTGCCAAATCCCTGCTGGCTTCACTTGTATCTTTTAATAATTATGATCAAGGCACATTAACTCTCATGGCCAAACATTTTTTTTTTTTAAACTCTGGAGGTATAAATACAGACCTTTCCAGTAAAATGTTTTGTAATCATTCGAACGGTAACATTTCAGAACCACTGTCACTTGTTTATCCCTAAATCTAACCCTAACTTCCCTCCTTGATCCCACCCCTCCCTCCATGGCCCCCTCTCTCCTTCTGTCACTTCCTGTCCCCTCCCCCTACTTCTATGTCACTTCCTGTCCCCTCCCCTACTTGTATTTCACTTCCTGTCCCCTCCCCCTACTCCTATATCACTTCCTATGCCCTCTCCCTACTCCTATGTCACGTCCTGTCCCCTCCCCCTACTTCTATGTCACTTCCTGTCCCCTCCCCTACTTGTATTTCACTTCCTGTCCCCTCCCCCTACTCCTATATCACTTCCTATGCCCTCTCCCTACTCCTATGTCAAGTCCTGTCCCCTCCCCCTACTTCTATGTCACTTCCTGTCCCCTCCCCCTACTTCTATGTCACTTCCTGTCCCCTCCCCCTACTTCTATGTCACTTCCTGTCCCCTCTCCCTACTTCTATGTCACATCCTGTCCCCCCCTCCTATGTCAATTTGTGGCACCACCCTCTCTTTCTATGATACTTCGTGACCCCTCTCCTTTATGTCACTTCCTGTCCCCTCCCATCAACTACCTGTGTCACCAAAATTCATACTCAAATCTCCCAGTTAAGGAGCATCCTTGAGATGAAGGATATAGGACCAGGCAGAGAAAGAAGTTGACAGAAAAGGTCTTCATCAATGGGCTCAGCTGATCTGATGGAGATCTCTAGGACTGGGATGGCCCCTCAGTGTGATCCACTCTTGAAGTGAGGGGGAGGATCAGCGTTTATACCCCTGCTAGGACCAGGTATTAAATGCAGGCTGCCTGTGAAGTGGGAGCTCTACCTTGGGTGAGGCAACTCTCTTCAAATGAGGTCTATCCTGGAAGAGACATTCAACCAAGATCTGTGAATACAACACACAGAAGATGGGAGATGAGACGCCTTGATCCTGATGGGGTCTCTGGGCAGGATGGCACAGCTTCACCACCCTAACCTTCTCTACTGAATTGTGCTGTCAATGAAAAGGGTACAAAGAACATGAAAATGTCATTTGTACCCTTAGGCAGCTTAAAATTCCACTAGAGAAACAAGACATAGATGCATCTCTGAGTAGTACTCACTGACTCTCCTCATCAGAGATAGTTCATAAAACTTGAATTTTAATTCTTTTAAAATGTTTCACTATCAATAGAAATAGAGCAATGCATTGATAATTTTAGACGAGGAATGCATGTGCTATGATCCAGAGGACAAATCCTGTCACCACCTGCTTTAGTAAATAAAGCATTACTGAAGCACAATCACACAAATTATCAATTACCTATTGGACTGAGTGTCTAACCAGGACCACAAGGGACAGAACAGACATAGATCCCAAAGAACTGACAGAAGAAAGAGGAAGTATCCTGAGCTAAAAACACATGAAGAGACTACTACACGAAGTTCATGGTCCTACTCAATAAAAAATGGGGTAATTGACTTCTTATTCCATAAGAAAAATTAGAAAGGGCTGGGGAATTAGTTCGGAATAGACAGTCTAGAAATAATTTTATCCAGTAGCTAAAAACTAGATTTTTAATAAAGTTACGTAGATTCCAGATAGAAAGAGCAATTCAAAATACAGTACCCCCATTCATAGGACATTCAGCATTTGGTGTCGGGGTCATCTTGAAAATCAGTCACTCACCATGCATGCTTCTGAACTGCATGGAGAAAGAAAAGTGCAAGCAACCAACAAGCATTAGATTCAAGAAGTACAGGGTAGATGTGAGAAGCTAAGGCAGCGCTGCCAAGTTCATAGGCTCTTGCCATGAAAGCATATAATTCAGAGGCCTCCCGTGGAGGGAGATGTGATGGGGCAGCTGAGGAAATTTAAGTGGAGTCTAGGATCTTATCATACTGACAGCTCATTATTCCTGGTACCCAGAGAGGAGAATAAACACATCAGCCAGCATCCTTTTATAAGCAAGCCCAAAGGACCCAACGGGAACTTATGTACCAACAGACTTTTCCAGAGGTGACACCAGAGCCATTAGAGACAAAACCTAGGCTTAAGGCTGAGTGGCACAAACAGACATTTGTATTCCAACTGTGCATCCAAAGCCACTTCCCTAAATGACACTTGAGGGTTTTCATTTAGATCTTTTGAATTATAATTTCTGGCTTTATTGCGTATTTCATCTGGGCCACTTCCAAATGGATCTTCTGGCATGGTTATATACTATGATAGAGTGATATTCACTTTAAAAGTCATTACGTTAATCATCTCTGCTACTTTGATTTAGTGTGAGGGATGGCTGATTTCGTTTTCTTGCTTATTGTAAGAACTTTACTCAGGGTAAAGTGAGTTTTATTTTTAAACTGAAACCGTGGATCACAGAGCAAAAGTTTAAAGCACAGAGGCTTACGGTTTTGTTTTCTATACACATACACAGGTGTTAAACCAAATTTGACTGTGTAACTTTGCCTGAGCTGAACCAGCCACAAAAATGTAGTGTTTGCTTGGGATGAGAGAATAAGAGAACTGAATTTATTGGGTATCTTCTGAATCTAGTTTGAAAACATTGTATCATCAGTGGTTACAATGCCCACCCATTAGGAGGGAGGCTATAAGGTGCCATGCACTCAAATCAGTGATTTGACTTCTTCTTATTATTCAACTTAGACTGATGACTACATTTTGAAGTATTTTCTGATTTCCTAAAAACAGTTTCTCACAGGCAATACAATTAAACATAGATACATTGGATTACAACAAAATTAAAGATTTCTGAGCAACTTTGGGCATAATCAACAGGGTGAAAGGCAACCTACGAAATGGGAGAAAATAATGGCAAATCATATATCTGATAAGGGGTTAATATCCAACATACATAAAGAACTGCTACAACTCAACAATGAAAAAAACCCAAATAATCCAATTAAAATATGAACAAAGGATTTGAATACACATTTCTCCAATGATATACAGCTGGCCAACAAGCATATTAAAAGATTCTCAGCAACACTAATCATTCAGAAAATGCAAACTAAAACCACAATGAGATACCACCTCATACCTATTAGGATGGCTACTATCAAAAAACAGAAAATAAGTGTTGACACGGAGGTGGAGAAATTGGAACCCTTGTGCACTGTTGGTAGGATAATGTAAAACAGTGCAGGCCCTATGAAAAACATTATGGGGATTCCACAAAAAAATTTAAAAGTAGCACTACCATGTGATCCAGCAATTCCACTTCTGGGTATATACCTAAGAGAAATGAAAGCAGGGTCTTGAAGAGGTATTTGTATATACATATTCACAGCCACAGTTTTCACAGTAGCCAAGAGGTGGAAGCAACCCAAGTGTATATCAGCAGATGAATGGATACACAAAATGTGGTCCATCATACAATGGAATATTGTAAGCCTTAAAAAGGAAGAAAATTCTGACACATGCTACAACATGCATGAACCCTGAGGACATTATACTAAGTGAAATAAGCCAGTCATAAAAAAATACTGTATAATTCCACATATATGAGCTATTTAGAGTAGTCAAATTCATTGAGACAGAAAGTAGAATGGTGGTCGCCAGGGGCTGAGGGGAGAGGCATGTGGAGAGTTTTTATTTAGAATTTCAGTTGTGCAAAATGAAAAAAGTTCTGGAGATTGGTTGCACAACTGTGTGAATATTCTTAATGCTACTGAACTGTAGATTTTAAAGTGGTTAAGATGGCAAATTTAATGTTTTATCACAATTTTTAAAAATGTTAATTCAAGAATGGTTTCTTAACATCAAGAGCTTTGCACTTTTTTGTTTGCTTTCAATCAAAAACTCCTAAATCGCAGGTAGAAAGTCTTGTGTATCTACCTAAAAATGTAAATTGGACAATTTTCTTCAAACAAAATAATTGGATTGTTCAAGAAGCCACTCTACTTCTATAAAGTGTTTCCGAACCAGACAGAAATGTTGGGAGTCGATGTGACGTGTCTGAAGCCCCCTTTATTAGTCCTGCTTTTGAACGCCAATGTACTGATTGTAAACTGTGGCCATCAGCCAACAAGCCTCCCATTAAAACCAGCGTTAAACTTGTATGTTTCCTAAGCTGTTTCAACTGATGATCGAAATGGATGGGGAGAGGTGTTGAAGGAGGGGTTTCTATCCATCTGAGGTTTGAATGCACACTCCAGTTTCTAAAAGCTAACATTTGCAAAGAGACTTCCTAAGATAACAGATTATTTCATGTTCTCAGCAAATACTGATCCAGCACTTTCAGGGATGCTGGGTAGCTACAACATGTCCTGTTCATTGTCCCACAGCAGATACAAGATGACTCCCAGGAAATAATGACAAATCCTAGGTGGTTATGTCATGATGTATAAATGTCACAGCACGAAATACAAACACAATCCTACCTAACCCAGTTTACCTTTTCTAGGATATGGGCTCAGGAAGAGCCTGCAGGAGTGGTCATGGGGCCCCCACTATGGGGTAGAGCAAGGAGCCTGAGGTTGGAAAATTGGTCGCTCAATGTGTAGGTGAAAAACATGGAAACTAGAACACACCAGGTCAAGAACCATTGCTGCAGTGATGGAGACAAAACCAGCAAGCCAACGGGAAAGAGTAAATCCTCTCTCCCCTCTTCCTGCCTTCCAAGAGCTTCTGGTGCCCCCCATGGGGGCCACTAAATAGGGAGCCAGCTGATAAAGAAGCAGCAGCTCCAGCACCCCAATGGAGAATAAAGATGATGGATTTGGAACTAAGACATATATGCTTAAACACCAGCCCAGAAACCTTCCTGAACTCCTTTAGATTCCTTCCTGAATGGGCATGATAGGCTCCACACCCCCGGAGGGACTTAATCATTGCTTGCTGACTGAAGACAGAAGCGCCTAGCTTGGGCTGATTACTGACATTGAGAGGATAAACATCCACATTGAGAAGCAGCAGAGCTGGGTCCTGCTCCACGGTTGGGCTACACTGGGTCCCGTGGGGTGTCTCTCCTGACAAGTGTACTCAGGTGACACCAGGTTAAAACGGCCAACAATGAAAGCAGGCTCGTGACAGCTGTCTGAGCTGAGAGCCAAATGGCGCAGATGGCGGATGAATCGAGGAACCGTGGACAGCTTGGACTGAAGGGACTTTTTTTCACCATTTGGCGGACGAATCTCCATCCCTTGCCTCACTACTCAGCCCAGTAAGACCTCCCAGACCTCAGCATCTAGAAGAAGAATCCTAAATGGCTCTCCTCTCCTGATGGGCCTTCTTGCATTTGTTCACATGCTGTCATTCACTGAGTGACTCAACAGAGTGTTAGTAACTCTCGGGTACCCCGTTGTGTTCTAGATGCCTGTCCTCTAATTAATAGCAGATCCGACAGCTAATTCCCTCTTTTTACAGCCTTAACTCTTCTAATTTTTTTTATTGGAGCATAGTTGACTTACAATGTTGCATTACTTTCTGCTGTGCAGCAAAGTGAATCAGTTATACATATACATATATCCACTCTATTTTAGATTCTATTCCCATATAGGTCATTACAGAGTATTGAATAGGGTTCCCTGGCTATACAGTAGTTCCTTATTAGTTATCTATTGTATATTCAGTAGTGTGTATATGTCAATCCCAATCTCCCAATTTATCCCCCCTCCTTCCCCTTTGGCAACCATAAATTTGTTTCCTACATCTGTTACAACCTTTGAAGTAGCTTATTTAAAATATCAGGGGCGGAGTATCACTCCTATGAGACTCTCCACTATTTATCTAGAGGTGTTTGATCACCTGCATTTGACAAGGGTTGTCAGCTATGGACGCTAAAGATGGCTTGTGTTCAGAGTCAGGCAGGCAAGGCAGCTACAAAAGCAGACATTCCAGCTGACCAGCCACTGGGTGTGCCATGCACTGTTCAAGGAGAAATGATTTGGCTTCTGTTCAAGAACTGCCTTTTTGGAAATGCTTGTTTTTTGTTTGTTTTGTGTGTGGGGGGGGGGGGATGCTTGTTTTTAAGATGGCATGGATTCTTGTGATGGTTAGATTTTGTGCCAGCTTGGCTAGACTATGGTGCCTAGTGGTTTGGTTCAACGTAAGTCTAGATGTTGCTAAAAAGGTACTTTGTAGATGTGTGAACATCTACCATCTGCCGACTTTAAGCAAAAGAGATGATCCTTTAATATGGGTGAACCTTATCCAATTAGTTGAGGGCTCTACCTGCTCAAACACTGAGGTTTCCTGGAGAAGAAGAAATTCTGCCTCAAGATTGTAACATAGACCTCCTGCCTCAGTTTCCAGCCTGCCAGCCTGCCCTACAGATTTCAGACTCAAGACCACAATGTCAATTCCCTGTCTGAGTTTCCAGCCTGAAAGCCTGACCTAAAAAGGCACAATTCAAACTCAAGAAGACTCAAGATTACAATGTCAACTCTTGCCAGAGTTTCCAGCCTGCATAGCCTACCCTACGGAATTTGGACCTGTCAGGCCCTACAATTGCATGAACCAATTCCTCAAAATAAATCATATATATATATATATATATATATATATATATATATATATATACACACACACACACATATATATGTGTGTATATATATATATGAATACATGTATGATATATCTTTGTGTGTATATATGTGTATATATGTATATCTTTTAATTAATTAATTAATTAAGTTTGGCCACGCTGGGTCTTCGTTGCTGTGCACAGGCTTTCTCTAGTTGCAGCGAGCGGGGGTTACTCTTCGTTGCTGTGCGCGGGCTTCTCATTGCGGTGGCTTCTCTTGTTGCGGAGCACGGGCTCTAGGCGCGCGGGCTCAGTAGTCGTGGCTCGCGGGTTCTAGAGCACAGGCTCAGTAGTTGTGGTGCACGGGCTTAGTTGCTCCACAGCATGCGGGATCTTCCTGGACCAGGGCTCAAACCCGTGTCCCCTGCATTGGCAGGCGGATTCTTAACCCCTGTGCCACCAGGCAAGTCCTATATATGTATATTTAAAGTAATATATGTGTGTGTATCTCTCTCTATATATATCTATATCCTATTGTGTTGAAGAACCCTAATTGATAGTTCTTTACCTAAGCAAGAAAATAAGGTTCAGGAAGCAGAAACCTCAGCGGCAGAGAAAATAATAGCATTGCCTTGTGTTATCGTTCCCTCTCCAGGGGAGAGGTAACACTGCCTTCCTCCCCCATAAGTACTCCTACTTTGCAAGGAGTGTGCCAAGACTTGCTTCTCAAGGTTGCTTGAGTGCAGTGGATTCAGCAGAACTGGAACCTTCCCAGTGCCCCTCTTCCCATCACCGCCATTGAATATTAAATACTGAGGGAGCATTCTGCCGGGTTATCAATGGCACATCCTGCCGTAAATTCGTTCTGGAGGCTCGCTATACTGTGGCCACTCCTGGTTACATCCAACCCGGAAGAAGAGTCAATATATATCTGAGGACTCCCAGCCAGACTTCACAAATCTTTTTCCAAGCAAGACTCATAGATAAACATAAGCAGGCACCAAAATGTGGTCAGACAGCAGGGCAGTGTTCTAGAATAAGAGCTTTATTGTAGAGCGTAACAGACCATACGTGCAGGACGCCTCTGGGAAGCCTAATAAAACATGAAGTAATTGGGGGGAAGGCAAGTTAATTTCCTTCATCTACCCTTCCTACCAAGAGAGATGAATCAGCTTTTCTTCAAGCAATACTATTTCTTTTCTCATTTAGGAAAATTGGTTTTGGTTCCCCAAGTGGATAATAATTAAAAACATTGCCTACAAAAGAGATGCCACAGTATACTTGGAGGTTTAAAGACAGAATCTTTAACTTGGGGCATAATCTTTGGGTTTTCATCTCCTCAAGTATGCTTCTATTAACAAAGGTAGCTACTTTCAAAGTTGTTCACTGAGGCCATTTTTTACATCGTACCTGCCTGTATTTTCTCCCATTTCCATAGGAATCATGATGCCCAGACACTCCAAATTCCTCACTGGGCTTCGAGATCATTGCTGTGAGCCCCAATTCCTCACTGGAGTTCGAGATCATTGCTGTGAGCTTTGCAGTACTTTTTGGTACACAGATTATTAGACTGGACACCAGAAAGAATCAAGGAGAGGCAGGTATCTCTCTACATATATTGTGGATAAACACACTTCAGATCATTGGAAGTTTTTCCTTGCCCAAGGTAGATGAAACAGTTTGTCCAAACACCTCACTTCCGAGAAGAACTGTGGCCAGTTCTGTGATGGAATGTTTCCTGGCTCACTTTAAACATTTTTGCGTGATGAGATTTGCACTGCTGTGTTACAGAGCTTCGGGAGCAAAGGAAAACCCCCTGGGAAACCACAGAATTTTTCTGTCAATACACAGGTAATGTTAGCTTTTATGGAAGTATTCAACTAGGCTTGAAGACAGTCATTTCCATGGCTGTCTCTATGTTTAGAGAAAATTATCCTTTAAAGGTAGGTTCAAATCATAGGGTATCTGTTAAGCATACCTACTGGCACGTTCTATAGGAAATAACCTTAATAAACATATGGCTTTATTCTGCAAAGTCTTTTTTTTTAATGTAGGAAGAGGCAGAAGACAAAGTACAAAGTAGTATACTGTAAGAGCATCTTTATAATTACCCGAGAAGTTCTTCCCGATTTCTTTACTGTCTCCTTTGTCCTCCTTCTCCTCCTATTTCTCCCTCCTCTCCCTTTATTTCTTAATGCTAAAGATACAGCTGGCACTGGCACCCACTTTGGTCTCTTTTCCTTCTTCTTTTTTTAAAATTATTTTTTATTTTTGGCTGTGCTGCGTAGCATGTGGGATCTTAATTCCCCAACTGGCCGATCGAACCCGTGCCCCCTGCAGCGGAAGCATGGAGTCTTAACCACTGGACTGCCAGGGAAGTCCCTCGTTTCCTTCTTCTATGAACCACCTCTAGTTTCTTCCTATGTAGTAGGGAAGAACAAATCTGACTCCATATTGGATCTGTTCCTTTTATTCTAACCTCTGTGCGCTGTTGCCTGTGCTCAGTCATGCTGGCCCTGCACCTTTTGTAAAAGAATGTTATCTATAGCCTGAAATATGCAGGATCGCCCTCTCTCAAGGCTCTGCCCTTTAAGAGTCCATTCATATAGTGATAAAAAGTTGCAGAACAGAGAATAACATTTGTCTTTTGGAGGTTTACAGCAACATTGATCGACCACGTTGCCACCTGCAAGAGCAAAGGGTTCCAGACGCCAAGAAGTCTGCAACAACCAACCACACCCCCTCCCCTCATCTTGCCTTTAAAAGTGTTTCTGGGAGTTCGGAGTTTTTTGGGCATGAGCCGCCCATTCTCCTCGCAAGGCCCTGCAGTAAAACTTTCTCTGCTCCAAACTCCAATGTTTCAGTTTGTTTGGCCTCACTGTGCATTGGACACAAGAACTTATGTTTGGTAACGCCTGGAGGAGAACTTAAGAGAGCTCATTCTCTTCCACAAATCTATCTGCACCCTCTCACCACTTTTAGATTGGGTGCCTTGTCTTTTACATTGACTTGTAGCAATTCTTTATAGATTTTTGATACAAATCTTTAGTCACTTGTATCTGTTGCAGTTATATATATAAATATATTGTATATATATATATACATATATATATATATGTTGTTAATTGATGCATTTATCATGTCCTTTGAATGCAGCTGGCTACAATTTTGAGGCAGTCACGTTTACTTTCTTTAGGGAAGAAATCTCTGCATTTCTGTCCCAAGCACTGAATTAGCATTCTATGCAGTGGAGCAGGAGAAGGGGAGGTGGTTCAATAATTGAACATGCATATAATTTTTTCACCCCATGTCTCACTTATAACCATCATGTGCCTTGTTTCATCGATTTACAAGCCTCTCAGGGTTGAACCATTAACTCTTTGCCCTAAGAACCCTCAACAAGCATCTAAGAAAAGAGGTTCTCCTACTTTCCACAACAGCTACCATTCCTCCTTCATATGTTGGCTATGTTCAGAATTCTTGATTTTTATTCAAATATATACTCTACTATTCTCTTGGTCATTTCGATTCCCTTACTGTCATTGAGTGGAGGGAGAAGATATAAATGAGTGTGATCCACTCACCCCTTTTTAATGCAAAGACCACACCCTTGATCCCAACTCTGGACGCCCTCTTTCCTTTGCTCAGGCAACTGGTGGGGAGCTGTCCAAGGTCCCCAGATCACTATTAGAGCTACTCTTGGACACTCTGGCTCAAGAGTAAAAATGTGCTTAAAATATAAAGTGACAATTAAACCATCACTTGTCTCTTCAAGTATGTTTGTATTAACACTTGGTGATATGGAAAGTAAACAAATCATGTTGTGTTTTCTATTTCTGCAAGCGTATTAACAGTTGCTGTATTTTTAATAATTACATACATTTATGACTGTACAACAGTGCATTTAATAGATACCATTATTTACATAATCATCCCCCTATTGTTGGGCCAATTTCAAATTAGCCTATTTTTATTTCAGTGATTCTAGAAGTGTGTATTTTAACAACCTATATCATAATTACACCTGAGGTTATTTTATAAAATCAGATTCCCTGACACTACCCAAGTCTTGCTAAGGCTTAGGAATGAATATTTTTGCTACCTTTTTAGTTGATATACACATACCTCAAAATTTTTAAATCATGGTTTATCGTGTACTTGTTATTTTCATGATGTTTGTCCAGCACTGCAATAGGGTAGTTTACAGAAGAAACTGATGGTCAGACACTGAAAACTGAAGCAGAGAGGCCATCAAACTGTATGAATTTAAGTCTCTTCCTCCCTAACTACTCCTCTGAACTCCAGCTCCAAATTTCTCACTTAATGTGAATACTCGTAATATGTTCCACTATCACTGAAGACTCAAAATGTCTGAACCCGAGAATGAATTTCCAGTTATGGCAGGGATGGGAACCATAAATGAAGCTTTACGGGAAAGAACACTAGATGTGGTTTGTGAGTGCTGGGGGCAGACAGACAAAATTGTCTTCTCACGGAGGGTGAGAGGTGACATTGGAACCAGCCGCAGGAGACCTGGACGAGCAACTGTCCCGACGTGGTAAAATGTATTTCACGAGAGGCGATAACACAAGAAAGGGCGTGACAGTGGGGTGGGTGGGTGTGTTATAAGCCGGGAACAATAAGAGAACTTGCCATATAACACGGGAGAAGCCATGTTTGAAATTCCAGTATTTCATTTGTCACGGGGGCTTCGATTTTTACCCTGATAGATCTACATTCTGAAAAACAACATGGAGACACTGAGGGTTTCTGAAGTGGCAAATAATTATCTGCTGTGTGATCCAGATTATTCTGGCTGAATGGAGCCCTGTCTTGACTATGCAAATATCCAGGTGTAAAAGGATGAACCCTTGGACTGTGGCTTCATGTCGAAAGATGGAAAAATGGGGGATAGACTCGGAAACACTTGAAACTACTGGGAGTCTGGCAACCCTATCTGAAAACGGTTACAATTTGTATGCTAAGGGACTATCTCAGTTAAGCTCTCTCAATCAAGTGACACAAGTGAAAAATAATTACCTAGAGTTTCCAAATTCCTTCAGCTTCTCATTCAAGCCTGACATACCTGTTCCTTAGGTCGCAGCTTGCTCCTACTTGTATCTTAGCCACATTGAAAATCCACGTACCTTCCATTTTTGTCACCTGTTAGTATATAATCTAAGCTATCATCTTTACATCTGCCCCCTTCAGGGCCATTTCATTAACTGTGAATAATGCTACTGGCCAGAGAGAAATGGAAATTAAAGCAGCCAACATTGAACCTAGCGAATTTAGTTACTTGGTAAAAACGTTTATGCAAGTATTGAGATGGAAGGGTTTGACTATTGAATAAGATTACGTTTATGATTATCTGGAGATTTCATTTACCGTTATTCCTGTTGTTCACGATTAGCATAAATAACAGAGCGGCGTGTGCACTAAAAACAAGCTGTACTTCTTGTTATGTGTATCACCTTCATTTCACCATGAAACAGTGGCATTTCCCTAGGAATGTGAAACAATGAGAATTTATCTCACGGGATTAGTAGCTTTCTAATTGTTCACATTTCCCTTGGAATAAGTTTGTTTGTTTTTTTTTCTTTAGCTGGAGTGTTTTAGATTGCCTGTTGGTCAGGAAAGATAGAAAATGACTCATAATCCAAATGAATTAGCAGAACAAGAGAGAAGTTCTCTTCAAGCTCATCGCATTCTGAGTGGAGACTATTTGTAGACACCTAAGCAAGATGAAGCAGCAAGAATCCTTGAAGGACCACATTTCTCCCCAGTCTGTAACCTACTCATCTTGCCTTCATGGGTGAGAAAAAGCCTATTTTCTAGTTTCCCTGACTTATGGACTGCAAACCACTTACGGCATGGATCGGATGTTTTCCCCTGTCTCTCTAACAACAGAAAATGTATTTTGAATTATTGCTTGTTATTGTTGGCCATTTATTAAATAATAAACAGTTTAGTCTGCAAAAGCACACAGAAGTAGGACAGTCAAAAATGCTTCAGCATTTTGGCCTTATGAGATTAAAGTAGCTACATGTATTGTACCTGTCTCAAGAGTATGTCAGATAAAAGAACAAATCTCTATTCTAAAAAGTGTTCTTTATTATTTTTACATAACCATGTCGGACACATCAGACTTACAACAATTTCCTAACACCCACCTGTCTTAAGCCAGGTCTCCAGAAATGGCCCCTAAGGACCAGATACACATGAAAGTGATTGATGAACAAAGTAGCCAGGAAAGAGAACTTCTCAATCAGATAAAGAACATCTATGAAAATCTATGGCTAAAATTGTACTTAACTGTTAAATATTATAATTTATCTCGAAGGTTGGGAACAAAAGAAGACTGTCTACACTCTAACCACTACTAATCAACATTGTATCAGAAGTTCTAAGGCAAGAAAAAGAAATAAAACGCATAAGAGTAGAAAGAAGTCAAACTATATTTAAAGATGATGTATTTTTCGATGAAATATACTAAATAATCTATCAAACAAACATGTCATTTACCAAGATCCTTGGACATAAAGTCAATATACAAAAATCATTTGTATTTCTACATGCTAATAGCAAGCAACTCGAAAAGGACAGTTAAAAAACTATCATCATGTACACTGTCATCTCAACAAAAAATACTTAGGTGTAAATTTAATACAAGTTGTCTAAGATCTTTACACTGAAAATTACAAAACGCTGCTGAGAGAAATTAACAAAGTCATAAATTCACGGGGATATTTACCACTTTTATGGATTGTTAAGACTCCTTACTTTAGAGATGTCAATTCCCCCCAAAATGACCCTTGGATTCAATGTTATCCAAATATAAACCACAAGGAGCTTCTTTGTAAGAATTATCAAGCAGATTCTAAAATTTATATGAAAATGCAAATGACTTAGACCCTCGAAACCATCTTGAAAATAAGAGCACATCTCCTAGGACTAGAAAATTGTGGGCAATGTGCTTCCAGTAGCCTGACTATGGTCCTAGGAAGACCATTCTTCAAAAGAAGATTGCCAGTGGGAGTGTTTGGACAGAAGCACACGGAATTGGAGGAGAGTCACTCAGAACCAATGGTCTGAGTAACTGGCAGGAAAGAATCATCATTTCCTCTGGTGAAGACCACTAGCAGGTTTCAAGAGAGGGGTCGAGAGTTTAACACGGAACATGAGCGACGCCTGTAAGACATTCCAGTGGAAATGTTGAGATGAAAGTTGGACTTGTGAGTCTGGATTTCAGGTCAGGGGGTATAAAGTGGGAGTCAACACCATGGAGTTAACAGTTACACTCGATATTAGGCTCGATCATCAAGGCAGTGAATGCAGACGGAAAAGAAACTGTCCAAGGCAGGAACACAGGGGCACACTCCCACTTTCAGAATTGGGAGAGAGCAGGAAACAGTTAAGGAGATTGATAGCAATTGACCACAGCAGACAGAGGAAAATCAGCAAAGTATGTTTTCTTGGAATCTGAGTAAAGAAGGATTTTATCAAGTAGGAGGGAGTATTCAATTGTGTCAAATAGTGTTAATAGATCAGATAAAATGAGGCATAAGGACTGTCCACTAGATTTAATAGAAAGATCATTGGCAATCTTGACAAGGCAACTTTTGTTGATAGTGGCAAAAGTTCTAGCATTGTAGAATGCATTACAAGAGTAACAGGCATCTGAAAGTAAATTACATATATCACTTGTATGTGGACTTTAAAATATGACACAAATGAACTTATCTACGAAACAGAAAGAAACTCACAGACATAGAGAACAGACTTGTGGTTGCCAAGGCAGGGAGTGGCGGGGGAGGGATGGATTGGGAGTTGGGATTAGCAGTCGCAAACTATTATATATATAGGATAGATGAACAACAAGGTCCTGCTGTAGAGCACAGGGAACTATATTCAATCTCCTGTGATAAACCATCATGGACAAGAATATAGAAAAGAATATATAACTGAATCACTTTGCTGTATAGCAGAAATTAACACAACATTGTAAATCAACTATACTTCAATAAAATAAATTTAAAAAATAAGTAAGTGAATCATAGAAACGCAGATGCTTTATATTTTAATTACAGTTGACCCTTGAACAGCTAGGGTTTGAACTGGGCAGGTCCACCTGTACACAGATTTTTTTCAATAAAAATACTGGAAAAATTTTTTGGAGATTTGCAGCAATTTGAAAAAAGTCTCAGATGAACCACACAGCCTAGAAATACTTTTTTTTTTAATTAAGAAAAATTTAGGTATATCATGAATGCAGAAAATATGTGTAGATAGACATGTAACATACAAAATAAGTGTTAATCAACTTTACGTTATCAGTAAGGCTTCTGGTCCACAGTTGGCTATTAGCAGTTACATTTTTAGGGAGTCAAAAGTTATACAATGATTTTTGGGACTTCCCTGGTGGCACAGTGGTTAAGAATCCGCCCGTCAAAGCAGGGGACATGGGTTTGAGCCCTGGTCTGGGAGGATCCCACATGCGGCGGAGCAACTAAGCCCGTGTGCCACAACTACTGAGCCTGCGCTCTAGAGCCCAGAAGCCAAAACTACTGAGCCTGCGCTCTAGAGTCCACAAGCCAAAACTACTGAGCCTGTGTGCCACAACTACTGAAGCCTGCGTGCTCCAGGGCTCTCGTGCTGCAACTACTGAGCTCGCATGCTGCAACTACTGAAGCCCACGTGCCTACCCGTGCTCTGTTCAAGAGGAGCCACCACAATGAGAAGCCCGCTCACCGCAAGGAAGAGTAGCGCCTGCTCTCTGCAACTAGAGAAAGTCCACGCGCAGCAACAAAGACCCAACGCAGCCAAAAAAAGAAAAAAAAGTTATACACTGATTTTTGACTCTGCCGGGGGTGAGCACCTCCACCCCGTGTGTTGTTCAAAGGTCAAGTATATGTGGATGCCATGTGTTCTAGTACAGATAAAGAAATATTAACTGGCATATTAAGCTAACTGGAACATATTTTTTATCTTAGAGAAAAAAGTTGTAAGGCTAAAGGTATTTTCCTACAGGATATATTCCCCCTAAATCTCCAGGTAACAGAAAAGACATATTCAAAAGCAAAATATTTATCTGCCAGCACTGAGGAGCAAGTAATTTCCCACCAGGGCCCATATGAGGAGAGAACTGATAGATCGTCCTATTAGGATACTTCAGTGGGAGAGGTTTTAGCAGCCTAGCAGAAGACTTTAATGACAAAAAGTTTGATGTACCCAGAAGTGCCAATGCAGGCAAAAGAAGGCAAGAAATGCAGCAGGATGCCAAGCCAAAGGGCAGAGAGCTAGAGCAGTAAATCAATCAGGAGCAACAGGAGGTCCGAGAGATGAATTAAAGGGTCAGCAGAAACCAAGCAGAGAGAGCACAAGATGCTGAGAGTTCAAGAGACAGTACAGTATGAACCTTGAGAACACGAAGTTGATGTCCCTGTGTTCCTCTCGGGCAGGACTGTCATTCCCTGCCCTACTTGAGGTTACTTCTTTTTTTTTTTAAAAGGGTCCATTTCCCAGGAGCAAAGTGAATTGAGAAAAGGAAAACATGAAATGGATGCATCCTGCAATCATGAGACACATTATCATATTTCCAATGGCTTGGACCATGAATACCTACCATTTTGTTTCAGAGAATGGTTCAGAATATAAATAGCTATTGTATAAAGATGCCTGGGTACTTTCTCTCCTGTTGCTGGTCCTGAACACTCAGTGACAGAGATACTCAGGGCTAAATCTGTACCTGTTGGCTCTGACTTATAAGGTACAAGGCAGGTCTGAATTGTCCTTGTCAGTCACCAACCGAAGACATGGGACAGATCAAACATAGCTCTGTGAGTGGAATATGTGGATCCTTGCAAAGGATGCTCTCAGCTTAAAGCTACTTTTTGCATGTAAATGAATTTTAGCTTTAGAGACCAAACTTCAATGGCTGGCTAAGGGCTCTTTTCTGTTGACACTCCAGTCATTTCAGGGACCCGCAGCTTTGTGTCAGTTTGTAAAAGACTAAAATACCTAATCGGTTTTAAACAAAGAAATCAATAATTGTAAACCATCGTGTCAAGAATTAGAAAAAGATTAATTGCAGGGGGCCCTTGCTTAGAGTGACTTAACAACCCCAGCGAGCAAGGTTCTAGCAATTAATAAAACAATCAGTCATAAGATTTACATTAGTGTTCAAAGGTCAATCCGTGACAATGAAGGAGCATATTCATTAGGAAAAGGAAACTCCAAGGAAATCCTATAACTGCCCCCGATCCTGCATGATTATGTTAGCCTTCCACTGGCACAAACCTGTACAAGGAAGGACTTCACAGTCTCGCAGTAATGGATATGAAGTGCCCTGCACAAACCCTGAGAAGTAATTGCATTTCTCCTCAGCGCTTGAACTGGCTTGCAGGAAACATAACTGGGGCTTGGCCAACACACGACCCTACTTTCAATCATACAGAAATAATGACTTCCTGTCAAGGCAAACCAAAGGGGGCAGTGGGATACCTGGGAGATTTTTTTTTTCTTTCTTATAAAATCTACATATTTTAATTCTAAGTCTACTTCATGAGATATGGCTGAAATGCATAAAGTTGGGATGGTGAAATTCCCAATTTGGAAATTAAGAAGGAAAGAGTATATTTTTATGAAAACACTCAACTTTAAATAACGGATTCTAAAATACAGTGCATATTACTTATACTATAGCTTATATTAAAAGGCACATGAGCAGAGCTTGATAATTTTTTCTACACAAATATGTCCCTGCAAACAAGTCCAAGATTAATATATAAAACTTTTCCCTCACCACCTAAAGGCTCCCTTTTTTCTCCCTTTTCAATCAACATCTCCCCAGAGTTAACCACTGTTTTTGTTCCCATCATACATTCTGCATGTTTTGGAAATTCCTAGCCATGGAAACATACAAGAACTCTTCTGTGTGTTGTTTATTTTGCTCAATATTATATGTGTGATATTCACTCATACTGTTACATGAATCAGTCATTCCCTTACTAATATATAATATTCTATATTAAGAATAGAGAACAATTCCATCATCTTAATGACGGACATTTGGGGTCTATACAGTTTGGGGCTATGATGAACACAGTTCCTGCAAACAGTATTATCTGTATCTTTTGATGGGAATATGCACTCATTTCTCAGGGATACATATCTAGGAGTAGAATTCCTGTCTCATCGAGTAGGTGTATTTTCAACTTAAATTGATACCACCCAATGATTCTTTGTAATAATTTACTAAATATGTGTGAAAGTTGCTTCTATTTTCACCAATACTTGACATTTTCTTTCTTTTTAACTTTAATCTGGTAGGTTAAAATATCATAACGTTTGATGCCTATTTGTTTAAGGTACGTTACAATATTGACTTATTTCCATATTTTCAAATTGAAGAAATATTGTAAAATATGAATTAACTCTCTGTGCTTGACATTACAGATAAGAGAGACTATCTCTTATATTAATATTTAAAAATGACAAAGAATAGAATGTTCAAGGTTTATGTTGCTTTCATTGGATTTAGTATGATTAGGACCTGGCTGCAATTTCTATCCAATGCTGCACACCATTACCACTCTTTAGCCTTACTAAGCTTGCCTCATTTTTATCTCATTTTATTCCCAGACCTTTGGGAACTTGACAAATATTTATTTATCTGCATGTTTAACATTTTAACGTATACATACACTTTCTGCACTTGGTTCCTTTCGTTTTTTGTTCTACATGCTCTCCCTGAATGACCTCACCCATTAATGCTGGTGTTAAAGAAAAGAAAAATCACCAGGAGACAAAGAACTGTCTAAACAAACCTCAGGTCTCATGAAGTAGTACACAAAAGAACCCAGGTGTTTTAAATTCCTTTGGCAGGGTTATAGACCCTGAACCAAACAGGAAACACTGAGCTGATATAAATTTGACTTATATATGCAAATGTTAGTGTATCTAAAAGGATCTTAGACTTTTTTCAGGTAATTCCTCTGAGTAGCACTTTAGAAATAAAAGAATAGGAACTCAAGGAGTTTCTATTTAAATCCCTAAAATAAATATTTACTGATTATCTTACACACATAAAGGAAAACTTAATGTCATATTCAAATATAACATTCATTCATTTTTTAATTCATTTCACAAATATTCATTGAGTACCTACTACTATATGCTGAGGTAACAAAGTCTCAGTCTTCAATTAATGTTGATCTAGTGGAGGAAACTGAAATTAAATCAAGTCACCAAATAAATATTTAACAACCATCAGTTAATTATACCTTCAGGCCACTTGCTGATACACCAAAAATCTGAGATCATTAAAGCATAACTCAAACCACACATTGATTTTAAGATTTTACATTAAACATTTCAAAGGATCATTAGAAAAATTCATCCCAAATCAGAAATTTCAAAGATCAGCATTTAGTCTCCTATCAACCAAAATGTGACACATCTGGATGAAAAATCGACACTAACAGTCAACTTAATATCCAGATTGGTTTGCTGCAACTCTTACAAGCTCCACTTTCTTTCTTTTTTTTGTTTTTCCTTAATTTTTGGCCATGCCCTGCTGCATGCGGGATCATAGTTTCCCAGCCAGGGATCAAACCCATGCCCCCTGCAGTGGAAGCACCGAGGGTTAACCACTGGACCCCCAGCGAAGTCCCAAGCTCCACTTTCTTGAGAGGCAACTTGAGAAAAGATTTCCCAATACCATCTGCCTAAAACACCTGCAGATATTCTCACTGAGCTCCTTCATAAAGAAAATGCATCCATGAAATTTTCTGCATCGCACTGTGCTAAGCTGGTGGAGGATCGCCATCACCACGGCCCATTCACGTACAAGGTTTTCTTCTTCGTTGGTTTAATTTTTGTTAATTCAGCAGCTTCCAGGAGCCACTGTGCTGTGTGTGTGTGTTCCTTACAAGAGCGTCTCACCCCTCACAGTGTATCTCCTTGGAAGCCACAACCCATGGAAGTCACACTCATACCATTCCATCCAGCAAACCATTTACACAACACCCACACCTGTGTTCACAGAGGCTCCAAGTCTTCCCATGGAGAGTGTCTTGTTATATGGGAGAGGGTTCTCAGAATCCCTCACTAAAGGTGGACGGGCTCAGGCATGGCCCTTAGCACTTTCAAGGAATGCAAGCCCCTTCTGGGGAGACTTCAAATACATTTCCTGGGATTTTCATGATTAGACATTTTGCTTCATGTAGCCTGAAGTTATAGACCTCTAAGCTGTTTTCCCTAGAATAGTACATGTGAGAAATAATGAAATAACAAAATAGAGTTCCACATGAGGAAGACTCTAGTTTGTTAGGATGGTAATTGAAATTAAAAAAAAAAATTTTATTGGGGTAGAGTTGTTTTACAATGTTGTGTTAGGTTCTACTGTTCAGTGAAGTGAAGTAGAGCTCCCTGTGCTATACAGCACGTTCTCATGATCTATTTTACACATATTAGTGTATATGTGTCAATCCCAATCTCCCAATTCATCCCACCCTCCTTCCCCTCTTGGTATCCATACGTTTGTTCTCTACACCTGTGTCTCTATTTCTGCCTTGCAAACCGGTTCATCTGTAGCATTTTTCTAGATTCCACATATATGTGTTAATACACGATATTTGTTTTTCTCTTTCTGAAGGTCCATCCACGTCTCTACAAATTACCCAGTGGGAATTGGAATTTAACCCGTTGCTTACCTTGTAAACAAAAGGAGACAGAAAATGCTGCAAATGAAGTTTGTTGCTGACAATATTTAAAATGCACAAGTCTCCATATCCAACAAATAAGAGATGAAATAATTGTAGTGAATGCTTCTCTGTAAGTCACCTCCACACGAATCACTGCTCTTTTTTGAAAACATATCAGTTTCTTTGAGCTCCTGATACGTCTTATGGAAGAAATGAGTTAAGGAAAGACATAATTACCACATGCAACTGGCACTCCTTTTGCACCAGTTTTTCTATTTATAAAATGTAGATGAAAATGACTTCTTGGAAAGCTAAAGGGAGAAAGCTTTGCCAGGCCTCCTCTGGTGGTCCACTTTGGTGAAGCGACATTCATCTGATTTCCAGGTCCGTGATGGTATTTTAAGAACATCTTAACTAGAGGTCAGGAAACTAGGACCCAAACCTGGGTTCCTGCCTACGTTTGTAAATAACGTTTTATATTGGAACCCAGCCTCTGCCTTTTGATTACACGCTATCCATATTGTGATAGCTTCTTTTGAGCGTTCTAACAGCAGACTTGTATAGTTCCAACAGAAGTGGGATGGCCCCTGAAACATCTACTGTCTGGCCTTGTAGGAAGAAGTTTGCCTACACTTGAAGCAGACCGATCTCCTCTTCTAGTGATGAAAAGCCTGAGACCCACATCAATTCAGGGACCCACCCCAGAACAGGTGGACAACCCCCTCAAAAAAAAAAATCCGCGATCATCTTTATAATGTTTCTCATAATGAGATCTGGCTAAAACTTCAGTGTTTTATAGCTGGCTTTGATTGGTACCTTTCAGGGGGGAGTAAGAACGAAATACTGATACCATGAACAAATATATATATACATATATATAGTATATACATATATATAATATATACATATATATAATGTATACATATATGTAATAAGGTTCCTTCCACCATTCTTTTTATTATTGTTATACCAAATGAATTAGATAAATATAGATGTGGATAAAATATTAGTAGGAGTGTTCATTAAATTCAGCGCTTTCTGTAATATTCGGTCCGGGGAGGGGAAAGGGACTATTCCTTTCCCTGGTGAATACTTGCACATCGAAAGCTCCAGTGAAGCCGATTCTACAGAACAGGGCTTGCAAACTGCACCCGATGGGCCAGATCCAGCTTGCTGCCCGATACCGTGCAGACTGTACACTAAGAATGGTTCTTATCTTTTTAAATAGTTTTCTCCCCAAATCAAAAGACAATGATATAGCATGTGAAAAGTATATGAAATTCAAATTTTAGGGTCCATAAGTATAGATTTATCGAAGCACAGCCATGTTCATTGTGTATGAAACGGCCACGGTGACTTTTGCACTAAAATGGTAGAGTTGAGCTCTTTGTGACCAACACTGGCCAGCAAAGCCTAAAATGTTTACTCTCTGTCCCTTTGCAGAAAAAGTTCTCTGACCCCTAACAAGAAGCGCTTGTGTCTCTCCTGGGGTCTTTCCAGCTGTGTCTCTCGTGGCACTGATGCGGCTCTGACTGCAAGGAGCAAAATGAACAGAAAGGCTCTGTTTCTTCTCATTATGAAAGGGTGACTTCAGTTCTCAGCAGCTTCTCAAGAGATGATATGTGTCTGACCTTGACCCCTGTATATTTCTAGGTCACACCCTCTCCCCAAGCCCCGCAAAGAGTTCTTCACACAAGTCAGTGCAGTTATGCAAGAACCTTATCTGATAATAATCTGTCTCTCATGCATGTTGGGTTTGAGCTTAGGTTTGTTGATTTAAACGAGGGTAAATGAGCACAAAATGAAAATAATCAATGAAATGATCTTTGTTGCTAAGCAGAAAGTCTGAATTCTGCCATTGCATTCCAAAGGAGGTCCTGAAGAAGCATTTATACTAATGGAATGCTGTTGTACTGACCTATGACCTGGGGGTTTTTGGAAAAGACTTTAACCCATTTTTATGATGTCTGTATAAGTCGAGAGGGTAGTTCCAGAGAAACGAAACAGGGTTCTCTAGAGAAACAGAACATATATAATATATATACTGTTATTGGGAATTGGCTGACATTATTATGGAGACAGGCAAATCCAAAATGTGCACAGCTGATTTCCTAGTTCAAATGCAAAGGCCAGGAGCTGCTGTAGAACCAGGAAGAGCCAATGGCCCAGTTTGAAATCCACCAAACACAAAATTCTCTCTTACTCCAGGGAAGGTCGGTCCTTTGTGCTAGTCAGGCCTTCAACTGATTAGGTGAGGCCCACCACAATATGGAGGACAATCTGCTTTAGTCAATCTATTAATTTAAATGTTCATCTCATCTGGGACACCCTCAGGGAAACACCCAGAATAATGTTTGACCAAATATCTAGTCACCTCATGGTCCACTCGAGTTGACACATAATATTAACCATCACAGGAACACTGACTGACTAATGATTCATACTTTCAGTATCCAAGGGTACAAAAGTTGTGCAACAGATTATTTCTAAATTTAGACATTCAGCATTTCTAATCAGCAACTCCAATAGGCTTGACCAGAAGCCGTAGCGGTGTCCTAGCTTAATACATATAAAGTCGCCCATGGTCTCAAGCCTGCTAGAGTGTGTTAGAAATAAACACCAAGGCCCAGAAATCATTATTTCTGTTATTGGTTAAACCCACAAAACAAATAAGCCTATCCCACTTTTTGAAAGTATTTCATCCTCTGCCTAAGGTTAAGAAAAATTTCAATTTACATTTTATTCAGGTCATAAATCTGCTAATAAAGGTGTGAAAGTGAAATTTTAGAAGATATTGATTGCAGGATGCCCAGAGATCTTAAGCAAAAAGTCTGTGGCATTGTTACTTCTAACATAATTTTGCCATTTTTATGTGTTTTCCTTGTTAACATTCCTATATTTACATTTTGATATTAATTCTTTGTTATTATTTTTTGACTATCCCAACTCTCCTCATTATTTCTGCTTCCTGAGACTTTCCACCTACACTGGACTCAGCAAATCAAAATCAAACTCATAAGTTCCATGTCTTTGAAGTATCTGGCTTTAACTTGCTTTTCTGATACTTTCGAACACCAAATTATACATGGGAAGTCAAAAGGAGCATAGGTTTACGAATTATGCAGTCAAGATGTGAATTCTGAAAGATTGCCCACAAAACAAACTAAGGAGATTTTTGTTCTCAGAGCAGCAAGAGAAGAGAAGCTTATTTTGGTTAGCAGGCATTTGGTAGTGTCCACTACATCCATAAGACATTTGGTCCAGGCCAAAAGATCCTTAATATCTGGTCCTGTCCAAAACATCCATAAGTCATTTGTTTCTTGCCAAATGATCCTTGATATTTGGTCTTGTCCAAAACATCCAAGAGCATATTTGGTCCATGCCAAATGGTTCTGGACGGCACTAAATATCATGGACCTTTTGGTGTGGACCAATTGTCTCCATGGACGTTTTAGACAGGACCAAATATGACCACATATCAAGGACCTTTTGGCATGGACCAAATGACGCCATGGATGTTTTGGACAGGACCAAATATGACCTAATATCAAGGACCTTTTGGTGTGGTCCAAATGCCTTATGGACCAAACGTCTTATGGATGTTTTGGACAGCACCAAATGTCCTGCAAGGTATTTAAAACATAAAGGAAAGGAAGGAAATGGGAGGACAAGGAGGTGATGAAACATGAAGGGAAGCTAAGACGTTCTTATGTATGTACTCCACAGAGCTGTTCCATGCATTGTCTTGGACAACTCTTGCACCAGTCCTGCAAAGTGATTACCATTCTCCCACCTTTGTAGAGGAAACAACCTGAAGATGCAGGAAGGGGGTGACTTGCCCAAGGTCACAGAGCTGGTAAATGCCCAGATCTTCTGACCCTGAATCTCACATCCTCTCCATCATCATATCCACGATGGAGATTGTTATTATAAACTATCTATTAGAGTTATTTCAATCACAATTATATTTCAGACTGAGATGATCAAACAAGTTCAAAATACCATTCCTTTTCTCCAATAGATTACAGTTTGAACAACCAAGGAAAACGTTAGAGAACTGCTCCAAACATCACATAATTATGTGCTAAGTTATCGTCTTTCTGAAGGCTGCCAACAGTATCACACACCCAAAGATAATCAGTGCAAGTCAGAAGGTAGCGGGGCAGGAAGTGAGAAGGTGTCTTAAAACCAGAATTGATTTTCCTCACTAAATGGCTGACAACTAAAGAGAGATGGTCCTTAAAATTGTAGCACAATGTTAATGAAAGAAACTATGAGAAGGCTGTGAGTATGTCTGTATTTTCCCAGCAATTTGCTTCAACCTTATCTTTGCAGAATCACCGGGAACGCTTATTAACACTGCTGCGAGTTGGATGTGCCATCGTAAATCCCTGCTTTTCTAATTCATCGGTGATTATTAGCTAAGGGGCTACGTGCACATAGTAATGCAAATTTGATGTATGACAGTACGTGAACAGTGTATCGCATTTTTTCTCCACATCATAGGGTAGTCCTTTAGAATAGCACCTTCATTAACTGATTTTTTTAAAAACCATCACAAATACTTCTAGTAAAAGACAGGTGGCCCTTAAGACAAATATCCAGAAGCCTCTAATAATGACTTTAGAATTTCACTTTTAGGACAGAAAAGAATGAAAAGTACAAGATAGTAATTAAAATCTAATTCTAGTAACGACCCCAAGTTGTCACTATTTATTCTGTCCTGTGCCCAGCCCTCTCTTCCTCCTCTGCCTCTCCTCCAAAATAACCAAAGTTCAAACATCCTTGATGATTTGCAAGATGAGGAATCACCAAGCATGTGATAACTTTTGTTCTGTGTGCTCTATTTAATAAGACTGGAAGGGACTTCCCTGGCGGTCCAGTGGTTAAGACTTCACGCTTCCACTACAGGGGGCAAGGGTTCGATCCCTGGTTGGGAAACTAAGATCCCACATGCTACGCCATATGGAGTGGCCAAAAAAGAAAAGAAATACTGGAAGGTGTTGCTGATACAATCTTGGATTATTTGCAAGAACAAGAGTAGAAAGAAAGTGTTTCCATAGCCTTAAACAGAACATTCAAACAATAGGGCCACTCCATTCCCTGAGCAGAGCAAGTGGCTAATTTTTAATGTGTAAATAAGGAAGAAGGTGGCTTAATTTTATGATGTGTAGGTAGGTAGATGAAGCCTCAGAGATATGGATGAATAGGTAAACGTAGGCATAGTTGAGACAGAAATACGTCATGTGCGTGCACTAGCCTCAGGACCCTTTCCAGGTGTGAGATCCAAACACACAGCCTTGCAGTGGGTGGCAAAATTATCACCAGCCTTGTTCAACCGCCTGTAAATAAACAGTTGCAGAAATCTCTGGCTTTACCCACATTCATTTATACATGCGTCTTCTTCTCCAGAAGAGCAAGAGGAAAACTGTCAAATCACATGCTGATGACCAGACAAGTTATACCCATGGATTCTCATAAAACTAGGAGAGCAGGGAATGGCTCTTAGCAAACAAACCAATGAAGCTTCTAGAAATCACTATTTCATTTATTATGGGCCCTCAAGACATCTGTGAGAGTATCTCTTCTAGAACGTTAAGGATTATCATCTATCTAATTGACCTGTCTGTAATTTCCAGAATGTTATCCTTACCTTAAAAAAAAAAAAAAGAAAAAGAAAACAAAAAAGAAAAAACTGGGTCAACATTAGTCATCTCTTACGCCTCCATATTCTCTTGTGAACCATGATTACTCAATGGGCTGAACTAGCTAACAGCCTTTGTCCCTGAGTTTGAATTTATTTTATAAAGTCGTGTCCTCTCATTGTTTCCTCACTTACTGAAGGCTTAAATCCCTCCCAACTCTCTTTGCTTTAACCTTTAAAACGTGAATACCATTTTCTTGTGTAGAAAAGGCAAAGGAAAACCTGGCTTTGAAGTAGTCCTGGTCTCCCTTTATGTCTGCTAACTTACCATCTGCTCTCAGTAATGGGCTTGGGTCTGCTTGGTCTTCTTAGCCAAAAGCTAATTCCAAAATACTGTTTAGAGTTCCTGAGCATTTTCCATAAGCCTGGGATTCAATGCTCCTGACGTTCTTTTATTATAATCTTATTGCTGCACATTTTAAGATGTTCTTTTAATTGTCAATGTCATCTGGCAACTTGTGTTGTCATCTTGTGTTGACAAATGCTCTCCTCAACCCCCAGGACCCTATTACTCCTGTCAGCGTAAAACACACCATAAAACTCCCATCTTAATAAGGAAACAAACAAACAAAAAAGCTACTGCTTCCCTTTAGAGAAAAACTGGTATTTCCTTTGCTTTTTAAAATTATTTTGAACTTTCACTATGGAAAATACCAACTATCTAAAAAGTAAAGAAAATGATGTAATGAAATCCCAAGAATCTCTCTCTCCACTTCAATAATTACCAATATTTTGCTAATCTGTCATCTGTATCTCTGTCCACTCCCACCTCCCATGTACTTATCATCTTTGCAGTCCTTCTTCTGAAATAAAATATGCATACACAAGTATTACACTTGAAATACACAAAAATTAACTGCACAGTTTTGACAAATGGATATAGCTCCATAATCCAGAACTCTAGTGCCATACAGAATGTTTCCATCTCTTCAGAAAGCTCTCTTGGGCTTCCCCGTTGGCGCCCTGGTTAAGAATCTGCCTGCCAAAGCAGGGGACACGGGTTCGAGCCCTGGTCCGGGAAGATCCCACATGCCGCGGAGCAACTAAGCCTGTGCACCACAACTACTGAGCCTGTGCTCTAGAGCCCGCGAGCCACAGCTACTGAGCCCGCGTGCCACAGCTACTGAAGCCCACGCTCCTAGAGCCCATGCTCCACAACAAGAGAAGCACCGCAATGAGAAGCTCGCGCACCGCAACGAAGAGTAGCCCCCGCTCACTGCAGCTAGAGAAAGCCCGCGCGCAGCAACGAAGACCCAACGCAGCCAAAAATAAAATTAATTAATTTAAAAAATAATAAATTAAAAAAAAAAGAAAGCTCTCTTGTCTCTTCCCAGTCACTCCTCCAACAAGGGCACCCACAGTTGTATTTCTTTTCCCCTTAGGTTAGTTTTGCCTGCTCTAGCACCTCATATAAGTGCGGTATGAATTCTTCAGCATCAGGTTTCTTTTATTCATCGTTATGTCTGTGCTTTATCCATGCTGTCGGATGTATCAGCAGTTTGTTCCTTTGAACAATATACAATAAACATATGCATTGTATGAATATGACAAACAGTTCACCCCTTCTCCTCTTGCACATTTGGGTTGTTTCCACTTTGGGACAGTTGTAACTAAAGCTGTTATTACCGTTCTTGCATAATCAGTTTTCATGGGTAAACACCTAGAAGTAGAATTTCTGGGTCAAAAGACAGATGCATGTTTAATTTTGTAAGAATTTGTCCAACCTTATTCCAGTGTGGTTGGACATAAGAGAGCCAGTTTCTCCCATAAAATGTTTGTTGTCATTTTAAAAAAATTTTAGCCATTCTGTCTGCAATATAAATACTGTCTCACTGTGCTTTTAATTTGCATTTCTCACATAGCCAATGATGCTGAATGCCTTTTCACGTGCTTAACAGCTGTTTGTGTATCATCTTTAAAAAAAAAATTTTTTTTAATTTTGAACTATTTAGTTGAATGTTAAACTTACTGAAAAGTTGAAAAAATAATAGTTTCCTTTTTGCCCTCACCCCATAATCCCTCATGTTATCATTTTACATAAGCATAGCATAATGATCAACTATGGGAAATTAATGTCCATTAAATAGCAACTGAATTAGATCTTGTTGAAATGTATTTTAGTAAGTAAAAACTTATATGCCTCAAAACAATAATTATATTGAAAGGCATGTATCATAGTCTTCTACCTACTTAGTCCTCTCCTCCATTTCTGGCCACTCCTTCTGTATCCTTCTAATGTTTCTGTATTCACGTATGAATTATTTTATCCCTCCCCTTTCTTAAACAAAAAGTAGCATATTATATGAACTCTCCTGTTCCTCCCTTTGTTTTAGTTAACAGCTTTCTGGAGATTTTATATAGTGGTGCATAAAGCACTTTGCCATCCTTTTTGCAACCACACTGTATTCCTCTGTCAGGAGGTACTCTGCTTTATATAACTTCATGTATTTTTAAAGATTCTTCCATCCTCATCTTTGTCAGAGTGATCTTTTTTGATGGCGGTGTCAGAACTGCAACGCCATCAAGTTCCTTTTAGAATTTCCGAGCAGGGGATTATAACCAAGGAAGTTCTGAAGTGAGAAGTACAGTCAGGTTGACCTTGCTGGGTGCTGGCAATCTTGAACTCTGAAACAGGAACCCTCCACATCATCACCTCCTTCACAGCGGACCGACCGAAGCCAGAGATGAAATCCACAGACGGCGAGAGGGTGGCTCTGCTGAACTCTACAGGAAACAGGGGTTCCTCACGGATGAGCCCAGCCCATCTAGCAGAGGTACCTGCACAGACCGGCTCCAATAGCAGAAGGTTCTAGACAGAAAAGGGCAAAACCTCCAACTTCCAGGACCTGTTACTGAAGTACGAGGCTTCAAGGATGGAGAACGTCCCCTCCACCACCCCGTCGCCCGGGACAGATCTCACCAGGTAACTCAGACACACACAGAGGAACGGGACTCCTTCACTCTAACCCAGAACCAAGCCGGCAGTGCACTTGAAGACCTCCAGGTCACGGAGTCTCAGACGTCTCTTCCCATCTGCTTTTCCTCTCAAGCGTGCCCTTCCCCTAAGACCCTGCAAGAGCTTTGGAGCTTGGTTCATGTCCTGTCCTCATTCTGCGAAAGCATGGCTTCGAGGAAATTCCTCAAGCTCTCGCTCTCTCTTTTTTTTTTTTTTTTTTAATAAATTTATTTATTTATTTATTTTTGGCTGTGTTGGGTCTTTGTTGCTGTGCACGGGCTTTCTCTAGTTGCGGCGAGTAGGGGCTACTCTTCGTTGCGGTGCGCGGGCTTCTTATTGCGGTGGCTTCTCTCGTTGCGGAGCACGGGCTGTAGGCGCGTGGGCTTCAGTAGTTGTGACACGTGGGTTCAGTAGTTGTGGCTTGCGGGCTCTAGAGCGCAGGCTCAGTAGTTGTGGTGCACGGGCTTAGTTGCTCCGCGGCATGTGGGATCTTCCCAGACCAGGGCTCGAACCCGTGTCCCCTGCATTGGCAGGCAGGTTCTTAACTACTGTGCCACCAGGGAAGCCCCCCCCCCCAAGCTCTCTTAATCTCCATCATCTTGTCTTTATATTAGGCTAAAATATTTCACAGCGTTCTTAGGAAACTCAGCCTCAAGTCCCTTTTCCAGCTGAACTCTCTACAGGGAGTCCCCATTGCCTTAAGGATAAAATTCCAAGCCCGAGTTGCAGAAAGATATATGGTATCACTCTATGTTTATAAACACTTAAACTACGGAAAACAAACACCATTTTGGAATGCACGACCCTGTTACAAAAGTATGAAGATGTGAATAAGGATGGCAAACAACAGTTCAAGACGGTGCACATATCTAGGGGAAGAGAGAAGGAAAATGCAATCAGGGAGGGGTACACAAGAAGCGTCATTTAATATACACCATTAAATGAAAGAGAGCCTCTCCCCTGGTGTTGGTCCACAGACATAAATCCCTCCACTGTCAGCCCTCTTCTTGGTTCCATGGCTCTTATGCCTGGACTAGGTTGGCTGAACCTGCCTGGTATGAAAGCCCGTTTGTGACAATCCTAAGATGTCACAAACAGCATTTGCTGGACTAACAACCCTATGAAATAAAATTACGACAGAGGCGCTAAAGTTTTTGTTAGTAAAAGGAAGCAGAAGTCAAGTTTTAAGTTCAAACTCTATCAAGAGCTGGAGAATTGGCACTATTTTTAATTTAAGCTTGATGTAGTGAGTTTAAGCATGGGACTAATACACAATTCACAAGTCGGTGGAAAACAAGACTTAAAATACACTACTTCACTGAGCAGTCGGGGAGAAGTTGCATTCCTACTGTTTTTCCATTTATTTAATCATTGGACTGCAGGCTTCCTTATTCTCCCCACTAAGTATTTGAGTTGAAACAAAGGAAAACATTTTTCAGTCTAGATGGATTAAACCTACTATATCTTATTTTTCTTCAATGTGCCAATGACTGCAACAATTTGATTATCATGTACACGGGGAGGCTGAAATAAAAATGGTTTACTAAGAGAACACTGTCTCTGATAAATCCTTTGCATGTGGATGTGCCACTTGTGTATTGAATAAATACACAAGTGGATGTGCCACTTGTGTATTTATTCTTCCACTGTTTGTGATGTGCCACTTGTGTAACTGAAATACTATACACTGTCACCTTTTGGCTACTTTATTCTAAAGACACAGAGCAAAGGAAGGAAGAAAGGAAGGAAGGAAGGAAAGAATAAAAGAGAGAGGAAGGACATATATGCAAGGAAAGGGGGAGACTGCACAGGGTATCCTGTTAGAATTTTCCACTCTGTGCATGGTATATTTTGTGTGCGTGTGTGCATGGTATTTATAAAGTCAAGACTGCATCCAGCAAAAGATGGCATCCTCGGATACAAGTCATTAAGATTTAGTGAAGAATTACTCACAATTGCGTGAGAAACTGGCTCAGGAGGCGTAAGGGAGTGCACGGGGTGGGGTGTGGAAGTCCTGTGGGTTTAGGTACAGAGGAAGTCATTCCTATCCTGGGTCTGAGGGACCAGGCACCAGAATCCAGAAACGGGGAGCCCCCTACACCAGCTAGTGTGGTCTCACAGGGAAAGAGCAGGGAGGATCATAGCCTGACCTCCCTCCTGAAACTCCTTTGGATGCCCTGTGGATAATCCAGCAGTTCCCCAACAGTCCAACTGATGCGAAGCAAAGGACAAAGGGATCTGTTCATGCAGCCCACTATGGGTCGGCCATCTGGAGCCCAGAGGAGGGCAGGAGACGGTTGGGAGGGAATCTGAAGTGGATAATGTTCAACGCAATCTTCAAGCATCGCTGGAGACTGGGGAGACCTAGTCATTTGCGCTAGATGCCGTGATACTCCACTCCTCCATTTTTAACTGAGACCGTCTCCAAGGAGACCACGCCTGGAGCAGGCAGGGAGCCCACCACAATGTTTGATTTCTTTGCTTGCTCACTATTTATTCTTTCCTATTAGACTCCTATTTATTCTTTCACTATTTGTTTGTTTGTTTATCCAATTTATTCTTCCACTGTTTGTTTATGTATGTATGTATGTATTTCTTTCACTATTTGTTTGTTTATCCAATTTATTCTTCCACTGTTTGTTTATGTATGTATATATGTATCTATTTACCTATCTATCTATTTCATTTATTCTTTCACTATTTATTCTTTCCTATTAGACTCTGACCGTGCTGGGCCTTCTCTTTCTTTTTTTTTTTTTTTTAATCAGTCATCAATTTTATACACATCATTGTATACATGTCAATCCCAATCTCCCAGTTCAGCACACCACCATCCCCACCCCACCGCAGTTTTCCCCCTTGGTGTCCATACGTTTGTTCTCTACGTCTGTGTCTCAACTTCTGCCCTGCAAACCAGTTCATCTGTACCATTTTTCTAGGTTCCACATACATGCATTAATATACGATGTTTGTTTTTCTCTTTCTGACTTACTTCACTCTGTATGACAGTCTCTAGATCCATCCACGTCTCAACAAATGACACAATTTCGTTCCTTTTTATGGCTGAGTAATATTCCAGTGTATATATGTATCACATCTTCTTTATCCATTTGTCTGTCGATGGGCATTTAGGTTGCTTCCATGACCTGGCTATTGTAAATACTGCTGCAATGAACATTGGGATGCATGTGTCTTTTTGAATTACAGTTTTCTCTGGGTATATGCCCAGTAGTGGGATTGCTGGATCATATGGTAATTCTATTTTTAGTTTTTTAAGGAACCTCCATATTGTTCTCCATAGTGGCTGTATCAATTTACATTCCCACCAACAGTGCAAGAGGGTTCCCTTTTCTCCGCACCCTCTCCAGCATTTGTTGTTTGTAGATTTTCTGATGATGCCCATTCTAACTGGTGTGAGGTGATACCTCATTGTAGTTTTGATTTGCATTTCTCTAATAATTAGTGATGTTGAGCATCTTTTCATGTGCTTCTTGGCCATCTGTATGTCTTCTTTGGAGAAATGTCTATTTAGGTCTTCTGCCCATTTTTGGATTGGGTTGTGGGCCTTCTCTTTCTTGTATCCCGAGTACGAGCACCGTGCTTACACATCAAGGAAGTTCAAAAAAATAGGTACTTAGTAATCGGGAATGAATTCAAAAATATCCACGTGGCACCATTAGACACAAAGATAGACGCTGTTTAACAGTTGGCATTCTGTCCTTTTTTAAAAATTTTTATTTATTTATTTTTGGCTGCATTGGGTCTTCGTTACTGTGCGTGGGCTTTTCTCTAGTTGCGGTGAGCAGAGGCTACTCTTCGTTGCGGTGCGCAGGCCTCTCATTGCAGTGGCTTCTGTTGCGGAGCACGGGCTCTAGGCGCACGGGCTTCAGTAGTTGTGGCATGCAGGCTCAGTAGTTGTGGTGCACGGGCTTAGGTGCTCCCCGGCATGTGGGATCTTCCCGGACCAGGGTTCGAAACCATATCTCCCTGCACTGGTAGGTGGATTCTTAACCACTGCGCCACTGGGGAAGTCCAGCATTCTGTTCTAATTGCATCTCCAGAACCCAGTCTGTAAACTGAAGTCACAGGATGTGCAGCTACCATGGAAAATGATGTCCTTCTCTGGTTCAAAGGAGGAAGGGAAGCATTCATCTAGGGTTAAATCTGTCCATTCTAAAACAACCCAAGTGCCCAACAAAAGACGATTGGCTTAAGAAGATGTGGTACCTATACGTAATGGAATATTACTCGGCCGTAAAAAAGAATGAAATAATACCATTTGCAGCAACGAGGATGGACCTTGAGATGATCATACTAAGTGAAGTCAGACAAAGAAAGACAAATGTTATATGATATCATTTATATGTGGAATCTAAAAAATAATACAAATGAATCTATATACAAAACAAAAACAGACTCACAGACATAGAAAACCAACTTCTAGTTACCACAGGGGAACGAGGTAAAGGATAAATTAGGGGTATGGGATTAACAGATACACACTACCATACATAAAATAGATAAGCAACAAGGATTTACTGTATAGCACAGGGAACTATATTCAATATGTTATAATAACTTATAATGGAAATAATCTGGATATATATATATATGTGTGTGTGTGTGTGTGTGTATATATATATATATATATAACTGAATCACTCTGCTTTACACCTGATACACAATATTGTAAATCAACTATACTTAATTTTTTTTTTTTAATGTGCATTCTAAGAGTTTCTCCCAAAACCTTTTCTCAAGTCAAAGGACTCTGCTACTGCAAGTCTGCTCATACAAGACAAATCACTCAAACAGAAGCAAATAAATAGCCTCAGGAAAAATTCAGACCCAGCCTATTATAGGTAAGTGTGCCCATTGGCTGAAATCTGACACTGCATAGAGAACAAGGGCAGATTTTCAGATGGTAGAATTTCTCTTAACTACTTTCATGGGATTAAAATACCAACATCCCATAAGTCCTGCAAAGAACACTGTGAATTTCAACCTCTTCATCAGCTGAAAAAAGTTACAAACCACAATCAGGACCCATGTGGGGTGTCCCCAACATTAATACCTTTTTTTCCTCCCTTTGATCCTCATGGAAAGCTCTTACCAGGCATATCAATCAATAATAAGATACTTAGAAGCTCCTTCTTTAGGAGAAATGCCCCATCTTCTATGAATTTCACTCAGGTTAGACTTTGGCCAGCTTTACTTCTTGCTTCTAGTGATTTGCATTATGGAAAAATAAGCATCTTTCAGACTAAATATCTATCACTTTATTGAATATGCTTCTTAAAATTACATATATCCATAGGACCCCACCCTCATCCTACATATCCTGCATTCAATGGTTTCTCCATCTCTCCACCCCGCTGTACACACACACACACACACACACACACACACACACACACACACACACCCCTCTTCTCCCTCTTCATATATATATATATTTTGACCATGCCGCGTGGCTTGTGGAATCTTGGTTCCCCAACCAGGGATCGAACCCGTGCCCCCTACAATGGAAGCACCACAGAGTCCCAGCCACTGGACCGCCAGGGAATTCCCTCCCTCTTCACATTGACTAGCTGTAGCCCAAGACCGAAGAGCACATAATGAGCTGCACCCTTAGAAATAAAAGGAGGGCAGAAGAATAGAGGTTAAAAGGAGAGCGGCCAAGCAAATCAAAATGTATAAGCCAGACAGCAGCCAGGACACATCAGCGGGATTCCATTCCTTCTTTCAGCAAATGTTCATTGAGTCCCGCTATGTACCAGAGGCTCTCCTAGTCTTTGTACGGCAATGAACAGAAAAGCCAAGATCCTCACGCTAGTGCAGCTGGCTTCTGGTCAGGGGAGACTCTTAATAAACATCATGAATAAGTAGACTGCATAGTGTACTAGAACGTGATACATCTGCATAGTGTACTAGAACGTGATACATGCTATGGAGGAAAACACAGCAGGGGGAAGAGGCAGGTTCTACACTTAAGACGGATGTAGTTAAGACTTAAGCAAACTTCTCTAATTTATTTATGTTTGTTATTTTTTTAATTACCCTTCCATTTTTTTGCCCTTTAGTCTCAAATAGGAAAACCTTTAAAACATAGCACTTTATGTAGAAAAAGTGTGTTTGAGGCAAAGCCATTCTGCATTCTGCTGGGGGCCAGGCTATAGGGGGAGCCAAAGAGATAGAAGGAGATTTTGCAGCTTTAAAGGATTTTTCTGCATTTCGAACTATTTCACGTTTTTAAAAAATATCAAATTAAAACATTTAAAGAGAAGCAAATTGAATTTCTGGATCCTTGGCTTGGAAGCCATTTGGAGAAAAGAAGTACTCCTAGGATTTCAACGGTTGAAACACCATATGAACTCTGCCCCATAGAACATTCTGAGATGACGAAAATCTTCCAGACCCCAGTCCTTCCTAATCTAAAATGAAATGTCCCCACTGGACCCCATGCCATTAACCAACATGAGTGTCCTCTTGTCTCTTCTCCACAGACATCAATTCAGATCAATTTCAACAGTAAGTAGGACTTTAAGGCTAGTTCCCTGACTCTGGATTACCAGGTCCCCACCAAAAGGACCCTTAAAATATACAAGTGCTATCCTTATTCCACTGACTTGAGCTATGTCATATCGGGGGGAGGTTGAACAAAAGACACAGTTCTAACAAGTATCCGGTTCAGAAAAATTCTCTACTTACGCAAAACGAATTGTTTTAAGAAAATGCCAACGTGTTTAGTCTCTCCTCGGAGATAACCGGCAGTCAATTTCCAGTGAAAATCCTCCATTTCTTCTAACTAAATAGATAAAAGGTCAACTGGGATACTGTTGTAGACTGGGTTCCCCAGAAGAAGTCCTCGAGATGAAAAAGTGATTTTTGTGACTCACTCCCACAGAAGAACTTTGAAAACAGGAGGTGACATCACCAGGGTTAGGGGAGCTGAGATATTTCTACTTGCACACTGTCAGTCACTGGATAAAGGCTGCCCGTGAAGGTGCAGAGATTCCCAGGGGATTCCTGCCCCACCAAAGCAGCAGCCTGAGACTCGGTAAGTAAAGTGGAATCTAAGAGCGGGTGTGATGTTCACCGACAGCATTTGCAGACAAGCTGATTATATAATAAAGTCCTACAGAAGCCCTTTGGGGGAGAAAACATGAAATGCCACGGAAAGGACTATCTAAAGAAAATGATGGTATAACTAGTCTTCTCTGGTACAGCTCTGCTGCTAAATCAGAAAGCTGAGAACCTGACCAAAAGGGCGCCGCGGTCACGTGACCATTTGGTTTCTATTTCCAGGAATCTAAAAGGCAAAGTTTCCGCATCAGAGATAACTGGCACTTGATGGCGCTCTAGACCCATGCCTTCCTCTGCTCACTGTGACTGTTAAACCAGACTCGGGAAGCCAAATGCAAAGCCAGGATCCTTGCACCGGAGACCAAGATCCAAGGGAGGGCTTAGCATGGCAGTCAGACAACGCTGAACAAGATAAACCCAGTCTTGGGAAATGCAAATCCATGCAAATACTCCAGACAGAGAGGGTTATCTGCGGGGCTGAGTGAAAGGAACCCAACTGGGTATGTTTATAAGACCATGCATAATTTAAGTTGACTTAGCATGACCACATTTTAATTTAATGGAAATGTTTGAACTTGGGATACCCACTTAAATGCAGGCAATTCAAATTCATGCCAATACACCAGGCAAATACTTAAGCATCACACCCTTTTTTTTGTAAAGATTTTTTGATGGGGACCATTTTTAAAGTCTTTATTGAATTCGTTACAATATTGCTTGTTTCATGCTTTGGTGTTTTGGCCGCGAGGCATGTGGGATCTTAGCTCCCCGACCGGGGATCCAACCCACACCCCCTGCAGTGGAAGGCGAGGTCTTAACCACTGGACCACCACCCTTTTTCTTTTAGTAGCTATGTCACAACAGTAAGTTTACACGTCAAAGTAACAGAAAAGATATTCTCTTCCCCAAACTGCTTCCATCTCAGAAGCTCCTTCCAGGCATATGACGGCAAGACCACCATGTGTGCACTCATGCGATCACAAACTGTTTATATTTACCACTGTTTGGGTGTTCCTGAAGAATTTAAAGGGATACAGCAGGGAGCCAGTCGCAAAGATGTTCTCAGAAGATAACCCAACAAAGGAGAAAAACATGTAATGTTCTTGCCTGCTGTGGGCCAGAAATAGATGTTATATCAGGCACGACCAGGGCCTGGTTTTAGCGGGTGGAAATAGGTGTACAAGAATTCTCCTTTTTTTTTTTCTATTTATTTGTTTAGTTAGTTAGTTATTTAGCTTTGGCTGCGTTGGGTCTTCGTTGCTGCGCGCCGGCTTTCTCTAGTTGTGGCGAGCGGGGGCTACTCTTCGTTGCGGTGCACGGGCTTCTCATTGTGGTGGCTTCTCTTGTTGTGGAGCACGGGCTCTAGGCGCGTGGGCTTCAGTAGTTGTGGTGCACGTGGGCTCTAGAGCACAGGCTCAGTAGTTGTGGCACACGGGCTCAGTTGCTCCACGGCATGTGGGATCTTGCTGGACCAGGGCTCGAACCCGTGTCCCACGCACTGGCAGGCGGATTCTTAACCACTGCACCAACAGGGAAGCCCAAGAATTCTCTTTTAAGACATGATGCCACATCTTAAATTTATACCAAGTAATACTTTAAAGGAAATCAAAATAGTTTATCCTCCCAAAGATCCTCCAAAGGCGATGGCTGAGACATAGATTTGAATGCAGTGGTTGATTTATAAATCCCTTCCTTCCTCCCTCCTTCCTCCTTCCCTCTCTCCCTCCTTTCCTTCCTTCATCTCTCCTTCCCTCACTCCCTCATTTCCTTTTCTCATTCTAATAACACTGCAATTATAGAATTCCTATAAGGTACTTATGCAATCCAGAACCTTTGAATATATTAAAAGGCAACAGTGACAACAATATGGGAAGTAAAAGAAGGTACACCTCAAACTTAAACTATGGGAGAGAAGCTGGAGTCGGGGCTACCTGGAGATTTTGGCAAGAAGGGAAGACAGGCAAGACCCCCAGGGTGCTGGAAATCCTCCATTTCTTCATCTGGGTGGATGTTACACAGGGTTTTCATAAAACAAAATTCATTGAACAGTACAATTAAAATGTTTGCACTTTATTGTAGGTATTTCAAGTGTCAGTAGGGAGAGAAACATAAAAAGATAAATGTAGGGGGCTTCCCTGATGGCGCAGTGGTTAAGAATCCGCCTGCTAATGCAGGGGACATGGGTTCGAGCCCTGGTCAGGGAAGATCCCACATGCCACGGAGCAACTGAGCCCATTTGCCACAACTACTGAGCCTGAGCTCTAGAGCCCGCGAGCCACAACTACTGAAGCCCGTGCGCCACAAGTACTGAAGCCCGCACATCTAGAGCCTGTGCTCTGAAACAAAGAGAAGCCTCCGCAATGAGAAGCCCGCGCACCGCAACGTAGAGTAGCCCCCACTCGCCGCAACTAGAGAAAGCCCGTGCACAGGAACGAAGCCCCAGCACAGCCAAAAATAAAAAAATAAAACAAAATAAAATAAGGTAAATGTAGAAATGCCTATGAGTGAGTTAAGCTCACATTTAGCTCCTCCTAGCTGTGTCTGTGGGCGCTGGTATGCACTTCTGTGTGTGTGAGCGTGTGTATATGTGTGGAATTGCACATAGTATTCTGAACCACTTTTCCCCTTGATAATAAATGTGAATGTTTTGTCATGTCGTTTATATTCTTCTGCCTGCTGCCTTCTAAAGATCATCATATCCCATCATATGATTTTCAACCATTCCTCTACAGTAAGGCGTTTAGGCTGTTTTCTAGTTTGGACCATTCAAATCACACTCTTAACAAACATCCTTGTCGTTTATTGTATATTCAGTATGTTGCTACTTTGTTGTACAGTTAAAATATGTTCTGTGCTTGTCATCTTAAGTTGCCTCCCTTAATGAATCTTCTGATGCCCTAGCAGACTGGACGAATCATAAGATGAACGCTGGACACAGCTAGTTCATATGTGAATGTTGAAAAGAACACCACATTTTCATTTCATCCTACAGTTCCTGAAGACCCACTCGGTGCCAAGCGCTTTAACGGGAGGAGGGAAAGGGGAGGGCGCTTTAACGGGAGGAGGGAAAGGGGAGGGCGCTTTAACGGAAGGAGGGAAAGGGGAGGGAAAATCTTCCGAAGTGACCACGATGTGGCTCATGCTGTAAATAACGCAGGGTTTCCCAATCTCGCTCCCACTGACGCTGTGCGCGTGGTGATTCCTTGGAGTAGGGGTGCTGTCCTATGCATTGCAGGATGTTTAGCAGCACCCCTGGCCTCCACCTAACGGACACCAGAGCCTCCCAGTCGTGGCAGCCAAGAATGCCCAGACACTGTCTCCTGTCCCTTGGGGACCAGACTCACCTCCAGTTGAGAACCACTGTCCTACATAAATAATGTCAATATAATGTAATAGGTGCTGTGAGGGAGATACTGCAAAACGTTTAGGAAAGTAGAGGACGATTCTTCTGGGGTCAGCAAGTGTGATGTTTGAGCTAGATTATAAAACAGGATGCCCCGAGGTAGACCAGGAAGCAAGAACTAATCCAGGTAGAAGGAAACTGGCAGACATACGTGTCTTTGAAAGGGTGGGCACAGACCGTTACGGAAAACGGAGTTTAACTGGTGAGGCCCTCCAGGGAGACTGAGGTTCATCGTGAAGGCCCTTGTATCTTTGACAGGAATACAAACACTATCCTTTAGAAAACGGGAAATACGGAAGGTTCTTAAACAAGAGAACCATCATCAGAGGTCAGATGTGTGACTTAGAAAGTGCTTTCCACTGATTATGTAGAGATGTATTTGAAGTTAGGACAGACTACAAGAAGGATAAAGGAATTTGGAGGTCACTGTAAGATTCCAGAAAAGCAGCCAGTCTCATATAACCAATATAAAGATGTATTAATATGGAGACTCCAAAAGGGAAGTGATCCTTCCACTTTTACTGGATTAGGGGGGACATTTCAGTGAAAGAGAACTTGTAAGTGAAAATCTTTATCACCTTCTTCCCTCCCACACTAATTTCCATTATTTATATTTGCATCCTACTTGTTAATTAGAAGATCTAAGGAAAAGATTTTGCAACCTGAATTCTCTCCCTATAAAAACTTTGGTTTTATTGTGAATGCCTAAGAGAGAGGGGCAAAAAGCAATGTGAGGATTCATGCTCTTGGAACAAAGTGGTTTAAAAACATATTGGATCTCATGTACCATCCCATTCAACCTAAAACATAAATAGGAGATGCACTCTTCATTTACAATTTCTGTAATGTTTCACTGGCTTTAAAATGTCTGGAAGGTGGAAGCAACCTAAGTGTCCATCACCAGATGAATGGATAAAGAAGATGTGGTATTATCTACTGGAATATTACTCAGCCATAAAAAGGATGAAATAATGCCATTTGCAGCAACATGGATGGACCTAGAGATTATCGATTATCATACTAAATGCAGTGAGTCAGACAGAGAAAGACAAATATCATATGATATCACTTATATCTGGAATCTAAAAAAATGATATAAATGAACTTATTTACAAAACAGAAATAGACTCAAGGACATAGAAAACAAACTTATGGTTGCCAAAGGGGAATGGGGGAGGGAGAGGTAAAATAGGAGGATGGAATTAACAAATACACACTACTATATATAAAATAGATAAACAGCAAGGACCTACTGTATAGCACAGGCAACTATACTCAATATTTTATAATAACTTATAAGGGAAAATGTATGTATAACTGAATCATTGTGCTATACACCTGAAACTAACAGGGTAGTGTAAGTCAACTACACTTTAATTTTCAACAAAAGTCTGAAAGGGATGATTCCTTTCTGTCTTCCATGAATCCAGTATACCAGAAGGATGTCAGCTTCTACCTCTGTGTTGGGTTGATAAAGTTTAACATCTTAGAAAACAATCTTAATGCAATCTCTCAGGTGGACTATTCCATCCTTCCTCCATTGAATCGGACCAAAGTTGAAAAACATTGGTGAAAGGTACATGAAATTTGACACTAGCTTCCAAAAAGCCAAGCAGATTGTCTGTTGCAAAGGTGTTAAGCAGGAAAATGGGGGAATAAAGCATAGGAGCTATCTCAATAGTAAGGAATCACATACTCCAGTTTCTTGGTTGCTACTTCATTCCTGTTCTCATATTATTAACTAGCTTAAGTGCTCTTGAATCACCCCTACTACTAAACTGTCCATGCAGAATATGTAAAGATACTAGGCAAAAAAAAAAAAAAAAGTGTGACTCTCATGGACAGAATAAGCGGCTGTCGATGACTGCTTGAACAGATGCTCTATATACTCAGGTGTAAATTTCTAAGGTGCAAATCATTTCTGAATGTTAATGCTCCTCCATCCTTCCCTGTGTGGTCCAGGGCAAATGACTTCCTCTACACTGGGACACCTGCTCAGGAAAAGAAGTCCCACTGAAAGACAAAGAGAGGATACCTGGGCTTGTAGAGAGCACACCTGGGCTTGTCCTGTGAGCAGAGGAGGGGGAAAAAAAGCGCTGAAGCTCTAAGGAATTTACCAAATGGGAACATTGCTCCCAGAAGCCAATTTCACATCCTCATTAAGATAAAACAAAACCCAAACATCTTTCCAAATTGAGAGAAGCTGTCAGTGCCGGGAAGCAGTACAAAGCTGAATAGGCTTCAAACATACATGAGACTGATACAAACCTGACTTGTAAAGCTCAGTACCTTGTTCCTCATTGGCCTTTTGGCTTATTCTTATTCCTCTAAAGGAAGTAAGAATAAAGCTCCTAAGCCTTATTCCCTCATTTTCCTCCTTAACACCTTTGCAACAGACAATCTGCTTGGCTTTTTGGAATCTTATTTCCTCTGCATCTTAGGAAACCAAATCCTGGCACTTGGTTGGTGCTTCCATAAAATGTCAACAAGTGGCATGTGGACCAGGGAAAAACATACGGACTAAACTCTTACTGTGTGGATCAGCGAGGCAAATACAGAAAGGAGGGGATAATAAAACATATAGACAATGTCAAAAACAAGTGTTCCTTTAGATATGCAGATTTTGGAAAATATCTTCCTAGAAATCTGGACATTAATTTGTCAGTTTTTAAAAAATTTTATTGAATTATAGTTGATTTACAAAGTTGTGTTAATTTCTGCTGTACAGCAAAGTGATTAAGTTTTATATATACATATATATATATATATATACACACACACATATATATATTCTTTTTCATATTCTTGTCCATTATGGTTTATCACAGGATACTGAATATAGTTGCCTGTACTATACAGTAGAACTTTGTTTTTTATCCATTTTATATATAATAGTTTGCATCCGCTAATCCCAAACTCCCAATCCTTCCCTCCCCTCACACCCCAATGTGCAATGTTTAAAAAGAAAACATGTCATACTCAACTGCTTTAGTAAACTGCTCCATTATGAATACATCTGGGGTAAAAAAAAAAAAATGTGTCTTTGCTACACATACACACACGACAAATAACTATCTTTAGACCATGCATTCTGCCAGTAGATAATGGAAAGACAGAATGATGCAGTAGGAAGTGTATTCATCTGTGCCACTTGCAAACTGTGAGGCTTTAAGCAACATGTTTGCCCTCTTTGGGATTTTCTTCCTCATCTGAAAATAAAAAGAGGTCCTGCACCAGAATATTTGAGAGTGGCAAATTCTTAAGCCTGCCTACAGTGTTCAGACAGGGGGTATAAGTGAGTGTTCTGAGGGCAAGAGGCAAGGCAACAGGAGGTGATGGAGCTTGTGTTGCACTGGGAATTTCACACCATCAGTGTCAAACCTGCAAGACATCTCCCATCAAGACATTTTTGATTCATATAATGGACTTTATATATGCCCAAATAGCAAGTTTAAGGTACATGAGAGGGCAGACTCGGGTATTCACTTCTCGATAAAGCATTCAACAGACCTTAGTTTTGCTATCATTGCTACTATTCATCTCATGGTAGCTTTAGCTGTTCTAGACAATTGGTTGCAGATAACACTATCTGTTGTAGAGAATTTAAGCAGAGAAGGATCTACGGGGGCATATAGATAGCTCATAGTCTTTGGAAGGGATGCAAAAGTAGACCCAAAGATATATTTCCAAGAGAATCTCCTAGAACCACAGTGAAGAACTGGCTTGATAAAGGAGCAGCTATATGGTTTCATCAGTAAGCGACTGCCAAAAGCCATCCTCGTGAACCATGCTGCCACTGTAGTCAACAGAAAACCACGTTTGCACCTGAACCACAGGAGACGCTAGACATGGGTTTTCCTCGTATTGTTTGCTTGTTATAATCTGTGATGCAAAGTCAGAATTTACGAGAGGGTATATAAAATGAAGAGATGATGCTTCAAAGATTTTAAGACACATAGGTATTAATATTGCTAACAATTCAACACTCGTGGCCATTAACTTGAAGACTGTAGACTGAAAGATGAACAATGGGTGTATTTTTCCTTTGGGAACTTACAAAGAGAAATAATTGGCATGATCATGAACAATGATTCTTATTTATATGTTTCTTGGATAAATTACATATCCTAGGGAAGTTTGTAGACTTGGCTTTTGGTATTTGCCCTTGAGAGAAAACCTCTAGATTGATAGCTAAAATCTTAATTGCTACTCAGGCAATTAACCTATCCCCTGAAACTTAAAGGCCTTTCTGAGACGGAATTTAAGAATTTAAGATGTTTGCATTATGAGCATAAACAAACTTAAATAGGGGTGACCAAAGCTCTCCTATTGCAAAGACAGACAAGAGATGAGAAGAAAAACAAGGAGGAAGTGGAGGAGGGGGAAGAAGCAGTTTTTGTTTTCAGGAAAAATATAGAGGTGAATGTTTAAAAGAAAACAGTTAACATTGATTTTTTTATTTCAATTTTTGAATTTTATTTAATTTATTTTTTTATACAGCAGGTTCTTATTAGTCATCAATTTTATACACATCAGTGTATACATGTCAATCCCAATAGCACAATTCATCACACCACAACCCCCAACACCCCGCAGCTTTCCCCCCTTGGTGTCCATACGTTTCTTCTCTACATCTGTGTCTAAATTTCTGCCCTGCAAACCGGTTCATCTGTACCAATTTTCTAGGTTCCACATACATGCATTAATATACGATATTTGTTTTTCTCTTTCTGACTTGCTTCACTCTGTATGACAGTCTCTAGATCCATCCAGGTCTCTACAAATGACCCAATTTCGTTCCTTTTTATGGCTGAGTAATATTCCAGTGTATATATGTACCACATCTTCTTTATCCGTTCGTCTGTCGATGGGCATTTAGGTTGTTTCCACGACCTGGCTATTGTAAATAGTGCTGCAATGAACATTGGGGTACATGTGTCTTTTTGAATTATGGTTTTCTCTGGGTATATGACCAGTAATGGGATTGCTGGATCATATGGTAATACTATTTTTAGTTTTTTAAGGAACATCCATACTGTTCTCCATAGTGGCTGTATCAATTTACATTCCCACCAACAGTGAAAGAGGGTTCCCTTTTCTCCACACCCTCTCCAGCATTTGTTGTTTGTTTATTTTCTGGTGATACCCATTCTAATTCGTGTGAGGTGATACCTCATTGTAGTTTTCATGTGCATTTCTTTAATAATTCGTGATATTGAGCAGCTTTTCATGCGCTTCTTGGCCATCTGTATGTCTTCTTTGGAGAAATGTCTATTTAGGTCTTCTGTCCATTTTTGGACTGGGTTGTTTGTTTTTTTAATATTGAGCTGAATGAGCTGTTTATATATTTTGGAGATTAATCCTTTGTCCATTGATTCGCTTGCAAATATTTTCTCCCATCTTGAGGGTTGTCTTTCCGTCTTGTTTATGGTTTCCTTTGCTGTGCAAAAGCTTTGAAGTTTCATTAGGTCCCATTTGTTTATTTTTGTTTTTATTTCCATTACTCTAGGAGGTGGATCAAAAAAGATCTTGCTGTGATTTATGTCAAAGACTGTTCTTCCTATGTTTTCCTCTAAGAGAATTTTAGTGTCCGGTCTTACATTTAGGTCTCTAATCCATTTTGAGTTTATTTTTGTGTATGGTGTTAGGGAGGGTTCTAATTTCATTCTTTTACATGTAGCTGTCCAGTTTTCCCAGCACCACTTATTGAAGAAACTGTCTTTTCTCCATTGTATATCTTTGCTTCCTTTGTCATAGATTAGTTGACCATAGGTGCATGGGTTTATCTCTGGGCTTTCTATCTTGTTCCATTGATCTATGTTTCTGTTTTTGTGCCAGTACCATATTGTCTTGATTACTGTAGCTTTGTAGTGTAGTCTAAAGTCAGGGAGTCTGATTCCTCCAGCTCCGTTCTTTTACCTCAAGACCGCTTTGGCTATTCGGGGTCTTTTGTGTCTCCATACAAATTTTAAGATTTTTTGTTCTAGTTCTGAAAAAAATACCATTGGTAATTTGATAGGGATTGCATTGAATCTGTAGATTGCTTTGGGTAGTATAGTCATTTTCACAATATTGATTCTTCCAATCCAAGAACATGGTATATCTCTACATCTGTTGGTATCATCTTTAATTTCTTTCATCAGTGTCTTATAGTTTCCTTCATACAGGTCTTTTGTCTCCCTAGATAGGTTTGTTCCTAGGTATTTTATTTTTTTTGTTGCAGTGGTAAATGGGAGTGTTTCCTTAATTTCTCTTTCAGATTTTTCATCATTAGTGTATAGGAATGCAAGAGATTTCTGTGCATTAATTTTGTATCCTGCAACTTTACCAATTCATTGATTAGCTCTAGTAGTTTTCTGGTGGCATCTTTAGGATTCTCTATGTATACTATCATGTCATCTGCAAACAGTGACAGTTTTACTTCTTCTTTTCCAATTTGTATTCCTTTTATTTCATTTTCTTCTCTGATTGCCATGGCTAGGACTTCCAAAACTATGATGAATAATAGTGGTGAGAGTGGACATCCTTGTCTTGCTCCTGATCTTAGAAGAAATGCTTTCAGTTTTTCACCATTGAGAATGATGTTTGCTGTGGGTTTGTTGTATATGGCCTTTATTATGTTGAGGTAGGTTCCCACTTTGCCCACTTTCTGGAGAGTTTTTATCAGAAATGGGTGTTGAATTTTGTCAAAAGCTTTTTCTGCATCTATTGAGATGATCATATGGTTTTTATTCTTTAATTTGTTAATATGGTGTATCACATTGATTGATTTGCGTATATTGAAGAATCCTTGCATCCCTGGGATAAATCCCACTTGATCATGGTGTATGATCCTTTTAATGTGTTGCTGGATTCTGTTTGCTAGTATTTTGTTGAGGATTTTTGCATCTATATTCATCAGTGATATTGGTCTGTAATTTTCTTTTTTTGTAGTATTTTTGTCTGGTTTTGGTATCAGGGTGATGGTGGTCTCATAGAATGAGTTTGGGAGTGTTCCTTCCTCTGCAATTTTTGGAAGAGTATGAGAAGGATGGGTGTTAGCTCCTCTCTAAATGTTTGAGAATTCACCTGTGAAGCCATCTGGTCCCGGACTTTTGTTTGTTGAAAGATTTTTAATCACAGTTTCAATTTCATTACTTGTAGATTGTAGTTCTTCTTCAGTTAATATTGATTATATAATGTATTTTTTCCCCAAAATCATGGAAACAAATCCCTTACTTTCATATACATATAAAGGATACATTTAGTAGAAGTCAAAGAAGATCTTCTATGCGCTAATCAGGTTAAGAAACCCTGAAACCTTCCCCATCTGCCCTAGGGTACTGTGGCTATATGGTGGATGAAACTTTTGTTCTGATCAGGGTTTCTCAGCCTCGGCAATACTGATTAGTCTCCAGCCCTCTGTAGCCCTCTGCAGTCACGTATATCACATGCCTGAAAACTGGAGGCACCTGAGTTTGTGATCCTTAAATGTTCCAAGACTTCTATCTCTCTCTTTTTCAAAGCAGAGTATCTTTCGGGCTGTATTTCTTTGTGGTGCTTGGAGGGTGGGGAGTATCCTGTGCCCAGTACCATGGGTGGCAGCATCCCTGGCCTCCATCCACTAGATGTCAGTAGCGCCAGCTCCTCCCCCCACAAGGTGTAACAACCAAAAATTTCTCCATGTATGGCCAAATGTCCCCAGGGGGCAAAATTGCTCTCCTGCATTTAAGAATCTCTTCTCTAGATGTGAAGTCAAAGAAAAAAAATCCTTCATCTTAGGATTACTCTGTTATATATGAAAACAGAAAAGAATGAATAGGGTTTTTTTCCTTCTTGCGTTAAAATCATTACAAAATATAAAGTTATCCCTCCAAGACCTTTCCTTCCAACTGATGAAGAAAGAATCAGATTAGTCAATTGGCTTCTCTGGCTGAAGGAGACTGAGGACATTCCTGTTTTCACTGGTCTGTTCACAGGGCCACGGCTGCCCTCACAGCCTCAGAGCAGGCAAGCAGGCATAGAACATGAGCACCTGCCTGCATCTAATTCACACAGTTTCCTTCTGTGACAAATTTCTCCCGCATTCAACAAATGCCTAATTTCATTTTTATGATTTTTTTTAGAAAGGTTGAACTCTTAAAAAAGTCAGCAGACACAGCCACAATACAAGATTACACACTATTTTTTTTTTCAAATGACCATCTAGATTTCTCGTCAGGGAACAAAATTACACATATCTTTAACAAGCACACAGTTAGTAAGAGCACAACTCCGTACTGTGTGTTATGACCCATAAATCACTAATGCATTTACATTTTAAATAAAATCAACAGTCGTGCCAATGCTAGGTGCCTTTGATCTTGTGCAGGTATATTTTCCTTTCCTGGCTGGAACTGAAGATCGTAGGGAAAAAACCAGATTCAGGTGGGTATGAGCAAACCAGCTTTTGAAAATAATACAACGTTTTGTGTGTGCGTGGCATTTGGTGGGCAAGGGGGACTGTGCAGAATTTATCAGGGAAGCTTCTGTTTTCTTTTCTGAAGACGTCATTCATAGCTCTACTAAAAGAATTACTCCACACAATATAGGACACCCTGGGGATTCCATGGGCAAGTAATTAATTTCTTTCCTGTGTTAGGAGACCATTTGCAAGCTGTCTGGAAGCCAAGCGTCTGTCCTTTGAAATCATTTTTTAAAGAGTGGCTTACAGTTGTCAATCACCATGATGTAGACCATGGGAAATATCTATTTCATCTGAAGGATTGGCAGTGGGCGGCAGGGCAGATCAGTTTCATGCATTGCTAATAAGAAACAAACACGGCCCATTGGCAAGGGGGCAATAGTTTTCTTGATTATTCCTAAGCCCTGCTGGGGTCTGTTCAAAGCCCACACTCCTAGGAGTCTTGGCAATTGTTGGCTCTGATCCTCCTGATGTGTCTAATCAGACGTCATGGAAACAGACAGCTGGCTTCTCCTACTGGTCAAACTTCAGCCTGGTTTTGCCATATACTCCATAGTTTGCCTTTGCTCAAGGAATGCGCCAGGATTTCCATGGCAAAGGTGATCATCAAAGCCAGACGTAACTGTATTTTGAAATTCTTACTAAATTCCAGAGCTGTCATACTTTGAAGGATTTCCTTCCGTTTCCTTTGTTGAATAATGAGCAGCTACCAAAACAATAAATATGATTGGGAAGGGCCAGAAGAATCCCTAAATTAAAAAATTGTAATAGCTTTTCATGGCAGGAATTACGGATTACACACCAAGTCAAGTATGATTACGTTAAAACTAGATTTTTCTCAAGCTTGGACTGGAAGACCTTCCCGAATTTTTTTTTCTTTTTTTTTACTTAAACAACAGAAATTTATTTTCTCACAATTCTGGCGGCTGGAAGATCCAATATCAAGTCTGTCAGGGTTCAGTTTCCAGTGGGAGCTTTCCTCCTTTGCAGATAATGACCTTCCAGATAACGACCTTATCATCCACCCTTGAGATACTTTCTCCCAAGGCCCACCGCCTCTATCCCATGGGAACGTAGCTATTCACATCCAAATCTAGGGCTTAGATGACACACTGAAGAAGAACATAAATCGCCCACGTTTCCCACATCTGGTCCCAAATTACTGTAAAAGGACTCATGGTTGGTTTATTTGTATTTCTTGTATTTATTCATTCTAAAACTAAGATTTAAGAAAAACAAAAAGAAAAAAAAAACACATATGTAGTGTTTTCCAAGAGTGAAGGTGAGTTTTCCCTTGGACCTACTATCCTTGGGAAGGTACTGGTAGCATAATTGTCTTTGCAGAGTTACAGGGATGGGAGAGCTGCTGGTACGTGGAGTTCCCAGCTTGGTCCTCCATATCTGGTAGGTTTTCATCTACATCAGTTCTGCGGGACTTGTCGACCTCACCATCATGCTTTCCGACCTTCCACACAGATGGGTGCATGGAAATGGCCGCCAGGTCCCTTCCTGTGCTGCCTGTTCCACACGACACCTCCCCCACCCCAGATACGGTGCGATCCTTGCAGCATCCAACACTTAGCAGTGATTACTGACTATCAGGCATCATTCTGGCCCCTCACATGGGTAACTCAGGCAATGCTCACAACATCCCTATGAGGAAGGAACCTGAGTTCTTCCAAAGAAGGAAATTAAGAAACTGAGACACAGTGAGTTGCAAATACTTGCTGTACATAATAATGTCAGTGAGTGGTGGAACCAGCATTAGAAATACAGACACCTTATGAACAAGACTCACACACTCAATTTGTACCCATGGACACCACCCTATTATCCCTCTACACCCCACTCATCGTTCACTTAACTTGATGTCCGTGGCTGGATTTGCCCGTTGATTCACAAGTGTCTACTGAGTACGGAACGGATGTTAGATTCTATGCAAGATCCAGAGCAAATTAGACAGACACAGACCTGGCTCCATAGAGCTAGAAGCCTACTGTGTCAATGCTATTTTTCTTCACCTTACATATTTTATTGGGAAGCTGAAAGACGTCCTATCTAAAGCCACAGGTGACATTGCATTGGAAGTGGTGAGCCTGGCTTTTAGGCTGTCAGATCTCTCCATGATCTACCCTGCTCTGAACGATTCTACTCTTGAACCTATTCCAAGCCACTGTTTCTTCTCTCACCTCTCTCCTTTCCCAGACACTCTTCCATCCTTATCACAGAGAAGCATAGATGGCCCAGGGCACATTCCTCCAGCTGCCAAAAAGTGCCTAGGTGGCTACAGAAATTGTTGCCAATTGTTGCCAAAAAAGAATTGGATAAAGACAGATAAATATGTGCTAGTAGCCAAGAGAACAGAGTGCCCTAGACTAATGGGTTCTTTTCCTACCTGGATTCTCTCACCCTTCAAGTACACCCTAGACCCTCGCGTCAGAGCATTCTTTTCTAATGTGAATCATTCACTCACATTTATCATCACCTACACTGAGGAAGGCACCACGAAATTCACCAGGAATTCTAGGGCTGATGTCATAACTACATGGAGTAAAAACCCGTTATTACAGAATGTAAACCATAGGCTATTTCTGTTGACTTACTTCAGTCTCAAGAAGGGGTTCTGTCATTTTCGTTCGTTCCGCACCTTTATATCAATAGGTGGCTTGTGTTTACCTACTGGGGTGTTTCTTTTGTGACGTCAGTGGTCATGGTTTATCAACCTGGTTTCTTAAGAGAATGCCTTGGTCTTGGATGAAAATTGCCATTAGTAGATGGAAACGCCCAAGGTAAGCCAGGGTCTTTGTAGACACTCTGCCTATCCTATGGGGTGAATGTTGCAATTGGAGGGGGTGGAAGAAGAGAAGGGAAGGGCAAGGGTAAATGAGGTAGCATTTATCGAGCTCCCCTATAAGCCAGATGCTGTGCTAGGAGTTTGGAATACCACTAGATAGAGTTCCTGCCTTGAAAAGCAGGGTCAGTTTTTCTCTTGAATCTAGTACCGTCAACTGATACACTTTGCTGTAAAACAGAGATCCAAGGGTATCTCTATGTCTCAGTATTTAAGGAGTTGGTGAAAACTATCTTAAGGTCAGATCACTCAAAAATAGTATCTACAGGGACTTCCCTGGTGGTCCATTGGTTGAGACTCTGTGCTCCCAATGCAGGGGGCCCGGGTTCAATCCCTGGACAGGGAACTAGAGCCCACATGCCGCAACTAAAGATCCTGTATGTGGCAACTAAGATCCCATGCTGTAACTAAGACACGGCCCAGCCAAATAAATAAATAAATATTTTTTAAAAAATAGTATCTCCAGTCAATTTGAGGTTGTAACTTTGGGTAACCATATGAATGCTTTTTTAAAAGGCATCATATTGGAAGACTATGTTCATATGATAAGATAATTATTGCTATTTATGTCACGTCTATAGTTGCATAGAAGTCAAAGATAATTTCTAACATTTAGGGCATATTTATGATGGGCTAGGTCCTTTACATTGGTCAGTTATCTCATCCTGAGAATAATTCTCTAGTGTAGGTATTATTATTCTCACCAGTTTACAGATGACAAAACTGAACTTACAAGGATGTGAAATAAATCACTCAGCTTGTGAGTGACAGAACAGGGCCGGACACAGGCCTGTGTGTCTACATTTGCTCCTTCCGTAAATTATTACATCAGAACATGCACAGCAATTTATGGTTCTGCTAGTTAGGCACTGGCCTGCTGTTTTTAGGTCCTGGAGTTAACCAAGTGTTCGGCCACAAACGAGCGACAATAATGAAAATTTAACACGTCAACCTACGCACCCCACATCATTTATGTCTGTCCATATATTGTCAGCCAACAGAGTGCAATAAAAAATAAAATATAAACAATATTTCAGAAAATCTTTAAGTCCTTAAACAAGCAAAAACCCAGAACCCCACACTAAAACTACAGGGCACATCCCATAAAATACTTGTGAAAAGAATCAAATTCCACTTGCAAATCGGGGTACTGATTTCTATCAGCCCCCCCATCCACTCACCTTGCAACGTCCAAGAAAATGTCTCTTAGAGATGGAATGTAATGTTTTCCCTAATTAATGTAATTCTTAAAAAAAAAAAAAAAGTTTGTGCTTTCAGACAACTATTCTTTGTGTGTAAATGTGCAGATTTCAGAGTTCTGAATACGTACACGAAAGTATTGGTTTTATTTATACACATCAGTCTGTTATTGCCAGCACCATACAACTCAGCCCATAATTGTTGCTCTTATTTATTGGGCATGAGTATGCGTTCTGGTTCCAGAGAGAGTTACAGCAGCTGGTGGGCATTGCCTACGCTTCATATTTCTTTCTGTATCTCTCCAGTACTGAGCCAGTTGGAGGTACTCTATTATCATGGGTGGGGAAGCACTTCGGCTAGTTTGGAGGCACAGAAAGAACCAGTTATCTTCAAAAAGGGGCATAAGAACAGTAAAAGCGATCTGAATAGTGGTCCACAAATAGACTCCTAAGAGCCTCAGTTCAATGCACAACCATTTCCATGGTTGCCATTGCTTTTTGGTGGTTCAACCCCAACCAAAGTCAAGTTTCCCTGACCAGAAAAGACCTCACTAAGTGCATTAAATGATTCTGGCTGGCATCCCAGAGGAGCTGAGTTCACAGCCATGGTCTACGCCTCCTTGCTTTATGGACCAAGTTCTCTGTTCTTTGACCCATCTCCCCAAATCCACCCCTGTCTTGCCCACAATTAAAAACAAGATTCAGAGTTAGCGTCTCCCCACAACTGGGGTGTCTGGCAGCCGCTGGTGGGGGACTCTGACCCCCAAGGAGATGGGAGGAATCCTAAAGTGAAACGGTAGGACGTAGGGGGACTGAGAGGGGAGGAGAAGTGGAGGCCAGAAAGGATCGGTGCCCCTGAGGCTGGGGAGATCAGGAGAGGCAGGCGGGAGGGACTCTCCAGGAAGAGCAGGAGAGGAGCGGAGGGTGATCACCTGGCCCACTCGGGCCGGGGAGCCTGCTGAGTTCCCAGGCCGCTTCAGCCCATCCAAAGCCCCATCCAGGCCGCCTGGGTCCTGGGGGCATAGGAGGGAGGCCGGGGAGATCAGGAGAGGCAGGCAGGAGGGACCCTCCAGAAGGAGCACAAGAGGAGCAGAGGGCATTTGCCACACCCACTCGGGCACTGGGAGCCTGCTGAGCTCCCAGGCTGGTCCCCTGTCCTCCAAGGCGCCCCCCCCCCACCACCGCATTGGTCCTGGGGGCACAGGAGGGAGGCCAGGGAGATCAACACAAATTGGAAAAGAAAAAGTAAAACTGTCACTATTTGCCGATGACATATACTATACATAGAAAACCTTAAAGATGCCACCAGAAAACTACTAAAGCTATTCAATGAATTTGGTAAGGTTGCAGGATACAAAATTAATGCACAGAAATCTCTGGCATTCTTACACACCAACAGTGAAAAATCAGAAAGAGAAATTAAGGAAACACTCCCATTTACCACTGCAACAAAAAGAATAAAATACCTAGGAATAACCTGCCTAAGGAGGCGAAAGACTTGTACTCAGAAAACTATAAAACACTGATGAAAGAAATCAAAGATGACATAAACAGATGGAGAAATATGCCATGTTCTTGGATTGGAAGAATCCATACTGTGAAAATGACTATACTACCCAAAACAATCTACAGATTCAGTGCAATCCCTATCAAACTACCAATGGCATTCTTCACAGAATTAGAACAAAAAATCTTACAATTTGTACGGAAACACAAAAGACCCCGAATAGCCAAAGCAGTCTTGAGAAAGAAAAACGGAGCCGGAGGAATCAGAATCCCTGACTTCAGACTATACTACAAAGCTACAGTCATCAAAACAGTATGGTACTGGCACAAAAACAGACACATAGATCAACAGAACAGGATAGAGGGCCCAGAGATAAACCCACACACCTATGGTCACCTTATCTTTGATAAAGGAGGCAAGAACATACAATGGAGAAAAGACAGCCTCTTCAATAAGTGGTGCTGGGGAAACTGGACAGCTACATGTAAAAGAATGAAATTAGAACACTCCCTAACACCATACACAAAAATAAACTCAAAATGAATTAAAGACCTAAATGGAAGGCCAGACACTATCAAACTCTTAGAGGAAAACACAGGCAGAACACTCTAGGACATAAATCACAGCAAGATCTTTTTTGACCCATGTCCTAGAGTAATGGAAATAAAAACAAAAATAAACAAATGGGACTTAATTAAACGTAGAGGCTTTTGCACAGCAAAGGAAACCATAAACAAGACGGAAAGACAACCCTCAGAATGGGAAAAAATATTTGCAAATGAAGCAACTGACAAAGGATTAATCTCCAAAATTTACAAGCAGCTCATGCAGCTCAATGTCAAAAAAACAAACAACGCAACCCAAAAAATGGGCAGAAGACCTAAATAGACATTTCACCAAAGAAGACATACAGATGGCCAAGAGACACATGAAAAGCTACTTAACATCACTAATTATTAGAGAAATGCAAATCAAAACTACAATGAGGTATCACCTCATTCCAGTCAGAATGGCCATTATCAAAAAAGCTAAGAAACAATAAATGCTGGAGGGGGTGTGGAGAAAAGGGAACCCTCTTGCACTGTTGGTGGGAATGTAAATTGATACAGCCACTATGGAGAACAGTATGGAGGTTCCTTTAAAAACTAAAAGTAGAATTACCATACAACCCAGCAATCCCACTACTGGGCATATACCCTGAGAAAACCATAATTCAAAAGGAGACATGCACCACAGTGTCCATTGCAGCACTATTTACAATAGCCAGGACATGGAAGCAACTTAGATGTCCATCAACAGATGAATGGATGAAGAAGATGTGGCACATATATACAATGGAATATTACTCAGCCATAAAAAGAAATGAAATTGAGTTATTTGTAGTGAGGTGGATGGACCTAGAGTCTGTCATACAGAGGGCAGTAAGTCAGAAAGAGAAAAACAAAAACCATATGCTAACACATATATATGGAATCTAAAAAAAAAGGGTTCTGATGAACCTTGGAGCAGGAGAGGAATAAAGACGCAGGTGTAGAGAATGTACTTGAGGACACGGGGAGGGGGAAGGCTAAGCTGGGACGAAGTGAGAGAGTAGCACTGACATATATACACTCCCAAATGTGAAACCGATAGCTAGTGGGAAGAAGCTGCATAGCACAGGGAGATCAGCTCAGTGCTTCGCGATGAGCTAAAGGGATGGGATAGGGAGGATGGGAGGGATGCTCGAGAGGGAGGGGACATGGGGACGTGTGTATGCATATGGCTGATTCGCTTTGTTGTGCAACGAAACTAACACGGTATCGTGAAGCAATTATACTCCAATAAAAACCTATTAAAAAAATTTTTTTTTGCATGAGACACAAATGCTCTGTAAATAAGCACTTACTTCCTTTACTTCACCCTAACCCAGCCCTGTTCCCAGCCCACCCAATAAATAGCCTGTCACAAGCTCTAGCAATCCCTCCAAAATTCTCCAGCACATTTAGAAAGAAATTCAACACGCCAAGAAAATACTCCTTTTTTTTTTAAAGAAAATACTGTAAACATGAAACATATATCACAGTGTACGTCAATGATGTATTTTCCCCCAAAGAATTTTGGAGTTTAAATCAAAATTAACTAAATTAAAATCTGTGCAAGAGGGAGGGGATATGTGGATATATGTATACATATAGCTGATTCACTTTGTTATACAGCAGAACCTAACACACCATTGTAAAGCAATCATATTCCAATAAAGATGTTAAAAAAAAAAAGGTTATAATCCTACCAAAAAAGAAGTCTGAATAAGTATTTTTACAAGGATCTGCTTTGAATAACCAATTACAGTAGAACTCAGAAAAGCAGGCTTTATGCCCGAGGTCTGCTGAGGAAGTGGTTTACATACCCAGATGGGAGAAATTCTCATCAGAGAGTAATGCACGTGTAGAAGCAGAATTCTGTCTTCTGGTTACCTATTTTAATGCCTGATAATCTTCAAACTTAGGGCAACCGAAGTGTACCAGGAATCTCAGGTTGCACCGGTTTTTGTTAACACTGAAAATGTTGAGATTTTGCTAACTGTCTAACCTAAAGCTGACCAAGACGAACACTGCTGAACAGCTTCTAATGTGTCCTTGATTTCATGTTTTCTTTGCTTCCATATACGTATAAATGCATCTCTCCTGCTGTCACTAAACACCAGCTCTTCTTATTCACATGATCATGCCTACAGCTCTTATTAACTCCTTCTCTAAATCTTACAGTGTTTATCCTCTTTAGGGCATAATTACTGTTTCACATGTGTGTCCTCTGATGCTCCAGTTTTCAAGCACTTTGTGAATTAAAAGGTTTAGTGCTTAGACAGCCAACTGATCCCCATTTTAAAATAAAGTGTTTAAGTGTTTACTGCAATATTAGTATATGATCTTTAAATGTTGCTGTTTATTTTTAAATTGAGAAACCAGAACGCAGAATTAAAAACCATGAATTACAATATTTCTGTTCTCTCTCAGCCTGGTTAATGCACAAATCATTCTCTTAGGAATTGAACTGGATTTTAAAAATCCACTCTGTGTGAGAATTTCACAGATTTTTAATTTAACAGAAGGTAAAAGTGAATTTTTTTTCTTCTTGGCAGTTGAAAGGAATATAAAACAACAGATTGACTTTCTGGCCATGATTCTCAGGATGAGAAAAAACAGAGTCACATATTGTAGATGAGAAGGAAAAAAAAAAACAAATCTCATGAATCATGTGTAATATTCAAATGCTAAAGTACTGAGACTTCATCTCTGGAAAATATATAGTAAGCGAAAGTTGTACATTTGATGTTCATCAACCTCTTTTCTGCTCCTAGCCCAGTAAACCCTTTATGTGGAATATCCCATAACTTCTATGTGTTTTAATAAGGTATCTCCCCATGTTTTATTTGGTTAAATCAGATGAATATTCTGAGCTGACTCGGAAGAGTAGCTCCAGGCTACAGTTTACGTCTGGGCTGTAGAGCCCTGTTTGGATGCATCCTACACTTCCTTGCAATGATAGATATTCTGTGCATATTTAGAAATACACATTCATGCTTGCATTGTTCTTAGTACCAGAGAAGTTATCTGATTTGCTTCTCAGTGGGCGTTTGTTGGTCAGGCTTTCTCCTTGCTAAGCCTCTGTTTTGCTTTATTCTAGAGTATAACTCTCTGTCTCATGGTCAGCTCTTTGTGCACTAGGACCTACCCTGAGTGCATTTATTTACACATCTCTGTATCCATGACAAACCACACTGCAAATAATGACCATTATAAGGTTTAAGTGCTTATATAGCCAACTTATCCTGGCTTTAAAATAAAGTGTTAAAGTGTTTACTGTAATCTTAGTACACGGTCTTTAAACGTTGCTACTTATTTTTAAATTGAGAAACACAGAATGCTAAATTAAAAACCATTTTAATGGTTTTGCGCCCATTTGAAAGTTTCTCTGGGCCAGGAGTATGGTGGTTGGTGATAACCAATCTTGTTCAGTCCCGTCCCATGGCTTCTGACATTACTAAACGTCACCCCTTCTTATTCACATGGTCATGCCTACAGCTCATATTAACTCCTTCTCTAAATCTTACAATGTTTACAGTCTTTAGGGCTTAACACACATGCCATGTGAGGGTAACTGCTAACAGCCCACAGCACGCACGGGGCAGGTTTATCAGCAGAACACACTTCATGGGGGTACTCCAGGCAACAGCTTCCACGATGATGACATTAGCTAAACATATATACCTTTACGAGGACTCATTGAGTCTCGTAGGTCACTGAGAATGGCCCCTTGGTATCTGGGTGTCCTCAGCTATTTCCAAGTTAATGCTGTCCCTCCCAGCAAGTGCCCTGCTGCCTGAACTGAGCTTCTAGGGACCTATAGTCTCGGGTGGGAAATAAGGACAATTTGGAGAAAAACAGAAGCTTCCTACCTTTTCTGTTTTCCAATCTGTTTTGGACTCAGCCAGTGAGGGATGGATGATTCTCAGTGCACAGATGAAAGACACACACTTTGTCCTTAGGGTCTAGGGCCCCTGTCTTCTGTCCCCATAAGTTCCTACAAGGACAAACAATAGAAAACACATTCCCATAGAGAACACAGTAAAGATTCCAATCCCACTGTCCTTGTTTCTTTTTGTATTTCCTCATTTTTTCACAATATCTCCTTGTAGTTTTTATTTTCTTGTTTTGAGCAATATTGTTAGTTGCATACAAGTTCAGAATTTTTAATCTTTTCCTGGTGGATAAACTGTCTTTTTTGTGTGTCTGTTATGCATTATCCTTCTTTGTCTCTATTAATATTTGCCTTAAAATCTCTTTTCAATTTTTTTTAACTGAAGTATAGTTGATTTACAATGTTGTACTACTTTCTGCTGTACAGCAAAGTGATTCAGTTATACATATATATGCATTCTTTTTTATATTCTTTTACATTATGGTTTATCCCAGGAGACTAGATATAGCACCCTGTGCTCTACAGTAGGACCTTATTGTTTATCCATTCTATATATAATAGTTTGCATCTGCTAATCCCTAACTCGAATCCATCCCTCTCCCTCCCCCCAAAATCTCTTTTCTGAGAATGATAATGATCATCTAAAATATCATTTTCCATCATTGCAGCTTTATATTCTAATCTTTCAGATATATATCTCATGTACACACACACAAAGCATATACGTACATTTTAAATTCCATTAGAATAATCTATACTTTTGTATTAGATAGGGTGGCTTATTTATTAATATAGTCACAGTAGTCAATAAAACTTCACTTTCATAGAGTTACTTTTTTTTTTTTTTTTCTTTAATTAAATGAATTGGGTGTGGGATGAGAATGTCACTCAGGGCTTAAATATGTTTCAGGCAAGTGTGTGTAGCCTGTAATCCAGGCTTTAGAAAATGGTCAATAACTATCCCACTGCTGACTGTGGTCTTCCCTCACCGGGTAGTGGTAATCACTCCAGATTAAATAACAGTGCTGGAAGTTCTGGGTCTAGTGATTGGCTGGGTCAGTCATTGATTCCAGGAATGATGGAATTGATTGGTGCCTATGTGATAAGTTCAGTTTGGGATGATTCGGGCCAGGAGAATATTAGAACCTATGCATAATTTCCTGTTGTCTTACCATCCCCAAATATTCTCCATAAAAACTTATGTCCTAAAAATGTGTTATGTATTTATGTTTTGATAAATTATCATTAATAAAAATGCAATGATAGCTCAATCAGGAGTGCTAACATGTGAGTCACTATCGTTTAGGAATTAGGAAAAGGTAATTTTCAGTTTAGATACATATGTGAAGATAGAAGGAGATTGATATAACTAATACATTTTCAAAAACATCTATCATGTTGAGGTTAAAATTCTTTGGCAAGGATGAAATATAAATATTAATTTAAGCAGGAGAGGATAATAATGTAAAATGTCCTACTGTTATAGGAGAGTTTGGTCATATACTTTTAAGTGAAAAATACAGTTGATTCTTGAACAATATGAGGGTTGGGGGGCCCATCCCCAAACGGTTGAAAATCTGTATAAAAATCCATATATATATATCTCGTATATAACAGTCCATATCTGTGGTTTCACATCCATGGATTCAACCAACAATGGATTCTGTAAGACTGTAGCATGTATTTATTGAAAATAATCCATGTATAAGTGAACGCTGGCAGTTCAAATCCATGTTATTCAAGGGTCAACTGTAGTTGTCAAATCACCATGATACAAAGATAAAATTGGATACACTTATAAGAGCAATGTAAGAGTTTTAATGTGTCAGATGTATACACAACTGAAAACTATATTATTTTCAAATATTTAAATTCATAATGAAGGACTTTAAATTCTAATTAAAAAGTATCATGCTGAAGAATGACATATTTCAGACTAATATCAGCTGTCAATATTGATGCTTAAATACTAAACAAAATACTATCAAAAAAAATCTAACACAACATTGAAAAGATGCCACGACCAAGTGGGATTCATTCAAAGAATGCAAGCAAAGACACAAAATATTTCCACGGCTATTCAAAACTATGCTGGAGATGTTTGCTAATGCAAAGAGACAAAATGAACAAACTAGAGGCATAAGGATTAGAAAAACAAATAAATCCCAATTGTTTTGCAGATGATACCTGGAAATTTTAGAAAATCAATGATATAACTAATCCAAACAATAAAATAATTGAGTAAATTAGCTATAAAAATTAACATAAAAAAGTCATTCATACATGACCAAAGTAGTTAATATTAGAGAAAACTCTATGTACAAAAACACCTAAGAAGTTAATATGTCTAGGAATCAACTTAAAAAGAAATGTACCAAAAGCAATCTATAATAGAAAATTGCAAAAACCTCCTGAAAGAAAAAAAAGTGGTTTGAACACATGGGAAAAAATCCTTGAATAGGATGACAGATGTCAATTCTAGTCAATTTATAAAATTAATGTTATCACGGTAAAAAAAATCATAAACCGTCTTAGGGAGTTAGATTAGCTGACAAGGAAATTTATGTGGAATAACCTGCATGTGAGGACATCCAGAAAAACCCTTGGTGAGGTGTGAAAAATGTGATAAAGGATCTATAGTGAAATGTGTCATAGGCACATGAACAGACAACAGGACTAGAGGAACAGAACTACACATCTAGAACTAGACACACAAACATAAGGAAGTTCAGTGCCTGATAAAAGGGGCATCACAAACCACTGGGCAAAGATGAACTATTTTTAATAAAAGGTGATGGGACAACTGGGTAACCATTTGGAAAACGGGACATTTAGATCCACCTCCTTCTACACACGCATGAACTTCAAATGAATCAGGTTATCTAAGCATACGTGCATCTCTACACATGCCTAAGTGCATTCACACCTACATCCATACAAACACACAAGTTCTGGAGGAAAAGTGAACGAATTCTCCCATAAACTTGGTGTGGGGTAACATTATCTAAACATCACTCAAAATGCAAATACAACCAAAGGTTGATACATTTGACTATATAATTGTAGAAATATATTTGCAGGACAGACACACACAAAATGCCATTAAGTCATAAGAAATCAGGCAAACTGAGGATAAATATTTGCAACATAATAGATAAAGGGCAAATATTCTTAATACTTAAAGAACTGTGAAAATCAAGGCAAAGCAAAGTCAAAAACAATTCATAGAGAACAAGTCCAAACAAACTGATTGTACAAATTAGCAAAACATGAAATACACTTAGACACCATTCCTCACCTATCATATTGGGGGGAAAAAACTTAAAGTTTGGGAACACACAGGCTTTGAGAGACCCCTGTAGAGTCTTGGTTGGGATGCAAACTGAGACAACTCTTCTGGGGGGAAAATCAGGTATATGTGTGTGTATATGTGCGCTTTCATAAATGTGAATATAAGAATATATATATATATATTTACTTAATTCCCAGGAACTCCTACTTTTAAGAACTGGAACCAAGATGGTGAAGCGTCATCAACCTCAGTCCAAGAAAAGCAGTTGATAACAGAGTCAATCCAGGGCACACAGTGGATGACTGAGTCAGTCTAGGGCAAACAGCTGACGATGGAGACTGACTGAAATATCCTGAGAGGAGGGAAAACAGCCTATGAATAGATCACTGCATGGTAAATAGTTGATAATGAGACAGCAGGAAATGAGGGCTCCCCTGAGTCGGTGGAAAACAAATGATGACCCACTTACTCCAAGGAAAACAGTTAATGACACCATTCCAGGGAAAAGAGTCAATAACCGAGTCCGTCCAGGGGTACATAGTTGATGAATGAGTCAGCCCAGGGAAAAATAGTCGATGACTGAGTCATTCCAGGCAAAAGAGTAGATGAAGAGTCAGTCCAGGGGTAAACAGTCAATGGCCAGAGCTAACCCAGGGAAAAAGAGTCAATCACCAATTCAGTCCAGGAGAAACAATAAATTATGAAACCAATTCATGGACGGTATTTATGACAAAATAAAAATTCTCCCCATACAGGATAACAATAAATGATGGTGCCATTAACAAAAACCAAACTAAAACAAGAACCAAACAGATGAGGAAATGACAATGTTTCTCTCAGTCGGGGGAAGACAACTGACAACGGAAACACTGCAGGGAACAGTCCAGAGAAAAGAATGAATGAAGAGTCAGTCCAGGAGAAACAGTTGTTAACTTAGTCACTCAGTCCAAGGGTGATTAGTCAATGACCGAGTCAGTCCAGGGGAAAATAGTTGATGACTGAGTCAGTCCAGGGAAAAGAGTCAATAACTGAGTCAGTCCAGTGGTAAGTAGTCAATGACCGAGTCAGTCCAGGGAAAAATAGTCAATGACCGACTCAGTCCAGGGAAAAGGGTCAGTAACCGAGTCGGTCCAGTGGTAAGTAGTCAATGACCGAGTCAGTCCAGGGAAAAATAGTCAATGACCGACTCAGTCCAGGGAAAAGGGTCAGTAACCGAGTCGGTCCAGGGGTAAGTAGTCAATGACCGAGTCAGTCCAGGGAAAAATAGTCAATGACCAAGTCAGTCCAGGGAAAAGGGTCAGTAACCGAGTCGGTCCAGGGGTAAGTAGTCAATGACCGAGTCAGTCCAGGGAAAAATAGTCAATGACCGAGTCAGTCCAGGGAAAAGGGTCAATAACTGAGTCAGTCCAGGGGTAAGTAGTCAATGACCGAGTCAGCCCAGTGAAGAAGAGTCTATGACCGAGTCAGTCCAGGGAAAAGGGTCAATAACTGAGTCAGTCCAGGGGTAAGTAGTCAATGACCGAGTCAGCCCAGTGAAGAAGAGTCTATGACCGAGTCAGCCCAGGGAGAAACAGTCGATGACCGAGTTAGTCCAGGGAAAAAAAGCCAATGACCAAGTCAGTCCAGGACTAAATAGTCAATGACCAAGTTAACTCAGGGAGAAACAGCTGATGACTAAATCAATCCAGGGAAAACAGTCAATGACCAACTCAACCCAGGGATGACACTTGACGACAAAACAAAAATTCCCCCTATACAGGATAACAATAAATGATAGCATCATTCCAAAAAAACAAACTAAAAAAAGATAGAAAACAGTTGAAGAAATGACAATATTTCTCTCAGTCCAGGGAAGACAACTGACAAAGGAATCACTGCAGGGAACATAGTCCATGACCGAGTCAGGCAAGGAAAAAGAGTCGATAACTGAGTCAGCCCAGGGATAAATAATCAATGACTGAATCAGTTGAGGGCCCATAGTCAAGATGGCGTTGGTCCAGGGGACACAATCATGACCACATGACAGTGTGATTCCTCACCCCACGGAAAACAGTTGATGGCTGAGTCACTGCAGAGAAAATTGTTGACTGGATGGCAGGTAGTGATTGCCTCAGTCCAGGGAAACCAGGTACCACCGAGATAGGTCAGTATTAAGGATGTCATTGATGAGGACAAAAGAGCACACAGGTGTATGGACCAAACCCCATCCGGATCTAGAGCACAGGCCTCCCAGACTGTCCCCTCCTGTCAACTTTCAGTCCAGCTCTATGCGCACCACAACCAAGCCCATGCTGAGCTCACACTTTCTCCAACAAACATTTGTCTTGCCTGTTCCAGAACCTCACGAGGATGGAACCCTACAGTGGATAGTCATTTGGCCAAGCTCCTTTCACTCCACCCCACATTTTCCATAGAATTTTCTTTTTTCTTTCTTTCCTTCTTTCTTTCTTTCTTTCCTTCCTCCCTCCCTCCCTCCCTCCTTTCTTTCTTTCTTTTCTTTCTTTCGGCTGTGTTGGGTCTTCATTGCTGCACGTGGGCTTTCTTTAGTTGTGGCGAGCAGGGGCTACTCTTCGTTGTGGTGCGTGGGCTTCTCATTGCAGTGGCTTCTCTTGTTGTGGAGCATGGGCTCTAGGCACGCAGGCTTCAGTAGTTGTGGCTTGCGGGGCATGGGCTCTAGGCATGCAGGCTTCAGTAGTTGTGGCTTGCGGGTTCTACAGCACAGGCTAAGTAGTTGCGGCGCACAGGCTTAGTTGCTCCACAGTGTGTGGGATCTTCCCGGACCAGGGCTCGAACCCGTGTCCCCTGCATTTGCAGGTGGGTTCTCAACCACTGCACCACCAGGGAAGTCCCAAGTCTTTTGTCTTTTAAAACACTGTACTGTGCGTCTTTATCATCAAGGTGTAAGTCTTCTTCATAGACTGTGAATTTCAGTCCTTTGTCAGATACTTGCTTTATGAATGTTTTCTCCCAGTCTCTGTCTTGTCTGTTGGCTTTGTCCTTGACACTGTTGATGAGCCCTGTGTACTCTGAGGTGTCTCCTCTCTGGCTGGTGTAGATGTGAATGGCTCCCATCCTTGGGTGAGTTCTGCTGGGTCTCTACTCTCAGTGTAGACACAGAAGCAGAGTCTTGACCCAGAGACCTCACTGCAGCTCTCGGAGCTCCCTCTGTGTGCTGGTCCCTCCTCCCCATGACTGCGCCTTGTAAATCCTGGCAATCTCAGCCTCCTCACACTTTGAACCCAGGTCTCTGTGACCTCAATTCAGCACAAATACCTGTTTAGCTTCCTCCTCCCTTGAGCCAAGGTCTAGAAACTGGCTTGGACAGGAAGCTGGGGCCAACTGACTGCTTACTTCGTTAGGTCCCTTGTCTCAAGGATCAAAGTCCTATTGCCTGGTGTCCAAAGTCTGAACACCATTGTTTGTATCTTTCCAGCTCTCTAATTGATTACAGTGAGAAGGCAATTTCCTTAGCACTTAATCCTTCATGAGCAGATGCAGAAGTTTCCATAATTCCTTCATTAAGTTTCTCTTTCTGATACAAATGTGAATCATCTGTGCTAAAACCTACTAGTTTTAAATAAAAACGACCACTAGGATATGATCGTCTTCAAGAATGGGACATCCATCTTCCCCAATATGCAATAAACACGCATCTATGTAACTGGTGACTGTTCACTTGTCTTCTGTGTCACCGCAGAGTTCAACTCACAGCCCGGCACTATCTGGATATTCAGGAAATACTGTTGAACTACTGAGAGCAATTTCAAGGCCATTAATTTACTTGTCACTAATCCAGCTTGGTTAAAAAACAAACAAAAAGTCGTTTTACCCACATGCCCTTCCCCTGCCAACAAATCTGTGGTCTGCTGCATTTTGTTTGGTTACTCAAAACTCTTTTCTGCACTATGTAAAGTTGTAAATTTTCATTTCCTGTTTTTTTTTTTCCCTCTTTGCACTGACTCACAAATCCTTTTATTAGCATCCTTCACCTATCACTTCTCTATTTTGTACTATTTCATGCTAACGGCACAAATCACATGGCCAAGACCTCTTCAGAGGACAGGAAAATTTGTCTTTTTACTGAGGTTTTTGGGTATCAAATGACTTGAAGTACTGTCTCTCCTTTTTTTCCTTAAATGAATATGAATTCAATTGTCTGTGAATAACTTGTATTTATAGTTTCTTAAAATATAATTTATAGCTTGTTGACTACAGAACTTAGGCTCAGAAGATGCTTCTTCTCGTCCAATGTAGCAATAAAGATGCTTTCAATTAACACTGGAAGACCCAAAACAAAATGACTTAAAAATAGGAAAAATGTATTAGCTTCATAACAAAAAGCTGGTAATAAGGTGACTCCAGAATCAATAAGTTAGTCTGTTCAATTTTCTTCTAATAGTATATATTTTTCATTATAAAACTCATCTGCAATTTGCTTATAAATGTGGTTGGACGTAGGAATGTAGTTTTTTTTTGTTTGTTTGTTTTTATTCCATTTAGATAGCAAATGATGACAGAGCCATTTATCAAAGAAATTAGTTTGTTGCTACTGAATTAAACTGTTGCCTTGATTACATACGTACTTAATCTGCATTAATTGTTATGTACCGAATGTCTGTGTATGTGTATGTATGTGTATATTCATACAGAGTAATCACTTACATTTAATTAATGTATTTATCCATTTCTTCACTAATATTAGCTATTTTAATTAACAGGGACTTTATGGTAAATTTTAATTTCTGATAAATTACACCAGCACCCACACACAAACACACAGCCATCATTGCACAAACACTATTCTGTTTTCACAATATCCTTGGCTATTACTGGAACGTGAAGACTATTTAATGCTTTTCCTCCTCTCCTCCCCATGCATTGGGATTTTACTGGTATGCATTCAATTTACATATTTGTGTTTTTATAAAATTAGATATTCAAATACAGGACAAAGGACTATGTCTACATATATTCAGGATTTATTCTGTACTTAACAAAATACATATAAATTCTAAAGCCCTATTATTAAATTTAGCTCTGTGAGCAAATCATTTTCAGCATTATTATGAGTTGGTAAGTTTTTCATTGTTTTCCTAAGGGATTATTAACAACTGCAGAAAAAAAAAATCTATTGATTTGTGTATTTAAGTTGTATTGATGTTAATTTACCCTGATAGGATTGGCTTAATTCTAGTTTGTTTTTACTAGTCTCCAAATAGTCTGCAAATATAAATAATTTTGTCTCCTGAGCTAATATTAAAATAAATTTTATTGTCGTCTTCTGTGTTTTATTATTGAAACTAAACAAAGAGAATTTAACAATAGTAATGAAAACTGATGTCACAGTTCTGTACCTAACTGGGATAGATATTTTCCAAAATCTCACTATTTGATTGATGATTATTATCTTAAGTAAATAAAATTTATCATATTTAAGCAGTTTGTTTTCCATATCTGTTTCACTTAGTTTTTTTTTTAATTTATTTATTTTTGGCTGTGTTGGGTCTTCGTTGATGCACAGGGGCTTTCTCTAGTTTTGGCGAGCGGGGGCTACTGTTCGTTGTGGTGCACAGGCTTCCCATTGTGGTAGCTTCTCTCCCTTTTTTTTTTTTAAATTTAATTTAATTATTTTATTTATTTATTTTAACATCTTTATTGTAGTATAATTGCTTTACAATGGTGTGTTATAGTTTCTGCTTTATAACAAAGTGAATCAGCTATATGGGAGATGAATGTGGTGGCTTCTCTTATTGCAGAGCACAGGCTCTAGGCATGCGGGCTTCAGAAGTTGTGACACATGGGCTCAGTAGTTGTGGCTTGCAGGCTCTAGAGCTCAGGCTCAGTAGTTGTGGCGCACGGGCCTAGTTGCTCTGCGGCATGTGGGATCTTCCCGGCCCAGGGATCGAACCCATGTCCCCTGCATTAGCAGGCGGATTCTTAACCACTGCGCCACCAGGGAAGTCCACATTTTTTTCTCTTTTTTTTCTTTTTTCGGTAAGGACTATTTTATTTATCAAATATCTATGTAGTCACTTGGATTTTCCTCTTTCAATTTTTATTATCATTAATTGTATTGATATAATTTCTGAATTTGAAATTTTTTCATTCATGAAATAAATTTTACTTGATTATATTATTCTTTGGGGCTAGACCTATGTGATGTCTGCCACCATTTTACTTAGAATTTTTCACCTGTGTTCATAAAGGACGTTATTCTATTTTGTAGTTTTAAATTATACCACCCAGTTTTTAAATTATTGCCATACATGAATGAAATGATTTTGGAAAACTTGCATATTTTCTACTGAAGGGGAGCAGATTATGTCACCCCAAATCATGCCACTTTGGCATAAGGATTGATTTGAGCTGAAGGCAACTGAGAAGAAGCAGATACAAGAAAAACTCTCTGTCCTCCACGATTTGCTTGAAAGCAAGACATAGATTTCCAGCTTTATGAGGGAGGACAAAATTAATCCCAGAGGCAACTATAGACTCCATCAGCCCAGAGAAGGCACCAGAAGAATCTATATATAACAAATTCTACTCACTAGCCTTGACCTCCACCCTTGGAAGCCTAATACTGCTTTCCTTCTTCCTGCCATTTCTCCACAAATTCATTGTTCTTTGCTGAAGATGCTCTACAAGCTGGACTTCTAAGCCACTTGGAGGAGTTACACATTTCCCCTGGGCATCTTCCTTGTATACAAGAGGTAGACATGTTAAGAAACTCATGTTGTCGTTTTGTTAATCTGTCTTTTATTACAGGGTTCCCAGCCAAGAACTCAGAAGGGAAAATTATTTTTCCTCCCTTACACTATTGTCTAGAATATTTTAAAGCAGAGCTCTCAATATCCAAAACATGGAAGGAACCTAAATGCCCATCCACAGAGGAATGGATAAAGAAGATGTGGTACATACATAAAATGGAATACTATGCAGCCACGAAAAAGAATGAAATAATGCCACTTGCATGGATGGACCTCGAGATGATCATACTAAGTGAAGTAAATCAGACAGAGAAAGACAAATATCATATGATATCACTTATATGTAGAATCTTAAGAAAAGGTGCAAATGAACTTATTTACAAAACAGAAATAGAGTCACAGCTGTAGAAAACAAACTTACTGTTACCAACAGGGTAAGGGGGGAGGGATAAATTGGGAGATTGGGATTGACATATATACACTACTTACGTAAGATAGATAACTAACAAGGACCTACTGTAGAGCACAGGGAACTCTACTCAACACTCTGTAATGACCTATATGGGAAAGGACCTAAAAAAAGAGTGGATATATGTATATGTACAACTGAATCACTTTGCTGTACACCTGAAACTAATACAATATTGTAAATCAACTATACTCCAATAAAAATTAATTTTAAAAAACCCACAAAATAAAAGTCAATATTTAAATGGAAAAAAAAAACTTAAAAAAAAAATAAAATAAAGCAGACCTCTCAAATGTTAGCATGCGTAAGGATCACCTGGAAATCCTGTTAGATTATAGATTTATCCCTTCCTCACCCCTGCAGCACTATCCTAAGTTTCCTTTCAGTGATACTGATGTGATTCACAAGGATTTTCCTTTCTAACAAGTTTCCAGGTGAATCTATGATGCTGGCACACCAACACTTCTAGAAACACTGGTATAAATTACACCAGAATTATTAATTGAATAAGGATAGATATCAGTCGGCCATAAAACCAGCTACCGCAATTTTTAATAACAGATTTTTTTAGAGTTTATGTAAGTTTTCTATTATACATTGTGCAGGTCAATTCTGGAAGGTTATGCTTTCCTAGAAATTCATCTATTTCCCCTGCATTATCAAGTAAGTTGCACTTAATACTTTCTTTATTATTCTTCCATTAAACTTTAAACATTTTCTTAAACTAAGGCGTTCTCTACATTAGCATGCATTTCTAAATGTTTTGGGAGGTCTGTGATACTCTAGACAGTTCATAATTGAAGGGGTGCATATTTTGTTTTGTTTTGCATTTTTCAATGACAAAGGCTCTATTTCCCAAATAATTAAATCATTTATTATTATAGAATTATTATTACTTGGATATATCCCAAATCTAAGAGTTGACAGTTCCTCACAGCTAATTAGTGAAAGGTGATCAATTATTATCACAAAGCATGTTTTCTGTCCCAAGCATGACAAGCTACATAAAAGTAGATTTGCAAAACCCAGCATACCGTAAACTAGAAAACAATGCCTTAAGTTATCTGGTCCTAGGGTCCAATGTGCAATCCCATGTCTAGATACAATGATAGGACACTATGAAATCCTCAACGTCATGAGCCATGAAATCATCTCCATTGGCAGAAAGCACTTCCCTAAAAACGTTAAGAGCATTTACTATGATGTTCCTCTAAAATTATGGTGCTCAGAAACTCTTGCTCTGATTCTGAAATGGACCAGTTAGCCTGGACCAACAATGGATGAATTTTCTGGACTCATCATAATTCACAGTATCCCATTAAATTCTTCCAGGTTAAAGGTGGGTGCAAAGTGTTTTTGTGAATCTTATCAACATTTCACACTCTGTGGGTGTTCAGTGAAGTACTCCTCTGTAATACAAGGCCACAAGGTCACTTGGAGGAACTTCAAGGGCTCACCATAAAAATACACACTTTAGGAGATTTCTCTGGCGGTCCAGTGGTTAAGACTCCACGCTTCCCCTGCAGCGGGTGCAGGTTCAATCCCTGGTCGGGGAACTAAGATCCAGCATGCCACGCCACATGGCCAAAAAGTTAAAAAAAAAAAAAAAAAAAAAAAAAAAGACTTTGGGAGTCATTCATGACTCTTCACCTCTGCCCGGTTGTCACCTGGAATTGCATTTCCTGCTCAGTTTGTGAAATGCACCAGCCAGGAATTGATTTGTTTGCTTATAATTGGAGATGGAACCGAATTGCATGAAATACAAAGGTGGGTTCTGGAAATGTTTGAGAATTCCTGCCTCGCAGCGTTAAAGAACAGTAGTATTCTTTAAAAAATCTACTCCAAGACCCAAGCATCTCTGCTTCTGTTTCTGTCTCCACAGCAATATCTCAAAGATGACTTTTTTGGTTCAATGCTAATCGTGGTCTCTCCTAAAAATCCAGTGCCAACTCCACCCACTTTCCCTCTTCCTTTCAGAACTAAAATCCCCTAAATCTGCTGAGATGGTCTTACTCTTCCCTCTCAGTTTTCTTTTCTTATCAAATTTGCCCTATAGTGTTTTTACGACTCCCACATTTTTACCTCTTAATTTGTGGCTGTTAATAAGTGTTTCCTGTGTAGCACCCTTTATCCTTATTTCCACAGTACAATGCCACTTTATCGTCAACTTTTGGAAAAACTTCTTCTAGGATATTTCAAATTGTGTGTGACTCTCTGTGGCTTTCCAATCCTTGCTTTTTTTTTTTTTTTTTCTTTTTCTTTTTGGCTGCATTGTGTGGCCTGTGGGATCCTAGTTCTCCAACCAGAGATGAAACCGGGACCCTCAGCAGCGAGAGCTGGGAGTCCCAACCACTGGACTGCCAGGGAAGTCCCCAATTCTTGCTTTAGACATAACATTCTTAAAAAAAAGAAAGCAACCCTATTCTATGCATCTCTCTGTCATAGTTGTGGGGTAGAACACATTGTAGGTGTCAGCGTGTTTTGAATACTACTGAATCTTGGTGGATTTTTTTTTTCCAGGATGTATTTCTGTTTCTCCAATATCCTCATTATAAATCTTTTCCTCTGGAAATTCTCCCTGAATCACATTATCAAGCCCTCTCCCTACCACCGTTCACTGTAATTTTACTCTTTTTCTAGATGATGAAAGAAATCAGGCATGTCCATTTCTCAGTTTCTACAGTTTCACATAAAAAATGAACAGCATAGGAATCGCAAAGAAACGATGTCTTTTAAACAGTACTCTGTGTTTTCTTTAATTGAAATGATAGTTTTTAACAAGCTGTTCTTGTTTACTCAAAACTAGTTTGGTAAATAAGAACAGTTGAGTTTTATGCCTGACTGAATAAACTGAGTGGAGATTTTTAAAAAAGTATTTTATATTCGGAGCATTAGATCCAACCAACATGCTTCCAAGCCCACAGAACACATGGCCTTACCACAAGAGATCAATTTCCCCACTTGAAGAAATAACTTAGCAACCAAGACCCGTGAAAGAACAATGAAAGGTCACTCACAACTTTCCAAAATAACGACCATGCCCACTTACATTAATACATCTAAAAACCAGGAGGTGTAGAAACCATATACTGGCATTTGCTCTGAGATTTTTAAAAAATGCATGGTACAGTCTGTAATCCCAATTTTATTTGCAAAGTCACGCCTCTCATGACTCCACTGACTATAGCTGGGGTGAGGGCATTTGGCCCAAACCATGCCCCAGAATTAGAATTTTCAGAGGTAGCCGAAGATTCCATCCATGTAAAGCTCCCCAGCTGAGGTTCAGGATCATCTCTGTTACAGGAACACTATTTCATCACAAGTTCTCAAACTCTATCATCTTAGGATCCTGTGACATCCTTAGAGGCAGCTTGGGAGATTATATCTTGAGTGGTTTAGCCCAGTGGAAATGAAAACTGAGACATTCCTATAATATTTACTTAGCAATGCTATTGTCAAGACATAAATAATGTATTTGTGGAAAATACACAGATTTTGCAGAACAAAATGAAGACATGAGAAGAGTTACTGTTTTGTGTTCTTGGCAGTCTCTTTGATACCTGGCTTCCTAGCAGACGTCTGGATCCTAACGTGCGTCCCTGCACTCAATCTGTTGTCATGGTTGGAGGGTTATGAATAAAATCCACTCTTGTACAGACATGTAGTCGGAAATGCTTTTTTTCAGAGTGCTGTGGATATTCTTCTTTGATACTTCATCCAAACTCTGAAAATGAGTCGTTTCTTGAAGATTACTTGAAAAGGACCTTTTCATATCCTGTTTTCTTAAAAAGCATAGGTCTGTCTTGCATTTTCAGTGGATCTTTGAGCCAGGCATGATTTTATAACAGGATGCGTGATTCATTTTCAAAATACTGCTTCTGAACATTATGTAGATCTTCTAAATATTCACACATGGTACCACGTAGCATTAAACATCTCATTTGTTAAAATCACCACGAATCTCCTCAGAATAGTCTGTGAGTATTGGGAAGCTGTTGAACATTATCATTGGGAATAACTGCTGTCAGTTGTTATCCTTGGGGTGACCAGCTCATTTTGGTCACTTCCAAAAACATGTCTTCCAAATCCTCAAGTCTGAAGTTTCTCTAGCAGTCAAGGGAAAATGATATTCCATGAAAAAAAGGTGTCTAGTTCACCACACAACTCAAATAATGGCACGAGTGCCCCCTCTGACCAAAACCATGATATTCTTATATCAGGACTTGATACACACCTCCCCTTCTGTCATATAGACTATTGAGAAGGCATATACCCCAGAACTGAGGATTAAGATTCTTTCGTACTCCATTGAGGACATACTGAAGTGAAACAGACTTGTTGCAAGCTACCTACATAAGCAGAAAGAGGGGTTCCCTGGAGGTCCAGTGGCAAACACTCCGCACTCCCAATGCAGGGGCCCTGGTTTTGATCCCTGGTCAGGGAACTAGATCCCACATGCATGCCGCAACTAAAGATCCCCCATGCCGCAATGAAGATCCCACGTGCTGCAACTAAGACCCGGAACTGCCAAATAAATAAATAAATAAATATTAAAAAAAAAAAAAAGCAGCAGAAAGAGTAAAACAATACACAGTTTTAGTATCACTGAATTAATTTGTGCTAAGGTACCTGCAGTTTTGCATTGCACGGCTTTTGCACTATCAGTACCAAACCAACCCAGTGAAAAAAGGCAAATATTACCTTAGCATTATTAGCAAAACAGTTTTGACTTAACCCCTAAGAAAGTTTGAAGACTCCCAGGGGTCCATGAGTGACAGTTAATAAGAACCCCCAACTTAATATCTTGGGAGAGCCCAGTTCCCACAAATATTTTTCACTACGTAAGGTGTATTTTTTTTTTCCCTTGGAAATTATTACCTCCTAATTGCTCTTGCATTGCACAGATTTTTAAAGGCCCATGTCTGATGTTAAGAAAATTGTCTTGATGCATGCCTGGTCTCCCTACTACACACGAAGCATTTGCATCTGCAAAATCGGCTACAATCTCTTCGGGTCAGGAAAGCATCTTGGGAAAGTAGCCCAGTGAATGCAAAATCGTTGTCACGCACCATCATCGTCCAATCTCCAGAATGAACAGAGCTGCACTCCCAGTAACTATACAGGAATATACATACTCAAGATGTATCGCACAATGATGGATTTGGAGGCGGTGCTAGGTAGAAGGATTGCTTGCCTGGAGAAACTGAATGAAGCTGGCTCAGGAAAAAGCAGAATGAACAGGAAGTGTTCATCCCAATCCATCACTAGATGTCTTCAGAGAGGCCAGTGGTTCCAGGAGAACTCTTAGCACTGAGTCCTAAGGATGGATTCCAGGGGAAAGGCAGAAGTGGTTCAGAAAAGCTCTAGTAGCTTCTACGATCTCCCTTTTGTGTGTTGACCAGCACGGCCAACTGACAACTTGGATAACACGGAGATTTTTGCTAGTGGCAGTGAATGCTGAAAAGACCGTTTCCTATACCCTTCACTTTCCCCCTCTCTTGACCTTAGAGCATATAGACCCCAAGGAACCCTCCCAACCTTGAGCGTCGTAACACATGTTAAAGCTTAGTTGAACCACTGAAGAGAGAAGCTGGATTTTCAACAACCCTGGAGATCAGACCTGCTCTAGGTGGTCCTTTGTCCTGACCAAACCGTGACATTCTCTTTACCTCTAAAATCAGATCGGAGAAGAGACAGCTCTCTTGGGAACCACCATGGGTGCTTTCTTCTGCATATGCTTAAAAGAAACACTTTTGAGAATTTGAGGAAGCGTGTGGCTCCTTTAAATGCACACGTGCACACACATAATTTTATTCACTATCAGGTGATTCTTAGACCCTCTAAAGTTAAAGCATGATGCTGAGCTAAGAACCCCTAGATGAAGGGTGTCAGGCTGATGTTTACCCCAAAGTTGGAACATTCTCCTAGCACCTTTAATTGAACGTGTTGGGAGATCCCAGTCCTACGTGAGTGTGTGAGGATGTTATTATTAACTCCTGACACAATACTTACGAGTTATTTTCTGAAAATGTCAATGTGGGGACACTTAAGTTTAGTTCACAAGGATGGTACCTTAAGCACAAAAGGTAGCAGCCAAAGCAATCCTGAACTAGCTCTGCACCTCATTTCTCGTGTCAGTCTTCAGCTTATAATTATGCAAACAAAACCTCGCCATTTGCTAGACCTCATAATTCATGCCCTACATGATATCAGTCGACAACTGTTTATTGAAACACTGCCATGTAGGCAGAGCTCTGCCAGGCCCTCCCAATCCACGGCAAGGCACACCTTATCAAGAAACACACAATAAGAATGAAGATTCAAGACTCATAGTAGGAGGGATGAGTGGAAAGGAAAAGACTAGATGTAATCAAGTGCTGAATTGCAGAATATCAGTCAGAGGTGCTATCAGGTTCGGCGACAGGGGACTTAAGTAAGGTGCATCACTCCCTTGCAGAAACTGGGTCTAAGCTAAATGGCTCAAGGCAGAGTGAGGTTACTGCCTAATTTCTAGGTCTGGTTCTTCTAGGGGAAGTGGGGTCCCGTTCCTTGAAGTCTCCATGGACACACGATCTGGGGTCTACAGAGTATTAGCTTGATGGATCAAAGATGTTTGACTTTTTTTTTTTTTTCCAAAGCAAGAAGCATTCTGATGAGGGTTGCAGGAAACTCCACGTGAAAAACACAAGAAGAGGGACTTCCCTGGTGGTGCTGTGGTTAAGCGTCTGCCTACCAATGCAGGGGACACGAGTTCAATCCCTGGTCCAGGAAGATCCCACATGCCACAGAGAAACTAAGCCTGTGCACCACAACTACCGAGCCTGTGCTCTAGAGCCCACGAGCCACAACTACTGAGCCCGTGAGCCACAACTACTGAGCCCATGTGCCACAACTACTGAAGCCCATGCGCCCTAGAGCCCTTGCGCTGCAACTACTGAAGTCCGTGCACTCTGGGGCCCACGTGCTGCAACTACTGAGCCCACTTGCTGCAACTACTGAAGCCCGCATGCCTAGAGCCCATGCTCCGCAACAAGAGAAGCCACCGCAATGAGGAGCCCGTGCACCGCAATGAAGATTAGACCCCACTCGCCGCAACTAGAGAAAGCCTGTGTGCAGCAACAAAGACCCAACGCAGCCAAAAATAAAATAAAATAAAATAAAGATATGTCTAAAAAAAAGAGAGAAAAGAAAAACACAAAAAGATATATCCTGTAAACAGAATGGCAATGAATGCATCTTCCAGCTAAGGAATTCTCTCACAGATAGTCCCTTTTCTCTGACATCTTTTCCGTAGCCTGGGCGCACTAACCAAGAGGAAGAGCATATCTATATACCTAACTGGACCCGCTATCATCCATTATGCTTATATCAGAGTATAAACAGCCCGAGAAACGGGTATACTTTGTATTTGGTGCCATTATTCAATTCGCTGGACAAGTGTTTACTGAATATCTTCTGCCAGTCCAGAAATGCAGCATATGGTGTGCATGTGGACTTGTGTATGGGGGCTCAGGGAAAGATGGATGGGAGGAGAAAAATGCAAGAATAAATACCATATGGTTTATCCCCCCACAGAGTTCCCAGGCTAGGCGGCAGAGAACTGCAGACACACGTTACCATAACACCGTGTCATTACACTGCAAGAGAGGAGTCTTGAAAACACTGAAGGAGCTCGGATAAGCTCTGTTGAAGCACCAAGCACCCTCTTGACACTCGGTAAATGAGAACTGGATGAGAAAGGAGTTCAGATGAAGAGCCAAGATGCCTTCCTGCACCGCAGAAAGCACCACATCAAGTGGAAACCAATACACAAGACAGTATCGACAGTTGATTGGGATATAAGACTTCACTGACTCTCAGAGAAGTACGACTAATTAACGTGTGGCATGTTCCAGGGAAACAGAGGTGGACTTTCTTACTGAATGCTTTGTTCAATTTCGGGAGCAGGATATGTCAGTAAACAATAAAAAGAAATTGGAGAAATATTAACAAAAGGAGTACAGAGAGCCACAAAGATAGAACCTAACATATTTACAAAATAAGTAACACGGTGATTTCATTTAAAAGGCAAATTAAGCTGAAGGAAACTGACAGCCGAATCTTTCAACGCACTACACTAATAGAGGATGTAAGCATTGTATTCCACGGCAATGACTGTCATCTCAAAAGCTGGTTTTCCTTCTGAGCTATTCAAATGATGTGGGCTTCAATGTGTTGCTCCTATTTTTGGTGGAGGTGCCTTCAAGAATATATACCTTGGTCAGTGTCTAATCTCACTGGCTAGGCAATAACAAATGATTTTGTACCTAGCGTACAGCTAACTTGTACGTCTTATCCTATACACTTGTTAATGGCAATTCTAATGGCACAGGCACTCCAGTCAACAGAACATCAAAATGCTCGTGGTACAGAAAGAGCTGGACACGTGTGCTGGCTAGTGGTTGTCTATACCGTCATTCTGCAAAAGACTGGACTGACTTAGTAGAAGATGCTTTTGATCCAGGAAATAGCAGACTTCATACATTTCTTTATTGGTGAATAACTAAAAACCCGCACTTTCTTTTCACAAAGTCACTTACGAAATCATCTAACTCGGCCAAAACAAATTCACTTCACCTGCGACCTTTAAGACTGATTAATTTCAAGTTTCTCATTAAGGCTGTTCTGACTCTCCTTAATCGGATTCTGCCCTAATATGTACCACCACCAAACTAGAATCCACCTTTCTCCAGCCGCTGTCTGTCTCTCCTCTTTCTCCTGCTTGGAATAGCACCGGAGCAGCACAGGTGAAGCTATTTCCCAATTTTAACGGTTAGAATATAATGCTCATTCTCTCACAACACAGAATTCCCTGACTTTAAGCCTCCCTCACCTACAAAGTCCAGACTTCATGACTGTGAAATCCAGGCCCACGACAGGCTCACTTTTCCAACCTTAGGTCTCTGTTTTTACTTTCATGCATCCCAACTGACAAACCAGATAACAAATTCCCTTATGCGTGTACTGTGCCTTAATGGCCTCCTTTAGGACTTTCTCAAACACATGATATGTTTATCTCATCAACAGAATGTAACCAAATGACCCTTTGTCACTCACGTGCACCCAACACTGAATTCCTGTCTTCCCCTCTGATTTTGGCACTGTGGTAGCGGACCGCTCCATGACCCACCTTGGATAATCTCTAGCCAGCTCCAAGGTTTCCCCCACCCCTATTTTAAGACCACAGGAGGTCATGCCCACAACTCAACACCCTGGGGACCAGCCTCAAACTAAGAGGGTGTGGGAATCAGTGGATAAGTTGCCCCCATGTTCATATCCTTGCTTACCGAAAGATTTTACCAAAAATGTCTCAATGGCCTTTTGCAAGAGGTTCAACCATGACCTCTCTCTCTGATCCACTTTTAATATTAACTGGTAGTATGGTTGGCTAGATGGATACAAAATTAATGTCCTACTGGCCTTTCTTTTTATAAAGAAATACAAGAGAAGTATCTTTTCTGTAAGCAATGTTTCAAAAGTCAATAGCCGAAGATTTGGGGTGACTATCCTGAAACCAGTTAAATAGAAAAGCCAGCTCCACTGTAATTTTATCTGAAGAAGCGGTTGAAACAGAAACAGAAATGGCCTTCAAACACAGAAGATTGCTTTCGTGCAATTTCTCTGTTTTATGTTCAAAAGCGTTTATTTTCAGAAACATTGTCTGTCTTTTCCTTTCTGAGGGATCAAATTCCCAACTTGTGCTTGAGTCTCTCTTTGCTTAAACGGCCTTAGAATTAAACTCTCCAATGCCTTGCTTCTTCAAAGTATCCACCTCCCACTCCAGTGAAATTCCTGGAGAGACCAAGGGGTGTCTTTTAGAACAGACGACACCAAAGGACCTTCACAGTCTGTCCGAGAACCGTGGATGACAAAGCAACATCACACATGTCTAACCAGATTGCTTCCTCTTCTATTCCTTTCCTTACAGATGCCCGTAGGTAAGAAAACCGTATTATAAGGGAGAGAGGCTTCAGAGGTCTGTGCCTAGGATCACCTGGGGCAGCAGGATAAAAACCCAGACAGAATAACCCCACACAAAGAACCCCTGGAGTTAACTACGCTGATATTCAGCTGGCTCCGCTTAGATGGAGCAAATTACAGAGAAAAGCTATTCAGCTCTACAGACTTGCCCTGAATCCTGTCCTTTCTCCAAAACCATCTGATAAACTGCCTTCCGATTGCTAAAATCTCCTCTGGGAAGGTATTAGAGATCACCCTCAGAGCTTGTTTCTGTACAGAGTCAACTCTGAAATGGGCTGGCCACGGACCTCTGCTTTCCCAATCCCCGGAATCCTGCACCCATGTCTCTGCCTTGCTGACTGACGTTTCTGGTCAGCATATACCAGAGGGGGCCTAAAAAAAGAACGAAAACTAACAACGCTGGGCTTCCTGAGAAAGCGATTCTCAATTATTAATAAAAAAACAAACAAAAAGCATTACTTTTTTATTCTTTGAGAGGAAGTTCACGTGGCTTACGCCCCGTTTCCCTCAGATAGAAACAACTATAGTGCAAAATGGAAATTAACTCGTGTTAACTACAATCCTGGGAACACCTGCAGTCTGCCCTACTTGCAACCCTCTATATTAGGAACCATCTCAAGTTTGGGGAAATACACAAAGACACTCCCCCTGCCGCATGACAGCAAACAGAGGCTGGTTTTCAGAGCCTGCTATATAGAAAGAGAGTCAACCATCATCACCTAAATCTGTAATATTCTCTAAAGCAGGCAGAGTAGAAAACAGTACAGAGAGAAAAGGGATGGATTCAGATGTGCACTGATTGGAAGCTATTCGCTTGAGGGCCTGGAGGCAGATAACTGGAAGGGGGGTACCTCACGTGTCAGTGTGGGGAACATCCTTCCCCTTCTCTGGTGGGTCCCGGATTGGTAGAGAGGCCAAAACATTAGAGACCCATTCTGTTGGAGAAGCTGTGTAGAGCTGCTTGCTTGAGTCTGTGACAGGTCTGAGTTCTACTGCCATATATGGTCTGTCCATTGTCTGTGTATTCAAGTCTCTCAAGTTCATTTCCAAAGCCACACCACTTAAAAATGATGACGAGTTAAGGTTAGTAATGTACGTATGTACAAGAACCAAATAGATTTTAAAGAAAGGATAAACTGCGGATCATCTGTTAGCCAAACCGATAGCCTTTGAGAATGATCATAAAATGTAAGTTACTACCGTAATTCCTAGAGGCCGTAAACACTGGAAGAGATCTTGGTGGTATTTGGGGCTGATTCTTTCATTTTCTATATAATGAGGAACAGAATGTCCTCATTTCTAAAATGAAGAACAGAATGGCAAATTGATTTGCCCAAGGACATACAACTGATACAAGGCATGGTCTGGGTGAGGTGTGCCATGCTTAGTGTGTACAAATCAAGATGCTCTCTCTAAAATATTTTCACAGGGAGTATTCTCCGGGGGTCCCCTCTTCAGTGAAGCTTTACTTTAAATCTGAAATCCACATGTTAAGTTAGGTAGAACTAGAGTTGTAGCCATACGCAAAACTTGTACTTGGCATTCTGTTCACTTAATGTAAACTATTTGGGAATTCCCTGGCAGTCCAGTGGGTAGGACTCCACGCTTTCACGTCCAAGGGTGCAGGTTCATTCCCTAGTTGGGGAACTAAGATCCCATGAGTTGCATGGCGCAGACAAAAAAAAAAAAAGTAAACTATTTGACTCCTACTGTAAAAGGGTAATGTCCAATTCTGCGTGTTAGAACAAGCCATTCAACAAACGTACACAGACTCTGACTTATTATATGATGGACAACACCACATCTTGACAAGCATATCGAATGTGTTTGCAAAGTTCCCAACTTCAGTATTTATCGAAGATGGCAAAAAGCAACTCTTAATTAGTTACGGTTAATAACCTAAAAACACAAGGTGAGCTTGTCATGTAATTAAAGACAAGCGCATCATTAGGTAATTGTCTATGTGAGGGAGATTCTGTGTTTTTTGTTTTAAGCATTATTGTTGCGCTGCCGCTACTCATTCCCCTCCTTTGATTTCCTGTGCATATTGAAAGAAGAGAAGTCTATTTCTAGAGAGGGAATCTTGCAAACAATGATCGAAGTGTAAATGCACGCAAATTCAGCGCTTCACCTTAATACCTTCCTGGCTAAAGCTTGTCTGCAGCCACTTCCAAGGTTTTGCTGATGAGCAAACGATCTCAAATAATTATTATTTCATCTACAATTACAATGATTCGGAGCCATGGCTTCCAGCCCAGAGACTGTACTGCTTCTCATCCCGGGTCCTCTCCTCTGGAATTACGCCACTTCAAACAGTGATGAGTGACCCCATCTCACTTTAAATAAATCTCCATAAACTCTTCCCTTGATGAAATCGCAAGCCAGGATCTCTCGATAGCCACAAGACACTAAAGGGCATAAAACTGACAAATAGGGTCTGTGATGTGGTGAGAAAAACCTCATGTACCCTCATTTGATTTCTAACTTCCCCCAGTTATACCTTTTCCAAACCACCGTCGCATGTGTTAGCTTTCAAAATTCATACTTGCTGTCTGAAATCAGAATTCTCAGAACACTCAAGTCAGTGTTTCAAGGAAATAATTTCAAAATAATTACAAGATAAGATGGGAGTGGCAGCGTATTGCTTTCTGAGGTATAGAAAAGACGAAAAGGTATATTTCACACTTAAGAGGAACAAATTGACCCAATATAATAACCTAAACAATGTGGCATGTGATTTAAGAACTCAGACACCGGTATTAACTAAATGTGGTAAAGTAACACCACTGTAGCAGGGAATGGGTTGGGTTGTTTGCCATTTTTTTTTTTAAAAACCTACCATTTTAAAGCAAATCCTTGTTTCAGCTGCAATGTAGGAAGTAGAAGGGTAGGACTCTTAATTCCTGGTGGACACTTAATTACATTTCTTGAATGAATGAAAGAATGCATGCCTGCATGAATGGCTACAATGAAAACTGAAAAAAAGAAAAAAAGATGAATAAAGGCAGTTGAATGAGTTCCTTTCCAGAATCCTTTGGGGTAAGAGGGAAGGAGTATGTGCATTAGTTACGCATGTTGGCACATTTTAGCAAAATTTAAAAATCCTTCCATAACCTTTCAGGGGCCTGTGTGGTACAGATTCACAACTTCCATTCCCCTAATCATATTTTCCTGACAAAGGGTACTTAATACAAACCCCACGGATGACACTGACGGGAGAGTCTTGGATGAGAAGCTGCCACATACCAGACCTCCAGCAAATAACTTTTATATCATGAACATCCATTTTCTCATTTCTAAAATGTGCACAGTAAGATCCACCTGCAGGGTGGCCATAAGGATGAAGGACAATTTCAATCAAGCCCCTTAAAACACAGTAGGTTTGCCGACTAAAAGTGGCTATCACCATTAAACCCACCTGAATAAATTCCCCCTCAACCGGCCCAGGTGATTTTATGAATCTTGACATGTCCTCTAAGAATATGTTATATCTCCTTTGCTTGAATAAGTGAAGGTTTATTTAAAGTGCAGTTTTCTTTGAAGTCTTTGTGTTTTTTCCCTTATCCAAATGTAAAGCGAAAACATTTTGAATTACTCCTGAGAATGTGCATGAACCAGTTTTCTAATATAAGAAACATATATTTTCCTCATTTAATACACTGGACTATTGGTTGCATTGTTATATTGACAACTTGCATGTTTATTAACAGAAAAATCTGGGGGCTGTGTTTAATTTTTTTTTCCCACGCAGCTGTGGTTTCTGAAAAGTTTAATGCCCTTTACTAGTCTCAACATTTGTTTCTATGTTCCATGGAACGATGTACTAAGACACAAAATATCAACTGAAGAATAAGTAAGAAATTCCAGGTCACCCAGCAACTTGATTTATAACAGTAGGCTTTCCGAAATCTCCTTTAAACACTAAGGTTTAAAAAAGTTATTCCATGTAAAATTTCAAAGGTTCGATAATACCATTGCTCAAGAACTGGCCTGTATACTGGAACAATATGAAATTATTGATTCCAAAAAGGATAAAGAATGATTTTTAACAAATGATTTATGGCACTGCATAAAACAGGGACAGCAATTCCTTACATACGCCATCAGGTTCACTCTCAAGCAGGTCCTAAATGTGACAGGGGAGTCTACTGGGGCTAGCATCTCACCACAGAAACATGTTTATATTAGTCAAATTTTCCTCAGTTCAGAGTTTAAGGGGGGTAAAGACATCACTTGGAATCTAGAAGGCCAAGATAAGGAAACAGGATCAGGAAATTGTCTTGAATGAGGTTCTAATGAGGAAGGAAGAGCTTTAAAGGAGAATCCAAGTTATACGAGAATCTAGGTGCACTTATGACTTGTGTATCTTTTAATGAGCTCTTAGGAGGGAAGAGGGTGCCATTATTAATCCCACCAGATATGAGAATCAAGTTTGGAACCTTCTTCTACCCTGAGCTTGGATGGGTTTCTTTGCCCCCCACCCTATAGCATAAAACATTTCATTACTGTTCAGTGGGTTTGACCACCAACTCTACTCTCCTCACAGCTAAATTTAGAATCAGGCAGGCTCCTAACCCATTAGTTTCTGATCCAAATTACACGCTCTTTTCAGTTCCAAATAGATTAGTTCTCTTCTCTGCTAGATGAGATATATTGAGGTAATTCAAGGAAGTCATAATCTGAGTGAATTGTTTTTTCTGCCAGCACTATTAGTTGGCAAAAGCTACTTTTAAATGTTGAAAAACCATTGGTGAGTAAATCTTCAAGGATTGAGATCCTAGGTCAAATTGATTTATAATATTCACCAATGATGGAATAGTTAAGAGGGCTTCTCTTACTGAAATAGTCCCACTTGTAAGAAACTACCATTGTTTCAATGGAGTCTCAAGTTTGCTATTTTTGGTGAAATGCTGTTACTAAGGGGCCATATTATATAAAATGAAATGTGGTTTTAAAGCATTTTTATAAAGATTAATTTGCTTCAGGGATTACACAACTTCTTAAGTGCAACAGGAAAATGACCTTATACTGAAATTTTTTGCCCTTTTGTCTATTTCAAAGTTTCCTAACAAAACTATGGAATCCAACAGTGAGAAATAGCTCAATATGACAAAGTCATGTTATTCATTAAATGTGAGGAAGGGTAAGAACTTGCAAATGAAGTGATGTTTACTGTATCCTCATTAGTGGAAACAGAATCTGCCTGCACATAACACTTAAGCTTCCTGATAAAGACAAGGTCAATCTTCTGCTGCTAAATAATAATTACTCATACCCTGTGTGCACAGTTGGGCTGGTGAAATAGAAAAGCAAAAAAAGAAAAACCGAATAAGCCAATGAAAGAAAGATTAGTGAAATACTTGGATATATAATCTCAGGGTCAATAGGTCAAAGAATTGATTCTAAAATATAAGTCAAAATAAAACAGGACGTAGGTCAAACTTCTAAAGACCTAGAAACAGCATTGAGAAAGAAGGCCATTTTCCAATGTGGTCAATTTTGTTTTGGGACCAAGAAATACAAATATTTTTGACGAAATATTTTAAAATCACAAAACAATCACTGTCAATCTGGGATATAAAATAAGTTCTGATCATCTAGTTTATGAGGATACATATTTTGTAAGGGGAATTTTAGGAAGCTATATGCCATCTATCTGGCCAGTCTGGAAGTCTCATTATAACTTGTAGATGGAATTTCTGGTTCAATGTGGTGAGTGCAGCCACACATTTGCCTACCTCCCTCCTGGTACCCTACTGAAGTAACAGTTACGTTATAGAAGATAAAATAAATGCCAACACCATGGTAGGGTAAAAGATGAAAGGGTACTACCATCCTCCCAGAACATTTCTAAATGGAAATGAGACTCTATGGGTAGATAAATGATAAATGAACCTTAGAAAGTGATGTGTGTGGGACCCAGAGATATTATGTAGCTAGAATCATGGGGGGGGGGGGTGGTACATGGAGGTCTACCAGATAGCCACTCACCCCATTATGGTTATGGAGCAGCTGCAGCACCTGTCCTGAGCCAAAGCCCCCAGACCTGCCTTCTAAATATTGTGAGATTTTCACAGAGGTGCTCTTAACGCAGCTGAGGATGCAAGAGGAGAGGAAGAGCAAAAACCAAGGTGATTTGAGATCACTCTATGGACACAGGAAACAAATTAATTGAAGGAAGGTTTACCACGGGGTGAAATACACAGGGTCCTCACCTCTGTGAACTCATCCTTCCCTTTGCTTTTGTTGGGATCCTAAGAGAGCCTGTGTGACCTCCACGGGCCCCCTCAGAAAAATCTGCCTGTGGACAGGACCTGCCATCCCCACATTTTTTGACGGAAGTCCCTAAGAAACAGAGCCACACAGTGGGAATGCAGTCACTACGGCCACCTACATGAACCCAGGCTCTTATTCAGTAATAGAAATAGTCAAACGAAGACCAGCTAGTAGGAAAACAAACAAGCAGAATAAAAATACGCCCAAGTCATTCTCAAGATGCCAAAGAACAGGGACTTCCCTGGTGGTCCAGTGGGTAAGACTCCAAGCTCCCAATGCAGGGGGCCCAGGTTCAATCCCTGGTCAGGGAACTAGATCCCGCAAGCACGCCGCAACTAAGATCCTGCATGCCGCAACTAAGACCCGGTACAGCCAAAAATAAATAATAAAGTAAATAAATAAATAAATATTTTTTTTAAAAAAAGATGCCAAAGAACAACTAAAAACATGCAAGTCAGGTATAACAGAAGAAATAAGGAAAATCCTCTAAAAACCTAATTAGTTTCTTCAGAGAGACTCGCAAGGATGTTCCCTAGAAAAGTGACATAATGTTATTTTAAAAAAATGGAACAGTGAATGATAGTTACTAGATAGTTCACCCAAAGTCTCATAACAGAATGAAGACAGCTAAAGAACAGATGTACGATCCCATAGGATAAAACGGAGTAAATATTCCAGGACATGAAAAAGAATGTATATATATGTATAATTGAATCCCTTTGCTGTAGTGTAGAAATTAACACAACATTGTAAATCAACTATACTTCAATAAAATAAATTTTAAAAAATATTACAGAACATAGAGCAAAAATGACAAAGAAATAGAAAGTAAATTGGAGGCATAGGAAAGATCAAGAAAGTAACATATCACAGGCTACTGAATATAGTTCCCTGTGCTATACAGTAGCAACTTGTTGTTTATCCATTCTAGGTATAATAGTTTGCCTCTGCTAAGCCCCACCTCCCAGCCTATCCCTTTCCTAACCCCCCTTGGCAGTCATTTTCCTTACTTCTATTTGAGGAGAGTTTTCCAGAGGAGGGAATCAAGAAACTAGAGAGAGGCAATACATCAAATCATAGAATAATTTGATCATTTGTAGAAGAAATGATTGTGACTTTGGAATGAATGAGAAGGCGGCATCTAAATGAATAAACAGCCACAACACAACACATTCTGATGAATGAATACCCAGAACCACAAGGATGAAGATTAAAAGGCTAGAAGCTTTGATGGAGAGAAGGAGAAGATGATATTTCTTAAAAACACATCTCATCACTTCCCTGGGGACTCGAAAACAGAAAGCTATGGCTGCAAAGTTCAGAAGGAAAATGTGTCCACACCAGAGTTTTACAGTCTAATTATTAAATAGTATCAGAACTTTCCCCAACAATCAAGGGCTCATGATGTTTAGCGCACATACACTTTTTCTCATAAAAACAAATCCTTTGGGATATGTTCTAGCAAAAAAACTTAAGTACAGGGAGAGATAAAACATTCAAAGAACAATACAATGGATATTCAGGGAAGTACTATTTTACAGCGGTATAAATGGACGATTGGCAGCTGGACACACCGTGGAGGACTCTTACAAACACCATGTTGAGTGAAAGCAGCGAAGCACGTACACACAAGGACGCACAAAGAGTTCCTACTCTATGAGGCCACGGATATCAAGTTACGCAACAGGCAGAACTAATGCGTTGTGACACCAGTCAGCATAGTGTTACCTCGGGGTGGGCGTGGGGGTGTGCCATGGTTGAGAGTGGCCATGAGTGGAGCTTTCTGGAAGAGAGTCATTTTCTACCTTCTTATCCTGGTGGTGGGGACCGAAATCTGTTCCTTTTGTGAAAACTCATCAAGCTGGACACTCATTGTGCACTGTTCTGTGTGTTCTGCTACAAGAAAAACTCTCCTCAAATAGAAGGAAAATGGCTGCCAAGGGGGGGTTAGGGGAGGGACGGGCTGGGAGGTGGGGATTAGCAGAGGGAAACTATAATACCTAGAATGGATAAACAACAAGGTCCTACTGTAGAGCACAGGGAGCTATATTCAATAGCCTGTGATTAACCATCCTGGAAAAGAATATGAAAAAGAATGTATATAAAAATATATGTATAACTGAATCACCTTGCTCTACAGTAGAAGTTAACACAACATTGTAAATCAACTCTACTTCAATTTAAAAAAGAAGAAAATGACTGTCTCTTAGGTTCCATGAAATCTCCAGGCAGTTGTCAGAATTCATGGTGTATGCTTTGCAGTGAGAAAATGAACCATCCCGGCGTGAAGGAGATGGCAAACCCATGTCAGGGTTTTCTCATCACCCATCTATAGGTTTAAAGTCCACTTTGGGATAGCGAAGGCTAGTAGGAAACATCCCAATGGATTAGCTAACAGCATAAGATGGTAAAGTCGTCTGGACATCACCCTGGCCTATTAGGGCCATGGAAAATCTCCTTGAAATCTGAAATATGCGTGTTCAGGAAAAACAAAGGGATGAGCTTTTTGGCTTGAAGGTACCAAATCTTTTTTTCAGACCACTCAACAGCATGGAAGGAGACACTGGACCACAACTGCTAAACAAGAGAGGGGACTTGGAGGTGAGCCCATTGGACCATAGGAGAGGTAACTGCCCTGACCTCCGTCTTCTCACGAGTCATTAGAAACCCGTCAGAACTTGGAGTGGGTATCTGGGGAGTAGACAGCTCATAGCAGCGATCATAATAGCATCAAGAATGTCATATAATCAACGGTGCACTGATTGATGAGTTACTCTAACTGAACGGACCCTGTGCCAGTCGCTCTACAACTGTAGAGCACAACTGTAGCACAGTGAGATAGGGCACGTTGTATGCACATCTTAATATGGGCAAACTGTGGCTGATGGGGTGGGATTACTTAGACAGACACGGGCATTCTGCCTCTGGAGCTGACGGCTACGAACTGTAATGATGTACCGACTCTGAGTGAGAGGCATGTGGCATGTGTACAGGTCCCCGTCTTCCCGTTGAGGAATGGCCCTCCCTCTAACCTAAATGGCTGTGGTGGGACCACCAGGTGTAGGCGCCCACCTGTATTTCATCAACATCCATGAGCCCTGTTAGGACTCTCAAGCACAGGTGTCCACCCATCTCCCATTCAAAAGAACGCTCCTGACAGCTGGACCTGGCTAATCACAATGACTCATTCCTCTGATAAGTTCACCTGCCCCAGAGGTGGGACATCATCGCAGCAGGTCTAATAAGTGTCCTTCAGAGAAGTTTTGTGTATAGTAGCAGAACAGACCACCCCAGATATGCTTCTTTGGCATAAGGATTTTTTCGAGCTGATGATTTTGAGAAACAGCAGGCAGGGGAGAAGCTCTGGAAACAGAGTAGAAGTGACTCTTTTGAAAGGGAAGTTTCCATTTATAAAGGAAATCTTCACGTGTAAGGGTGTCACCCACTTTGTACCAGGAAGAGGGTGATCCTACATCACAACAGAATCTTATCAGTGAAAAAGGCAACAAGTGAAATCTGCACAACAAACCTTACCCTTGTTTAGGGTAATTTCCATGGTAACCCCACCATGACTGCCCCGTGCCACACACACTCTCTCTCTCTCTCTTACTTCTCTGTCTTTACCTTTAGCTGAAGACGGTGTGTAAGCTGGTGGCTTAGTCTCTATCACAGAGTTAATCTTTTTCGCTGGATGTGTCCCACATCGACACGAGGTAGACAATATTAATAAACTGTTTGTGGTTCTCCTGTGGATCTGCCTTTTATTGCAACGAGGCTTAGCCAAGAACTCCGAAGGGTAGACGGAAAATTGTATTTCCTTTTCTGATTAACCTGGCTTATGCTAGGTATCTATCCCTCGCCACCAAAGGCTCCTTTAATATAAACAGAATAAATCATACTGCGATGCACCTTGATAGGTACATCTGAGGTAGTTTTGAGTAGATGCTTTTTAATCCCATTTTCATACAACGAAGTTGCATTTCTTTTTTACACACAATCTATTTTAAGGTATTTACTAATCCCAGGGAGATACAGAAATTTGGAACCAAGAAAACCTTAGAGGAAAAAGAAAGCTGAGTGGATAATGAAGATTCAAAATAGATTTTCAAGCGGCAGCAAGCTCCCAAGAAAATAAATGAGAACATGAAAGCTGCTTTGTTGTACAAGCATCCTTACACACCTCAGGCCGGTGCACAGGTGCAACTAGCTACACACACAAAAATTGCCAGTTGTGATTAAAATCTATACGTCTGTGAATAAGATCATCCCCCCCTTCCCTCACCAATACACATACAGTGACATCAGCTCTGGGAGGGCTGGAATTTGTGTCTCTCTCTGCAATGCTGTATGGTCCCTCCCACCTAGAGAGGTATATTCACATAGTAGGTGCTCAATAAGTATATGTTGATGAAATGAAGCAAATCTGATTCTCAACAGATTCTGCATTTCCCATCAGGCAATTCCTAAATTCTCCTACAAGCCCCAGTAGTTTGAGTTCAAGGGTTCTAGAATTATGCCCCTTTGCCATACAAGTTCTTTTGAGCTAAAGGCAATTGAGAACCAGCAGACTCAGGAAAAGCTCTTTACCTTTCCCAAATTGCCTAAACATAGAGTATATAAATTTCCCTTTTTGTAAAGGAAATGTGTATAAAGGAATGTCCCATTTGCAAAGATGTCCATATGCCAGGAAGAGAGCTACTTCCAGAGGCAGTTCTTACCACCCGAGAGACACTTATCTACACAAGGAGATAAATTTCCTCCCTCGCCTCCATGAAGTCACCTTGATGAAACCTTACAAGACCAGTACAAGGTGGCAGCACCCAGCATGCAAGGACAGACAGTCACCCTACCAAATACATCATATTTGACTAGTGTTTTCAGGGAGGATGGATTCAGATTGGGGAACAAAAGAGTGAAAAGTAAACCCTAGCAAGAAAAGGAGAAGGAGAAGAAGAAGAAGGAGAGGAAGAAGAGGAAGAAGGAGAAGAGGAAGAAGAAGAAGGAGGAGGGGGGGAGGAGGAGGAGGAGGGGAGGAGAGGGGGAGGGGAGGGGAGGGGGAGGGGAGGAGGAGAAGAAGAAGAAGGGGAGGAGGAGGAGGGGAGGGGAGGGGGAGGGGGAGGGGAGGGAGGGGAGGGGAGGGGAGGGGGAGGGGGAGGAGAAGAAGAAGGGGAGGAGGAGGAGGAAGGAGAAGGAGAAGAAGAAGAAGGAGAAGGAGAAGAAGAAGGAGGAGAAGAGGAAGAAGAAGAGGAAGAAGAAGAAAAAGAAGAAGAAGGAGAAGGAGAAGGAGAAGAAGAAGGAGGAGAAGAGGAAGAAGAAGAGGAAGAAGAAGAAAAAGAAGAAGAAGGAGAAGGAGGAGAAGAAGAAGAAGAAGAAAGAGAAGAAGAAGGAGGAGAAGGAGGAGGAGGAGGAGGAGGGGGAGGAGGGGGAGGAGGAGGGGGAGGAGGGGAGGGGGAGGAAGAGGGAGAGTGGTGGGGGAGGGGAGGGAGATGGGGAGGGGGCAGGGACAAGAAATCAGACTTCAGGTGTAGCAAGTTCAGACTTCCTTGGCTCAGAGGAGCCACAAAACGAAACAAGAGATGACAGAGCTGTCAACTACAAACTGGCACTTGCCATCTACCTCTACAAGGATTAAATCATAACCTGCTGCAGCTGCTGACTTTCAACACCCCCTGAAAGGAGTTCAGGGTGAAGCACAGAAATGACACCCTCTGTGCTCTGGGAAAAACTGGCAGAACGGGTCTTCAGATAGTTAGATATTTTCAGGAGCCTATTTTATGAGCGCAATTCTTGCATCTCCTCATATCTAGAGAAGCACTAAAATCCTTCATGTCTGCTTCTCGTGACTAGCAGTAACCTTCACGAGACTAGCAGAAACCTCTGCAAAAAAACATGTGCTTGATTGCATGTACTCCCCCTTCACCAAAATCACATCTATACTGACCCACCTCTTGGGAGCAGTGTCTCAGAGCTATCTGACATCTGAAATGCTGTCTCCCAGGCTACAATTTGCCCCAAATAAAACTTAACTCACAACTCTCACATTGCGCTTTTTTTTTTTTAGTTGGCAGAGTTTTCATGTCAGCTCAAAATGATGTAAAGAAAGAAAAAGAAATTGTTTTGCATATTAGGGGAAAACAAGGCATCATATCCCATGAAGCCTGAAGAGAATATTTAGATGAAATAAAGAACGACTGTTCCTCTCTCTCTTTCCCTCGGATTCTCTCCCACACAAGTCTGCATTCAAATCTGGATTAGAAGGTGAATTTACTATTTATAATCAGATGCATAAAGTGTATATTTCTTGCATCAAGATTATCCTCTTCAGGATCACTGATATATTGAATTTCAACATAAATGAAATGAACAGAACTCTTTCAGGTCAGCGCATCTTACTAGGAATTACCGTGTTCACGTACGTGGGAAACCCAGAGTAGGCACTAACCTCTTTTGCAGTTAACTTGGGGGAGAATTACTGCTGTGAATGAGGGATATTTTTAAAGGAACTAAGAGCAAATACTCACCTTATGTCCCTATATTACGAAAGTTAAAGTGGAGGAAACAGATGGACTGTCTATAGGATGACAGAGCCAGAGGTGTCCTCTTTCCTTGGCAATGACCTCGGGGGGGCCAGTGCCTCCCTCTTTCTGCCCAAGAGGGCCTGGCGTACGTGTGACTTCCCACCCACAAGACAAGCAGCCTTGCAGTGACCAGCACTGACACTCAGCCTCCTCTGGAGGCTGGCACCTCCAGGGTTCTGCAGGGGGGTGTTCTCCACAAACAGAGTCACCACAGATAATACTGCGACTTCACACCCTCCCTGGGGCACCTCGTGCCCCGGCCCAGAGCACAGATCACGGTGCACCTGCTGCAGCCCACGCTCACCTCTCCACGGGGCGCTGAGAGCCAGGACCCCAGGCAACGCCCCAGGCTGCCCACTGCAACCCTAGGCTCTTTGCCTGGGACCTGGGCCTGAAAACAACTGATCCGAAAACGATTGCAAGGATGCAGTTTGGAGAGAGAAAGAAGCTGGCCATTTTAAGGCTCTTTTCTAGGTACGTGTGCATTCTGTGTGGAAAACGTAAAAAGATACTGCATACAGACATACAAGGTCTAACACTTAGTTTATCTTCAGGGAAGATTCCAGTAACTCTTATCTTTGCTGTCAACTCAGAATTTAAAGGTAGAGCCCCAAAACAAAGAAAAATTAATTTCTTCAGTGGCCCATTTCTTGGAAAGCTACTTACAACATTTACATAAATGGCATAGAAATGGTTCTAAAGGTGATCCATTTAGACCCTGGATTACCTCAAATAGTTGACAAAAATTGAAAAGACATTGCTGTTCATCATACTATACATACCTAAATCATATCTACATATATGCACATGTATGCATATAAAGCACTACATACCGTATATAACATCACATTACATTCAAAAGCACTATAATGTTATATATGTATTGTTATATAATAATAATATATATCATATCTAGCATTACAGTAATTTGTAGCATTATAAATCTGTATTATATAAAACATATTAATATATCATATACTGTAACATGTCAACATATTATAGCATAATATATTATTATATACTCTCTATTTCAATTTATTATATTTTAATATATATGTATATTTCTCAATACCTTCCCCAAGAGGTTCTTAAGTTTGACAATTTTCACATGTAGCTGAATTACCCTCCATTTTTCTCTGCACATAGAACCAATATCTTTTTCTCAGCACTTTAGCTAATGGAAGTCACAGAAATGAAGAGAAAAATCTAATAAAAATGTCTTCTTTTTATTTTATTTTTAGAAGTTCTGTCGTGTAGAGAACTTTAAATCCTCCCTGAAGCTTAAGAAAGGTTTGGCCTCCACTGACCTCATTTCCCCACAGTGTCTTCCTTTTGGGTCCTGAGCAAGCAGAGTTGAAACTCTACACCAAAAAAAAAAAAAAAACCCAGACAATTTATTTGCCCTCCTTGTTCTAAGGACATTCAATGAATCTCTAGATAAGTTTAAAAAATTCATATATCCTTGAGGCAGACCTTCCCATGACAAAATGAAGCAGATATTTTTTAAGAGAGGAGAGAAGAAACGCAAACCACCAAAATCATAAAATTATGTAAATTACGTAAATATCTGTTAAAGTTCAGGCAGAGGGAATGAACAGTCTGGATTAATGCACAAATTTCTAAGGTCTCTTTAGCAAGTAGGGGAGGAAAAATCTTTTTCCTTCTACCCTTCTAGGTTCACAGTCGATCTCTGAAACCCTTCATTGGTGGGATTTGTGGGTGGTCCTTTGTAAATTGAGAAATACCTAGAGAATACGTCTCCACGGAAAGCCCAGAGCCAAGATGTGCCTGCCAGATGGTTTTCTCACACTCACAATTCACTCCAGGTGAAGTCTGCATCCTAAACATGGTCCCTCAATAAGAGGAGGAAGCAACTGTGTCTCCATCACCACCATCCCCGCCCCCAATCAGACCTGCTTTAGCTTTTTTCCAAGGAGGAAATCAGAAGAGTAGCAGACATTTTAAGTAGGGGATTCTCCCTGGATCACCCCTGTCGTAGTTTTTTCACTGACACTCAACCTTACCTGAAATCATCCTATTTGCTTGTTTGCTCACATATCATCTCAACTCCACTCCCCTGCAGGAGGAATTTGTTTTTGTTTCCATTACCTAGTCTGACCCTCTGTCCAACGAGTGACCTCAACGTTTGATTCCCATTCTTTTCTGATTAGCGATGCATCTCTAGATTCTGACCCTGGCTGCATTCTCTTTAAAATAACGAAATACTCAGTGGGCACTGACCACAGGTCAAGCATGATTCTAACTGCTCTACAACTATTAACTTGTTTCATCCTTCAAACGTCCCAGGGTGGAGATGCCACCATTTCCTCATTTCACATTTGAGGGCTCGAGAGAGAAGCAATGCAGACCTGCCCCAAATCATGCATCTAGGCAAGGGAAACACTAGGGCTGAAATCTGTGCTCCAGAGAACTGAAATTCCCAAGAAGTTCCCATGCCTTCATCCCTGAGCCTGTGACAAAGGCAAAACGGTCTTTAAAGATACAATTACGGGGACTTCCCTGGTGGGTCCAGTGGCTAAGACTCCGTGCTCCCAATGCAGGGGGCCCGGGTTCAAACCCTGGTCAGGTAACTAGATCCCACATGCATGCCGCAACTAAGAGTCCACGTGCCGCAACTGAAAAAGATCCCGCACGCGGCAACGAAGACTTGGGGCAGCCAAATAAATAAATAAATATTTTTTGAAAAGATATGATTATGATTACTAATGAGTTGACCCTAACTAAAATAGGGAGATTATCAAGGTAGTATCCAGGCAGGTTCATGCAATCACCTAAGTCCTTCAAAGCAGAGACAGAAGAGGACATGAGAGAAATTCAAAGTTCCAGAAGGATCTGGTATGGCATTGCTGGCTTTGCAGATGGAGGGGGCATGAACCAAGGCATGCAGGTAGGCTCCAGAAGCTGACAATGAGCCCTGGGAGAAATCCAGCAAGGAACCAGGGACCTCAGTCCTGCTCTCACATGGAAATGAATTCTGTCAATCACCTGCATGAGATGAGCAGCTGAATCTCCCCCAGAGCCTGCAGGTAAGAGCCCAGCCCAGCTAACACCTTGGCCTCAGGTGTGTGAGACCCTGAGCAGAGAATCCAGCCACGCCCACCAGGACTTCTGACCTTTAGAACTATGAGATCATAAACTGATGTGGTTTGAAGCTGCTGAACGGGTGGTAACCTGTTACGGTACGGCAGCAACAGAAATGGAACACAGAATGTAAGCAAAGCAGAAGCAGAATGGTTGCTGTCAACAGGCATGCTTCTCTGACCCACACCTTGATACCGGGACAAACATGCAACTCAGCAGACTCTTGGCACTCAGCTCCTATCTCTTAATCTTCCCTGAGAAATCCCAGGCCTCACCACCAAGCACCTCCGTTCTCCAACCTTCTGTCCTAAGCCCAACCCCTCTGGTTACGTGTTTGCAGAGGGAAAAAGTCATGGACATTTCTGACTTCCGTTGCTATCCCGCTTCCCTTCATCAAGGTCAAGGGGAACACCTCCCAATCCATCACCCTGACTCCTTTGCCTCTCTGCCCTTGGTATTACCAAAATTGATAGATTCCGCGATGAATTTTTATGCTGGTTTTCCAGATGAATCACAGCCTAGTAATTTCCTTGCCTGAAGATCTCTCTCTTTATTCATTCTGTCTTCCTGTTTCTACTACACATTTGTGAACACAGTAGAAATATTTTAGATGAATACAGAGGACCAGTAGAGCTATGGATAAATGTATGTGTCTGATTTCTACAGTGGATTCTCACCCATCTTAGAAAAAGTTCAAGCTCCTGACCACTACCCCCATGGACCCTCATAAACTGGTACCCGCTACATCACTGGTGATGATCTACATCATTCCGGCTACGTTCCCTTTACCCGCTGCATTCTGGAAAGAGGACTGCCTTTCCTGCTAACCAAACAACTACGGCAGCACCCAATAACTGTTCGCTGGATTGATTTGCTTCCCTAGGAGGGGCTACACTGGAATTCCTCACCCCTCCCAGGAGCTCTCCTGGTCTTAAGAGATTCTTTTATTTTCACAAGTTGGTCAAGAAGGGAATTGCTACTATCTGGGCCACCAATTCTATGAGCCCTTGTCAGCTGGCATATGATATTTGGGCACTAGGAGAGTGTTAGTAAGGCTATTGGCTTATCTCAGTTTACTTACAGAATCTTAAAGACACACACTACTATATATAAAATAGATAAACAACAAGGTCCTACTGTACAACACAGAGAAATGTACTCAATATCTTGTGATAAACCATCATGGGAAAGACTATGAAAAAGAATAAACATACATAACTGAATCACTGTGCTGTACACCAGAAACTAACATAACATTGCAAATCAGCTATACTTCAACAAAAAATAAAATAAAATTAATCGATTTAATTAAAAAAAAATCTTAACGAGGGGGTTTTTGAAAAAAAAAAAAAGAAAAAAGATACATGGAGAAGAGGTCAACCCATGAAATATACAGTATGCACTAGTTTTGCATTGCAACTTTTATAGCAAATATACAGGCATACCTCAAGAAAACTATCAATCCCTTCTAACCAGGGTTTGGTCTTAACACAGGTATTCCTGGGACTTGGTCTCAGCCCTGCTCTTGATCCAGAGACCCTCATCACATGAGTTTCTTGTCTTGGGCTAAGGTGGGGTGGTACCTGGATGATGAGATGCAAATTACTGTCAATTAAACTGGCATCACAGTTTAATATCTCATGAAACCTAAACAAGAATTGTTTCTGCCTCTGAAGTATGTTCCTTTCTTGCATTTTCATAATATTTAGTATTTAGGCACTATTTACCATAGTACCTATCATAGAGGTAACCTAAACAAATTAAATAAAGCCTCGGATGTTCATTTGTAATCTGTAAATCATTGGAACATGGTAAGTTGTGGGCAAACTAGAAGCTCCTTAACTAGCCTCCACTTACCTAGTTCCCCAGGGGTTAATTTTACTCTTTTTGTCTGTTCAATATGTGAGCTCTGGGTGCAGTAACAAAATCTAGTTTCTGAGCTCCTGGTGAAAGAGCCGTGGGGAACAGGGTAACTCTTATCAATATACTTCCAATCTCAAGGCCCCCTCTGAGGACCCAGACTATTGAATTTTTGCTTGTTTTCTTCAAGGTGGACCTATAACGAGATATTCCACATCACCCATGCCTCTAGCTCAGTGAGGAATTAACTGAATATCTCAATTAAGTGTTGGTCACCAAATGCCATTGGGGGCTAGTCTAAAAATAACTGGCTAAGGAATTTCCAGGTTAAAGTCGACCTAAATGCAATGTGTAATACTGGATTAGATCTGGGGCTGGAAAATATATATATAATATTGGGGAAATTGACAAAATTTGAATACAGAATGTGGATTAGATAATAGAATATTGTACATGGTCAAATCTCTTGATTTTGACCATGTATACTAGTTATCTAGAAGGACGTCTTTGTTCTTCTTAAAAAACACACTGAAATATTTAGGGATAAAAGAGCATGAAATTACTCTTAAATGATCTGGAGACGAGAGAGAGAGAGAGAGAGAGAGAGAGAGAGAGAGAGAGAGAGAAATGTAAATGAAGCCAAATGTAAACAATTGGTGAATCTATATAAAATGTATACAGGAGTTCTGTATACTATTTTTGCAACTTTTCTGTGTTTAAAATAATGTTAGAATAAAAATTTTCCAAAATAATAAATGTTGGTACGTATAAGCTTGTTCCAGCTTGTAAAAGGGTGACTCTTGAGTGATAGGATATAAAATCCGGTAATGAGCGTACACCCTGAACATGTGAAGAGTTCAGCTGTCATCTTTGAAGGAAGATATTAGCCATGAATCAAATGATGAATACATAAATATTAAATAGACTATGCAAACCAATAAATATGAGGTTACAAGATTTGCAATAAACACGAATTTATTTCCACTGCATTTGTTTTAATCTCCAGTTGCCAGTTTTATGAGATTCAGTACCCAATGTATTTTCAATGAATTCAACATAGAAAATGCATTTGTAGTATGTTTACCGTTGTTTAAGACCCTGGTGCAATCTGCTTGATTGCTTCACCTTCCAAAAGAAAAGAACAAAACCCCAAATTTCTTCCTTGATTTGCTTGCTTCGTTGTTTCCTTCTTTTAGACGGACATTGGCCTCTTAAAGATTTCCTTTCACTTTAAAAACTATGTATTTGACGCGGACATGTGCTTACATAAAAAAGGGAACAAAAGGACGGACTACAGCCCTGATTTTGTGAAATCCAAAAATCTGGATTATGGTTTCTCAGTTTTCACAAACTCTTCCAGTTTCCGTACTCGTATCGTCCAATGAAAAGAGATTTGGAGACCACATTATGTTTTACAACCACTGATAGCACTTGAAATAAAAACATTCTCTTGCCTTGTCTCGTTCTTCCTCCTGAGCCATCTTACCCATCACTTACCCCTACACCATGTGGCTGTGGATTAGAGAATTATCTAAATTCAAATCCACTGTCTCTTTTGCTTTTGCTAGTTTATCTTGTGAAACTTTAGTGAAGATGCTGCATTTACCCGCGCGTTACATTTGCTGTGACCTGACTTTCCAATGAATAACTGAAATGCTGCTAGAAGATTTTCCTCGGTCAGGGCGCCTTTCAATCTTCCATGCCCTCAGGATCCAGACTTAATGTGAAGATGCTTCCGTAGGAACAGAGCAATCAAACTGTCTCCCAGGTTGGATGGAAAAGGTTCTTACACTGCTACCTCAGTTCAAGAATTGCAAAGGAATAAATAAACAATAAATGGTTTTGTAGTGCCGAGAGGATAAAACAGCCAGCAGAAATGGGAAATAATTCTTATCATACCAAACTTGAAGCAGAAGAACTCCTGCAGTTTAAAGAATGTGGCTCTGGAGATGTAGCAAGTCCCAAATATGTCTCTCCTAAAATTTACTTCGGTCTCCTTTATGGTATCTTATTAGATACCATAGATTCACAGGTTGGAAGCCTATTAGATTCACAGGTTGGAAGCTTCCTTGGGGGAAAAAATATGATATCTTAAATTAAAAGGATTCCTAATTTTTGTAAATTGAGTCTTATCTTGCCTTTATCTTGTGTTTGTATTATATAGGGGACCATCTACATCAAAGCAATAAATCAGACCCCCAAAAATCAGAATTTCCAGACGCACAGTGATTAATGGAGAGCTTACGAGGCTGAAGTGACTCCAGTGTAAGAACACAACTCCCAGCTCTAAGAGCAAACACTAACAGATGGTCACCTTTGTCTTAAAGCTTCCTCCCTCACAGGGGGCCAATTAGAGTCCTCCTTCTGGGGACAGGACTTTGGATCTAAAAGTACTTCATCGAATACGAAATGGTTTCCTGAAACCGGAGACAGTTACCTGGCAGCTAAGTGAAGACAAACCACAACAAAATAAGAATGTAGCAAGTGGCCAGGTGTTAAAATATAAAGCTTTCAGGAAAAGATAAAAATTGTGACTCTCATGCAGATATAAAATGAATACGCATTAAAAGATTTCATTTCACTCCTATAGGAGAGAGGCAGGAAGATGTTACCACCTGTGGCAAGGAAAAATCAACAATGCATATGGAGTAAAGGAACCGAGTTTCAGATGAAGCAAGTATTTTTTTTTTCCACTGGGAGGAGGAAAGTCTAACTCCACAGTCAGCTAGCTACGAGTTCAAAAGAGATACAAAATATCTAAAAGACAATGAAACCAGCTCTAGAAATCAGACAGACCAGAAGGGTGTGGTACAGGAAATGCAGAGATTTCTATGGAAGTACATCTGGTACCCTTCTACCCTCAACACACACCCCCCTCCACCTCTGTAGCGCAGCAAAATTTGCCCTCCCCCATCCCCCTCCGATGTGTTTCTTTGGAATGAGGATTAATTTAGGCTGATTAATTTTAAGAAACAGAAGACTCAGGAAGTCTTTCTTTTTACCTCCCCTCAGCTGCCTCAAGAATTTAGATAGAGGGCTTGTTCCTGGAATGGAACATCACCAGACATGTCTGCAAAGGATATGGACCACGTGGGGTGGGGAAACTCAGCAGGGCCTGGAGATCAGAGTCCTCTCCGTGTCCCACTGTCTGCATTGGTCCTGCAAACACTAGTTCATACAATTTCCTTTTCCATCCCATGTGAATTGCATTCCTCCTCTTTGAATCCCAAACCACTCCCCTAACATGCTCTTTTGTCTTTAGCTGAAGATGGTGTTTAAGGTGAGGGGTTCAGTCATTCTGGAAACTGACTCAGTTTTCCTGAGTCTCTCTCATGTATACATGGTATTAAAATTTTATGTGATTTTTCTCCTGTTCACCTGTCTCCTGTCCATTTAATTCTTACACCAGCCAGAAGAACCTGGAAGAGTAGAGGGAAATGTCTTCCTCCCCGACACCCCTAATGCCACAAGTTTTAATCTGATCTCTGATTCAGGGTCCACACCGAATGCTATTTATACCATAAAGCCTTATTTCGACCAGGAGGCCATTTTCACCTCTTCCACACTCCCAGACACACATCTGTAATTCTCTGCAGTACTTATCACACTCTAATTTGAATTACAGTGACTCACGTGTCTGCATTTGCATTCCTTTGGTCTATACCAGAGTCTCTAGCAAAATAGACACAGTTTAATGAAGTTTTGTGAGATGAATGAATGAACATTGCTCATTCCTGTTGGAAGTCCTCTCTCCCTCCAGTGGATATCCCAATTCTGTAAGGCATGTACGAGTTATTTTTACAGCCTTCACATCTGCGGCAGTCGACGCTTGTTTGCATATCTGCTCTGGGCAAGAACTATTCCCAGGACCAGGGGCACACACATGTGCACACCACACACACAAACACACACACATTCTCTTGAGAAATTCTCCCCCAGTATCCCAACATACTAAGATGAGTCCATTAAACATGCTGGCACTGGGAAGTCTCACCCTCTGGGCAATCCTAACTGTACCCAGAGAGGAAGGATGCCAGGGGACACATACACATATACTCTTCTCCAACAGGAAGCTGGAACTGAGATTTAGAGGCACAGTTCCTTTGAAGCCAGGTCCAGCAAAGTCAGCATACTAGAGGGATGAAACAGCCTCATTCCGTGAGCATGCAGAATCGGTAAAAGCAGGGTAGGGAAAGATGATTTTCAGAAAAATGCAAAAGCATGACTCTCACCACAGATAAAAAATAAACACAGGTTGAGGATTTTATTTCCCTCTATCAACGAGACACCCAGACAGATGTTATAACTGGTTCAAAGTGGGAAGTGAGAGTGGCAAAAATGAATTGTATGGAGCAAGGGAATTGAACTGTAAATGGAGGCAACTCCTTTTGGCGGGGAGGTGGTCACTTAAAACTCTGCTGAGCAGGACAGTTTGTAAATCTATCAGTTCCCCCCAGTTTACAAAGAGGTGCACAATAGCTCAGAGACAATGAATAGGATGAGAGCCAGCATCCTGGAAGAGTACAGGAGAGCTGATGCATAGTTTTTCATTAAAGTGCATTCCTTCTTTCTCTCCAAGATCATGTGGGAAGAGGGAGGGAGAGCTAAGGCCTGTTTTCTAATATCTTTGCTGTGTGCATCGTTTCATTCCTCAAGAGGCCCTGCTCTACATCCCCCTACCAGTTTCTGAAGGGTGCTGTGCATCCTTGTAATAAATTCTGTTCATTTTGTTGAGCATGTGTAAGAGGATTTCTATTGTTTGCAAACAAAAGCGCCTTTGATAACATTCATGTCATCCGGGGAAAAAAGAGGTAAAGCTTGCTGATGAGACTCTGAACCTTTGATTTCCTTCCTTTTCCGAAATTGTTTTGGTTAAAGACCTAGGGCACCCTGGATAGACAGTCACATAGGTCCACATAGCTCCTGAGTACCTTGATGCTGGTGTGTGGTACAGAAAAAACATACAATAAAATAAATAATGGAAAGAAGGCAATGGTCTTAGACGACCGTACTTGGAACAAGTGGTCAGGGTCATAACATCATCATCATTACAAAGGAATCTTTTCTTGAACAGCAGAAGGTCTAGAAACACACGACCAGCATTTCTACTCAGCAACCGTAGATTGACGCTGAATGCACACCTGTCTCACACCACCTGGAGTTCCCACCCAGACAATCCCATCCTTGAGGATTCTCCACCTGGCCCCCAAAGGCATCAGTGTCCAACCCTGCCTTGACCCCCAGCCCCAGAGTCTGGCCTGCAGGAAGACCCTCGCTCCCTTCATGCTTACCTCCTAGGGCCTGGGCTGCCCTAGGATATCTGCTATTCCCCTTCAGGCTACAGTTGACATTCTTTTGTCTTTATTTCACCTGGAGTGACTCTGAGTCTACATAGGAACTTTGTCACAGTTCCTCAGAGATCACCTTGCTTTGCGGATGTATGGGCCCCAGCAAACTCCCCTGAGGTTATAGCTGAGAAACTGTCATTCAGCCTCAATCTTCCTATCAAACTCATCGGTGTTATATAAAAAAAAAAAAAATACATTTTGACCACACCATGGAAATAGACTTCTACAAAAGTCCCAGGTAAAATGTCATTTCTCACCCTAGTGCCTAGAGAACACTATCTTTTTAACATTTTTTCAAATTTTAAACATCTGTTAATTTCATTTTGCTTTATAGTGCTCTTAATTTCTTATTTCTTACTAATAATTCATATGCTTTCAAAGAATGATTTACCTACCTTTATTCTTTTCTCATACACAGGCTAGATGAAAATTAATGACTAAAATAGATGAAATGGTCTCTTGTTAAGAAAATTATAAATGCTTAAGTCACCCTAATTTTTTGTATATTTCCATAGCAATAAGGAGCTCAACAGAGAATGTTGAACACAAAGGTCTCCACTTTTGAGCTACATTAAAAAATGTGTTCCGTTTTCTAGACTCAGAGCTGGAAGCTTCTTGACAAATAAAGAAGAGTATGGCCCTGGAAACTTTTACTTTTCCCTAGTTATGAGCCCTTTTTTTCAAATAAAATTTAACAAAATCTTAGTTTCAGTATGATCAAGACAAACTACAAGCTCACCAGGAATCATGAGAATACTAAGAAAAAAGTCCATCTATGACAAAGAGAAAAAGTCTTTAAAATTTTTTCTTGCAAGGAAAGAGGTGACTTTTTAAAAAGTGTTTCCTCATGAATACGGATCAAAACATGTCTCTGTGTCCACAACTAGATCGACAAAGATGAAAAAAATTGACGCTACCGAATATCAGTATATAATGTCAGTAGATGTATAGTAGAATGCTGGAAATATGTATAAACAATCTTAAATGTGCATGCCCATCTATTCAACAAATCCACCTTAGAAATGTATCCCAGGAAGACAATCAGACAAAGGTTCAAACAGATGCGCAAGCATCCTCATCACATTTTTGTTTAAAACAGAAAAAAAAAAGTTTAGAAACACTCTAAATATTCATCAATAGGTTTGGCCAAATAAATTATAGTACAATTTATTCAATGAAATACTAGTGATCTACTTAAAATGGTAAGAGACAGGATGGATAGATGGATGGAAAGATAAAAAGAAAAAAGGAAGGGAGGGAGGGAGGGAGGAAGGAGGAATTGTCCGTGATCTAATCATCGTTGATCTCTTCTTGTAGGAGAGGAAGAGCAAATGCAAGTTTTATATTTATTAGAGCTGCCTGTGATCATGGCAAAAACCACAAGTTGCATTGTTAATACCAGGATCAGCTGGTTTCTACACTAATAATTGTCATCAGGATTCAGAGCTACAAAGTATCTCTCATTCCTGAGAAACTCAGGCGAAGCAAGATTCCTATTGGTCCTTGGAATCATCTGCATCTGATTCATCATCTGATGATGACAGGGTCTCCATTTAATTAACAGGTAGATCTGAGGTTGATGCATGAGAAGGTGCATCAAGATGCATCATCCCCTTTTCTCTCTGTGCCTGGCTTGGATCCAGCTCAGTGAATTTGTATTCAATCTAACCCAAGCAACAAGCCTAAGGAGAACACCGTCAGGGAAATCACTGTCATCTCTTGTAACACGTATTTGTGAATGCAGCTCTGTATTTGTATTTTATCAGGACTGGGAGTCATGGTATGCTACACAAGACGTACAAGTTACAAACATGGGTCATTTGCCCGCACGACGCATTGGAAATATCTTACTCAAAATTCTCTTTAGAGGGTTTTTTTTCCCTCTCTTTTCTTTCAGTGAACAGATGGATAGAAACATGAATTTTCTCTTATAATGTCAAATTGTGTTTGTTCAACATTTGTGAAACTTGCTGCCTGGGAAACCTGATCAGACAATTTTGGAGTCAAAGCAGATATATGACAACAGAACAAAACTGGGCATCTCTCATTCTGCAATTCACACCTACAGCCAACTTATTATGAATTAAATAATAACTACCCAGGATCAAATTAAAAAAATATATTTTTAAAGGTGGAGGATGTCTCATCCTTAAAATCCTCTGCTCTCTTCCAGGATTCCTGATTTAGAGGAAGTACAAGCAACAAAAATACCCAAATCGGAAATTATTAGCTCTATTATCACAATACAAATTCTCTAAAATGACCTCAATTTAATCATCTTGTCAGACTAATCAACAGAGTCCATTCCTTCTGTAAAATATTCTGGCTAATTTGCTAACATGCTAAACTCCTGTGGTAGCAAACAGGCTAGCCTCTAGGCTATGTAAATATATATATATATATAATATATATATTGTATATATGATTATATATACACACATATACATATATTTATTATTTATATATTCATTTTATACTTATATATTGTTTTATATGTTATATATAAATATATAATTAGTTTACAATTAATTATAATATATATAGTTTGATGAACCCAAGCTCCCTTTTCCAGATTATAGACACCATTCCAGGATGGATTATTCTCCCCAATCTATCCAAGAACGATATTCCGAGTACCTCCTTGGCCTAGTGCCTTAAGGGTACAGAAAGTCATTCTTTTTTTCCATTGTCCACATTGACCTAACCTACTGAGAAATCCCATTCCCCTTAGCACATTGGAAAGAGAAATTTAATCACTTCTCTATAGGTGCAACACAACAAATTATGGATTTTCTGGAAATGTGTTTATATTAAGTACTACTTCTCTTCTTTTTTAGCATGAAATCAATATATTATCTCTATAAAGTTAAATATACTGTTTGAAGTATGCTTACATTTTTTATATGATTCCACATTTTAACTGACTATTGATTAACTGAATGATTCTAAGTCTTGATCTCTTTAAGAAATGAGCAAGCTCACCAGAATCCTTCAAAAAATGCTGTAAGAAATATTTTAGCTTTGTTCACATACTCTTGCCGGTCCAGTAACTGTAACAAAAATCCTCGCTTTCTAGTAAAGGTTAAATTAGACCAGTGGGGCTCCGACTAGACCCTCCTGAATTGAAGATGGCCAGGTCCTCCTACCAAACCATAGTGCATGAGAATATCCCGCCCATGTACTCACCACAAGGAGAGGACACGAACCATCATGGCACTGGTTCCCAAACGCGAAAACCCAGCAACCCTTCCCCAGAGGCAAGCAGCCCTCCCATGGGAGGCTGTTATTAAATAGGGCAGGTGGAGGACTTCCCTAGTAGTCCGGTGGTTAAGACTCTGCGCTCCCACTGCAGGGGACACAGGTTCAATCCCTGGTCGGGGAAGTTCCACATGCCGCGAGGTGCGGCCAAGAAATAAACAAATAAATAAATAAAGATAAAAATGGGAAAAAAATAGGGCAGGTGGAGGGGACGCAATGTGGAAGAACAACACAGAAATGTCTACCCCTCGATGGAGACGGTCAGACATTACCATGACTACAGCCCTACTCGATGGTCCAACCCAGAGTGTATTAGGAGAGTAGAAAACACAATTAAGGCAGCAACATGGATGGACCTGGAGATGATCATACTAAGTGAAGTCAGTCAGAGAGAGACAAGTATCATATGATATCACTTACACGTGGGATCCTAAAAAAAATGATACAAATGAACTTATATACAAAACAGAAATAGGGACTTCCCTGGTGGTCCAGTGGTTAAGAATCCGCCTTCCAATGCAGGGGACGCAGGTTCGATCCCTGGTCAGGGAACTAAGATCCCACATGCCTTGGGGCAACTAAGCCCTTGCACTGCAACAAGACTCAGCGCAGCCAAACAAACAAACAAAAAACAGAAATAGACCCACGGACATAGAAAACAAACTTAAGGTTACCAAAGGGGAAAGGGGCGGGAGGGATAAATTAAGGGTTTGGGATTAACATACACACACTACTATATATAAAAGAGATAACCAACAAGGACCTACTGTACAGCACAGGGAACTCTACTTAATATTCTGTAATAACCTATAAGGGAAAAGAATCTGAAAAAGAATAGATATATATGTATAACTGAAACACTTTGCTGTACACCTGAAACTAACACAACATTGTAAATCAACTATACTTCAATTAAAAAAAACATTATTAAGTAAATAAGATTATTTGTATGTAATGAACTATAAATGCCACCAAATTTTGGGAAAATACGTATAATGTTTAGCTTTGAACCAAGAAGTTTTAAACAACTTTCCTCTAAAATAATATTTAATTTTTTTTAATTCAAAGAATTTGCATTCATGAAAGAAGTTCAATACATTGGATATCAGATGTCTCAAGAAATATTTCAGTCAGCTTCCATGTATCCTTGAACTTGGAAGTACTGATAAGTACATTGACAAGTGTCTTTGGTTGTCATATTATTTCTAATGAGTCATATTATTTCTAATGAGTCAATCTGATGACGATGTTATTCACCAAACTATTCAGTGGATTAATTTGATGAACACAAGCTCTCTTTTCCAGATTATAGGCACCATTCCGGATGGATTATTCTCCCCAACTTATCCAGAACAATATTCCTGGCACCTCCTTGGGCTAGTGCCTTGACGGTACAGAAAAGAGACAGAAACTCAGCCTTTTTCTCCCCCGTCTACATTGACCTAAACTTAGACCTATCAATAAATCCCATTCCCCTTAGCACACTGGGTAGAGAAATTTAATCACTTTACTATCAGTGCAACACAACAGATGAAGGATTTTCTGAAACTGTTGTGTTTATATTAAATACAGCTTCTCCTTTTTCTATTTAGCACGAAGTCAGTAATTAGCAAATTGCTGGGCTGTGTGTGGCGAGGTGTGAGGACACACCTCAGGAATTCCAGACAGAAGCCTGAAATCTTGAGATTTAGTTATGCTCTTTACCTGTAGATGGCATGGACTGTCTGACCTTGAAAAGCCATTTCAGCTTGTCTATTTCTCCATCTTTGCACTGGGGGTAATGAAAACGTGAGCACACTCCACTCACAGGTGGAAATAACTCACCCAAGCAATGTGAACATCTGCATGTTGTGTGACTGCCAAGAGGTCAGGAAACCTATCATTTTGTTTGTGGGATCCTTTGGAAGAAAGTGCATTTGCATTCTGAGTAGGGGGCACACTGGTCCAAGGTTACGGCTGCTGCCAGCAATTCAGTTGCTTCTGAAAGATTGCCTTGCTCCCCGTTGGAAATTACAATGCAGAGGACAGACTTCTAGGTGTTTGTGTGTGTACAGCTTTATTTCGCCTGGGAATGGGCTCATCTGTTCATTAACAGGAATGTAAAAAAGAAATCGGCAAGGAAAGAAGAAATGTTTTTTTCACTTGAATTGAAAACAAAATTATATTTTATATAATTATAAAACAAAACTATATAATATATAGTAAATATTTAATAGATATATATAAATAAATATAATCTATGTTGACCAAAAATTATGTTCTTATATATTTTTTAAATATTTTATAAATATATTTATAAAAATATAATTTATGTTGACCAAAATGAACTTAAAATGGGATGTAAAGACAAAGTGTCACCCATGTATCTTGAAGACACACCCTCCCGCGCATAGCTTTGGAGACCTTTGATAAAATGGCCCGATCTTGCACTTCCAGCCCCACCTGCCAGGTCCCTCGGGCCACTCCTGCTCAACCACACTGGCCCCACTAAATGTCGGGCAGGTAACGGAAACATGCAGTGGACCTTTATAACTCTGCGATTGGCCTTCTCTATTCTCTTTGAATAGAATACGCCTATCAACCTCCACTGTCCAATAAAGCCCAACTGGGTCACAATTCCCTCCCTCGATATAATCAGAAATCATCGCATCACTGTCTGCTAAAGCACAAGTGTCCAATCTGACAAAATGGCCATTATTATGTTGCCTGTCACTGTACACGTCCGTCCTTCAGTATGTATTGCGAACTTCAGAGGGTAGAGAATGTGCTTCATTTTTATGCTCCCAAGTTGGAGCACAGTATGGTAAGTCCCCTACATACGAACCTTCAAGTTGCGAACTTTCAAAGATGCGAACGTGCATCTGGTTCCATCAAGGAACCAGAACCTGTGCCATCAACGTCAGGCGTGAGTGAAACTGCAGTTGGCCCTCCGTCTCCTATCGCTGACGATCCTTCAGCTCTACCATCTCCCAACTCCTCTCCCTCCTCCAGTCAGTAACTCTTCTTCCTGTTCATTCGATGCCAGCCCCTGTACTGGACTACTGTACTTTTCAAGATTATAAATGTTTTCTTTATTTTTTGTGTTTGTTTTTTACGTATTATTTGTGTGAAAAGTATTATAAACCTATTTTAGTATAGTACTACATAGCCGATTGTGTTAGCTGGATACAGGCTAACTTTGTTGGACTTACAAACAAATTGGATTTACAAACGCGCTCTCGGAACGGAACTCATTCGTATGTAGGGGACTTACTGTACTCAGAACACAGTTGGTGCTCAATTAATGCACATGGATGAAGAAAGATGGGTGGGACAGGATGGATGTGGTATGCATATTCTTTCACTAACAATCCATGTATCAATACAATTATTATAATGACATTTGTTTTATCTGCGCATATCCTGCCAGATAAGAAGTTACTCCCACTTAGTAATTCAGACATTTCCTGAAGCTCTACAACTTTTCCAGCTTTTGTTTCTCTCCAGTTTATTCTTCTGTTTGTCCATACTGGATTTAATCAAAATCTAAACTGAATTACCTTGGTTTCATGTTCCTAAGAGTCAAGATGAGATTCCACTCAAACAGCAATGAAATAAACGACAAGGGCATACTGTATAGCACAGAGAACCATATTCAATATCCTATGATAAACCATAATGGAAAAGAAAAATGTATGTATAACTGAATCACTTTTCTGCACAGCAGAAATTAACACAACGTTGTAAATCAACTATACTTCAACTAAAAAAAATTTTTTTTTAAATAGCCATGACCTAGGTTTTACTGGTCTGCTCTCTCCATCTGAGTTATTCAGCCTGTTTTGCTAGGAGTTCCAGATGTTCATCTCACGGGAACTCAAAAACAAATCACTCCCACCAGGGGAGAAAGGGGGGGGATAAATTGGGAGATTGGGATTGACATATACACACTACTAAATAGATAACTAATAAGAACCTACTGAATAGCACAGGGAACTCTACTCAATACTCTGTAATGACCTATATGGGAATAGAATCTAAAAAAGAATGGATATATGTATAACTGATTCACTTTGCTGTGCAGCAGAAACTAACACAACATCTTAAGTCAACTATACTCCAATAAAAACAAAAATTAAACAACAACAACAAATCACTCCCGCCAGCCCAGTGCCGCAGGTCTGCCCTAAGTATGCCGGACACAGCAAGTGACACTTCTGCTTCATGGCCACCCCTGATGTCTCCTACTGACTGCCAGGAACCACCGAATGGGTCCAGAGCACACCTGAAACCTACCCTGTGCAGTGGACTGCAGTCCAAAGGAGCAGGAAGATGGCAGAAGGCACTTGCTATCTTTGTATAAAATATGGTCATAGGATCTCAACCCTGCTTCGCTTGTGCCCCAGTGCATGTCCTATTTTAGTGAAGTGCTCCTTTTACATTTCACAGTCAGTAAGCACGAGGCAAAATGCCCAGTAAACTTAAACATCCCTTTATTTATAAACTTCACAACCATTATTATCTTCCCTTGGGCCAGACAATGTCATCCAGATACTGCCTCCTTCTAAGTTTGACACTCCTGTCCTGGAACTGGGCTGGAAACAACGCCTGGATCTGAATCACTCTGTCCTACAATCAACATTAATAGGGTGAGTGCTTTTTCCAGGCACCTTCTCTACTTAGAGTGTGTTGGTTAGCCTAGAGCCTTTTAGCCCAACCCAATAGATGACTGTTGGACCCATCTGCCCTGGTTGACCAGATGCCCCCAGAAATGCTTGCTTCCAGGCAGTGATCAGATGGTATTTCACAGGGATATCTTCAACTCTCATGCATACTTGCTTCACCAAATCACGGATTCATCACACAGACACTGATACTCCTCAACCTCCCGGGTTCACAGTCCCACCCCATTGGCTTAATTCCTCAGGCAGCACTTTTTAGAGCCCTAGAGTTCAGTGAAATGCCTCAAGGCCATGTCATAAGTAAGCTATGAGGGTAAGACAAAGCTATAGCTTCTTCAAATCCCTCCCTTCCCAATCCAGGATTTCGCAACCATGGCGCTTTCCAGCCCCTTGATATTTGGGGCTGGATAATTCTTTGGTGTGGCGTGTTGTCCTGGGCACAGTAGGATGTTTAGCAGCACCCCTGCCCTCTACCCACTGAATGACAATACAACCACCTCCCTCCAATCTGTAACAACCAAACATGTCTTCAGAGTTTGCCAAATAGCGCCCCTAGAAAAACTGTGAATCAGCACCTCTCCTGAACATTCACAAAGAACAATAATCTGATAAAGGCTCCGAAAAGTCCTGTGATATGAAAATAAGTCAGATCGACTGCATTTTCCAATGTATCAAAGCTAACCTTGAACGGAAGAAAATTAGAGAACCACTGTTCTAGAAAATCTTCTTATTAACCCTATTTTAAGTACATGAGGCAAGCACCTGACCCAATTCAGGCACTTGTGAAAATACACCCCATAATCAAATGTCTATTTAAAAACCTTCAATTATTTACTTATGAATATGAATGGCCACCTAATAGACACATTTGCAATGGAGATCATCACTCTAAAATTACTTCAATTACCCTATGACATAGTATTTGCCAGTATATTTATCTGGAAATATTTTTTTCCTGGTAATTTATAGTGCCCCAACAGGAGTGCATTGTTGAGTTCTTGTTGTGTTGGCGATGTATTATTTGTTCAATTATTTATAAACTTCATTTAGGACTTGATAATTTTTATAGATGAAATATTGAAAAGATCATGAGCTTTAAAGCTAGTTTTGTATCCAACCCATAATATGTCCCTCGCAAACACAGCTGTGTTGGAAAAATTATACAAGCCTTCTGAAGTAAGAATGGTAATTTTTAACCCAGAAAATTATTGTAATATTCTGGTCACCAATTCCAATGGGTGTGGGGTTTTCCCACTCTACCAAGCAATTCTCAGACACAAGCTGGGTGCCCTACCCTACAACCCCATTCTGATAGCATCTAGCTGGAGATAGGGTCAGATCCACAGGTTAAGGGCTCAGTCTTACTAGACCGTCCCCCCGCCAGCCCCCGAAACTTTAGAAGCCAATCACAAGCCCAGAGTGTCACCTGTGATTCTGACCGAGCAGCTATATATCAGAGGTTCCAACAACCCCTTCCCTGGGTTTGATTACTTTGCTAGAGCACCTCACAGAACTCAGAGGTACCTTTACTTACTAGAATCACCGGCTCCTTACGAAAGATAAAACTCAGGAACAACCAGGTGGGAGAGATGCAGAGGGCAAGGTATGGGGAGAGGGCTCGGAGCTCCCACGCCCTTTCCAGGCTGCCGTTCTTCCCAAATCTCCACGTGTTCGCCAACCCGGAAATTCACCGAACCCCTTCCTTTTTTGGGTTTTTCTGGAGGCTTCATTGCGTACACATGATTGATGAAATCATTGACCACTGGGGACTAATTCAACCTCTGCTCCCTCGCCCCTCCCCGGAGGTCAGGGGGTGGGACTGAAAATTCTGATCCTCTGTTATTCGTGGTTGGTTCCCCTGGCAACCAGCCCCATCCTTAGGTGCATTTCAAAAGTCACCCCATGAGCATGAAAACACCTTGATAGCTCTCATCACTTAGGAAATTCCAAGGGTTTTAGGAGCTCTGTGCCAGAAATCACAGCAAAGACCAGATCTATATTTCATATTATAAATCAGAATATCAAAACATGCTTGTGGGATAATACATAAATTTTTCTTTAACAATGAAGATGCTCATTAAGTTTTGATTTATGTCCAAGCCTCCCTCCCACCACCTACTGAATGGGGAGACTGAATTCTCCTCTGAGATTTTTACAAGTTTGTAGGTTTTAAAAACATATATTTTTTATTATAGAAGGTATTCTTGCAAGTTTATCATTAAAATGCAGAAAATGTATACATGTACCAAGAATAAAATAAAATTCATCTGTCACTTTACTACCCAGACGTAAACTGCTATTTAGAGTTGGATGTGTTTCTTTTCAGTCTTTTTTCACTATGAAATTTGGAGACTTCTAAAGAAAAGATTAGACAGTAGAACCTGCTGTCTTTCTCGAAATCAATTCTGACCTTTTATACTTTCCCAGGATATTGAAAAAAGCAGTTGAGGAAGGAAGGGGGTGCTGCAGGTCTGTGAACTCCCCCATACTGTAATGCAGGGGTCAGCAAACTTTATCTATAAAGGGCCAGAGTCAATAATTTAGTCTTACTTGGTCATAAGGTCTTTGTCACAACTACACACCTCTGCTCTGGTGCACAGAAGCAAGCCCAGACGATACATCAAGAAAACAGGCACTGCTGTGTTCCAATAAAACTTTATTTACAAAAGCAGGCAGTGGATAGGATTCGGCCCATGAGCTGTAATTTTCCACTTCCTGCCCTGCAGTGCCAAATGCTGATAAGGCATGAACAGGCAATAAAACTGCAGAAATGAAATAGCACTTCTATCTAATTGCTAGAACAGTTTCTGTTCTGCAATAATAATAATAATGAATAATAAAAGAGCATCAAGCTAAAATTCCATCCAAGGGTGTGACAATAATCAACTGTTAAAACTTTTTATCAGGGAAAATATTGTGCTTCTGAATTCTTTTCAAATAGGAATGCTGTCATTGCTTTTGGACCATGCTTCACAGAATATTGTTTTCTTCTGGGGCAATCTGTTCACTGGAGTATTGATTACATTATAATCCCTCTGATTCAGCTTTTTCTGGCTGCTTTCCAAGTTATAATCATTTCTGCCACAACATAAATCTCTTCAATAATTCCCCCCAGATTAATTCCCCTCTGTGTTTTCTGATCACCCATTTCCCTCCTACAAACTCCAGATTCAATCAGCCACACAGAGCTGATGGAACCTATTTTTAAAAGGACATCCTGTGATTAGGCAATTTTTTTCAAGGATGATTGCTGAGAAAACCATCAACAAGGAATTATTTTCCTGGCAATAGATATTTGAGATGAAAATGGATTTCTGGTGCATTCCTTTGCTTCTTTTTTTTCTTTTGTTCTTTCTTTTTTCCTTCCTTCCTTCCTTCCCTGCTTCCTCTTTCCCTCCCTCCCTCTCTCTCTCTCTTTCTTTCTCTTATCTCTTTCTTTATTCCTTCCTTCCTTTTCTTTCTCTCTCTCTCCTTCCCTCCCTCCCTTCCTTCCATCTTTTTCTTTCTCTCTTTCCCTCCCTCTCTTCCTTCCTTCCATCTTTTTCTTTCTCTCTCTCTTTCCCTCCCTCCCTTCCTTCCTTCCACCTTTTTCTTTCTCTATCTCTTTCCCTCCCTTCCTCCCTTCCTTCCTTCATATTTGAAGTCTTCGATTAGCCACAGACTGCATCTTTGCAGAGCCTATAGGTAAATGCACTTTCAGTTCGACAAACACTGAGTGACCATTCTAGCCAATGTTCTTGCTGCTCTGCCATGTTCCCAGCAGATCCCTTTGGCCAGTTCTGTGTGCCCACCTCTCAAACCTTTTGCCTGTTTTCCTCTTTCATCAGCGGACCTCTTGTCTTTGGGCTACTGGAACCCAGAGATGTGCTAGGAGTCCAAATGCCCTTCCCACTTGGCATCTCCACCCCATCATCCCCGCACAAGCCCCAAATTGTACCTGATGATTGAAGGGGGGTAAATATAAATGCCCAGCTCCCTGGCCTTCAGGCAAACAAAAAAGTCCTCTAAGATACAGTTTATGTCCCAGCACTCTGCAGAGATCAGGCTGAGGCTGGGACTTTACAGAAAGCACCCTCCTTTGCCTCTCTCTCCCTCCCTGTCCTGCCTCATTCCCTTGCTGGCTTCCCCACCTGGGATCCTATGACTCCCCGTCTAGGATTTGCCTGCGGGGAATGTGAGCTAAGTCTCTGTGCTGTAATAGGCACCGGGCCAGTTCTCAGGAGCTTTTCTTCACCCCCAGACACCACGGGCCCATGCTGACCTAGCTGGACCCCGTAACCTTACACAAACATCTCGACGCAATGCACCACACGTCTGCAGTAAGAGAACCAAAGGCTAGGTATGCAACAACGACAACTGTAATCATTGGCACTTTCTCGGATTTTCCAGACTGGCTACAGGCCATCTCATGGGTAGGGTAATGTGGGTTTCTTACAAGGCGTTATAAGAATTATCTGGCACTGATCATTCTTTTTTTTTTTTTAACATCTTTATTGGAGTATAATTGCTTTACAATGGTGTGTTATTTTCTGCTTTATAACAAAGTGAATCAGCTATACAGATACATATATCCCCATATCTCCTCCCTCTTGCCTCTCCCTCCCACCCTCCCTATCCCACCCCTCTAGGTGGTCACAAAGCACCGAGCTGATCTCCCTGTGCTATGCAGCTGCTTCCCACTAGCTATCTATTTTACATTTGGTAGTGTATATATGTCCATGCCACTCTCTCACTTCGTCCCAGCTTACCCTTCCCCCTCCCCGTGTCCTCAAGTCCATTCTCTGCGTCTGCATCTTTATTCCTGTCCTGCCCCTAGGTTCTTCAGAACCATTTTCTTTTTAGATTCCATATATATGTGTTAGCATACGGTATTTGTTTTTCTCTTTCTGACTTACTTCACTCTGTATGACAGACTCTAGGTCCATCCACCTCACTACAAATAACTCAATTTCGTTTCTTTTTATGGCTGAGTAATATTCCATTGTATATATGTGCCACATCTTCTTCATCCATTCATCTGCCCATGGACACTTAGGTTGCTTCCATGTCCTGGCTATTGTAAATAGAGCTGCAATGAACATTTTGGTACATGACTCTTTTTGAATTATGGTTTTCTCAGGGTATATGCCCAGTAGTGGGATTGTTGGGTCATATAGTGGTTCTATTTTTAGTTTCTTAAGGAACCTCCATACTGTTCTCCATAGTGGCTGTATCAACTTACATTCCCACCAACAGTGCAAGAGGATTCCCTTTTCTCCACACCCTCTCCAGCATTTATTGTTTGTAGATTTTTTGATGATGGCCAGTCTGACTGGTGTGAGATGATATCTCATTGTAGTTTTGATTTGCATTTCTCTAATGATTAGTGATGTTGAGCATTCTTTCATGCGTTGTTGGCAATCTGTATATCTTCTTTGGAGAAATGTCTATTTAGGTCTTCTGTCCATTTTTGGGTTGGGTTGTTTGTTTTTCTCATATTGAGCTGCATGAGCTGCTTGTAAGTTTGGGAGATTAATCCTTTGCCAGTTGCTTCATTTGCAAATATTTTCTCCCATTCTGAGGGTTGTCTTTTCGTCTTGTTTATGGTTTCCTTTACTGTGCAAAAGCTTTTAAGTTTCATTAGGTCCCATTTGTTTATTTTTGTTTTTATTTCCATTTCTCTAGGAGGTGGGTCAAAAAGGATCTTGCTGTGATTTATGCCAGAGAGTGTTCTGCCTATGTTTTCCTCTAAGAGTTTTATAGTGTCTGGCCTTACATCTAGGTCTTAAATCCATTTTGAGTTTATTTTTGTGTATGGTGGCAGTGATCATTCTTAATCACAAAGATCCTTCCAGCTGCTTCTGACCAGTGATTGAGATGGCTGAAAGGGTAGCACCTCCATTGATTAGTATGATCACCTCTGCTCTTGGATCAATACTGTCTGAACTGGCTCAAAAATACAATTTTTATCTTATTTACCCAGCATCGATCAGACCCTGGTAAATTGATTTAGAATGATGATACAGAATAATATATGAAACAAAATGTCAGAGTACACAATAGCCAAGAGAAAGAAACCAAGTTTAGTTACAGGGGCCTGTGTTCAGCTCAGCCCACCTTGCAAGTTATGATGGGCCTGGGAAGTGAGATATATTATCAGAGGGTGCTCTTCTGTTGGAATGAGAGGAAAGTGATTTAACAAAGGTTCCAGCTAGGCTTCAGCATAAAAGTCCTAGACCCTTAAACAGGAGGGATTTGCATGTGGAATTAGCTGGAAACATCCCGCCCACCAAGCTCACTGCTGTGCAGTGCTAAGTGCTTGCAAAATGGCAGGTTGCTGATATCAAAATTCTTTCCTCGTAGTCGACTTTGCCCCACCTCTCTGTTTGCTCCTGTTCAGGTTGTTAATGATACTTTAGAGTGATTATCTTTACTTTTATGAGCGATGAAGCCTGAGCATGTTATGTACATTTTATTTTCCATTCCTGTACTCTGATAATGCTTCTTGCATCTTAATTATCTGACTGGAGGGCTCTTAAAGACTTCAGAAGCCAGATGGTTTTGAAAGAGTGTTCTTTTGAAAGAAAATGTAATCCATTGTACCCCAATGTGAAAAACAACACTTTAAACCTTCTAGAAGAACATATATTAAAATGTTACGGCTTTGTGTAGTGAAAGTTTTCTTCACCAGGACAAAAAATGGAAATCAAGAAGAAAATGATTACTATGTTGATAACCTCAAAACTACAACAAAACTCTTTAGTCATAACTTTAACAACCAACAATAATCAAAACACACAAATATAAACCACAGTCGACACTGGATTTTTGTGTATAAAACTGATCAAAGTTTTGTAACAGTAATATATAATTAGGACACATACTATACAAATATATATTAAGGGGCACATACTCTATAAATATGTATTATATAAAATATTTTATATCAATAATATGTATATACCTGTGTGTATGTGTGTGCAACTTTTGATAAAAACAAAAACCAAAGAAGAAAAATGGGCAAAGAATATGAACAGTAAATTCTCAAAAAAGGATAGTTAAATGGTTAATAAACATATGAAAAGATATTTGACTGCACCAGTAGTCAGAGGAATGTAAATTAAAACAACAATAAAATAGGGCTGCCCTGGTGGCTCAGTGGTTAAGAATCCACCTGCCAATGCAGGGGACACGGGTTCAAGCCCTGGTCCGGGAAGATCCCACATGCCGTGGAGCAACTAAGCCCGGGTGACAGAACTACTGAGCCTGTGCTCTAGAGCCTGCAAGCCACAACTATTGAGCCCTCGTGCTGCAACTACTGAAGCCCGTGCGCCTAGAGCCTGTGCTGTGCAACAAGAGAAGCCACCGCAATGAGAAGCCCGTGCAGTGCAATGAGGAGTAGCCCCCGTTTGCCGGAACTAGAGAAAGCCCACGCTCAGCAATGAATACCCAACGCAACCATAAATAAATAAATTAAAACAACAACAACAACAATAAAGTATTATTTCATAGCCATAAGATTGGCAAATATTAAAAAGTGTGCCAACCTCAATTGTCAGGAGTTTGTGCAAACTCTACATTGGAGAGCACTACAGGGATATAACTGCCCTCTGAGCTGTCTTGGCAATTTCATTCCTAATTATATAGGTGAAAGAAGAACTCATATCTGTGTTCAAAATGACATGTTCAGGAAGGTTCCTTGAGACATTTCCTATAACAGCAGAAAACTGGAAACAACTCAATTTTCCATCAGTAGAAAAACAAAATCATATGTTGTTTATTCATGCAATGAAAGATTTGTGCAGGAGATCAAATGAGTCGACTACAGACAGATTAACGTACAAAAGTCTCTAACAAAATTGGGGCAGGGATGGTAAGTACCAGAAGTATATGCACAGTATAATAGCATTTATGTAAAGTTTTAAATCATGTAAAACAAGTCTATGTATTTTTTCTGGATACCTAATTCACAGCACCATTTTAAAGACAAATAGGCAAAAAATAAATACCAAATTGAGGATCCATATTTTTCTGGGGCAGAAGGCAGGATGGGAATGAATGGGGAAATAGTACGAAGAACATGGCAACTGTGTCTGTAACTTTCTGTTATTTAAGATGCTACATACTCATAGATATATGGATGGATGGATGGATGGATGATAGATGGATAGATGGATGGATGGATGGATAGATAGATAGATATAGACAGATAGAGAGAAATACATATATAGATAGATAGGTTAACAGATAAATAATTGATATTAGTTTGCTTATAATTCTCTGAGAAGAGCTATTGACAATTTGTCAGACAGTCACAATGTATAACTGTATGCCAGACAATATTTATTTAGTGAAAATAATTAAGCCACTTCATTTTCTCAAGGTAAATGATGTATATGGAAGACTACCCAGGCCCTGGATTAGTGCCAATGAGCTGCCCACCAGCCCCTTGATTTTGCTCCACTTCTGCCCAATTAAATGTACTCCTGGTAGGGAAAAATTAATTTTATGTCACTTTAGGCTGGCTGTAACTGGGAACTTCATTTTAATACCAAAGTTAAAAATAAAATTCCAGTGAAACCAAGGCCACCATTTTCTTCTGAATCCTTATTAGCATTTTATCTCTTCATTAGCAAAGATTTGAGGGAGCTGATTTACTTAGAACTCAGCTTCCGGAATTTATTTTCATACATATGATTTGGGGTATGTAGATTATCATTGCAAGCTACGTCAGTATTTTGTTTTCTCTTTTGTTTTACAAGATCCATTTCAAACAACTTAAGTTCTATAGTGTCTCTATTTCTTTTTTTTTTTTTTTAATTTTTCGGCCACGCTGTGAGGCATGGGGGAATCTTAGTTCCCTGACCAGGGATGGAACCTGCGTCCCCTGCAGTGGAAGTGTGGGGTCTTAACCTCTGGACCACCAAGGAAGTCCCTATAGTGTCTCTATTAAAGGAAATACAAACTTGAAGGATATTTGTAGAGAGAAATATGTACAGGAGAGATTTTCAAAAGAGAGGAAGCAATTAACTTTCTGCCCTGTAAGAAAATATGTGCAAATTATTTTCAGGAATCTTAATACAAAGGTCAATTAACTCTCAGGTATTAAGAGAAATCAAATCCTATAGTCCTTAACTTCTAGCAATCTCAGCAACAGTCACAGAATTATTAATCTAGTAGTAAATATTCCAGAGTTACAACATTTTGAAATTTTTGAACGCATACTTGCCTAATTTTAAACATTTTCAAAAAGTTACTTCAAACAAAACATCAAGGAGCCGCAGATTACAAAATTTATTGATAATCACAGTTGATTCTACTAAACAAAATTGTGTTTCCATCCTGAGCTATTGGCCTATGGCCCTCTACGTAAACATTATTTGAGTGTCATGTTTTATTTAGATAACTGACATTTTGACCAGCATACACAATGCTTCTTGTCACTCATGAAAGTGTATATAATTTACTTTTAACTCTGAGGTTTACTGAATCTTAAAGATGTGACTCATGCATAATAAATATAACAAAGTGAAAAGAAAGAAAACCACTGCAAGTTATGGTTTGGTTGACTATCTTACACTGAAGGAAAAAGAAACAAAGAACTGCCATTCGAAATAAGACACAAATGAGAGTTTCATGTCTGGCACCAGTATGGATAACTATTTGGGTGGATACACTTTATAATATGAGCATGAAAATAATAGGAATGAAATACACATATATGCAGTCCTCTGTGTGTGCACACACACAAACATATAACTTTGTGGTGTAACAGACACATGTATTGTTTTGTGGACGAAAAGTACACTTTGTTATACTTATAGGGTACCTACTAGAAGATTCTTAAGAAAAATCACATGACACCAGACTCTGTCTTTGAGTGTCAAAGGGGACCAGTCAATAGCACCCTGCTTCCCCACCCAAGTTCTGAAGTCATTAAGAAAATTAATGAGGTATATGGAGACCAAAATGTCACCTTTACTGACATTGCTACGGCAGATCACCTGGGTTTTGTTTGGGCACAATTTAGCACTGACCCCTTAGGAGAGACTCAGCCACCTGGTTCCAGCCAACATTGGTCTGAGCTAGGTTTCCCTCCACGACTGCCCCCTTGAGACCCACGATACTTAAAAACAGAGAAGAACGTCTCCTTCCTCTTGGCTGCTGGCTTCCAGGAGAAAGGGAAAAAGATGGAGCTGGACAAGGCATGTCCCTTAAGACTCAGGCAAGTCACTCAGTGGGGGTGGGAGGGGGGCAGGCAGTAAGTGAGAGGCACGAGAAGTTGCAGGTTGTCCACCAACCATTGCAAGGACACACCAGGCATGGAGAAGTGTCCCTTCTTCTCTCCACTTAGGAAGAAAAGCAGTATTTATGTGAAGACCTGAAATCCTGGGCTCTTCAACATCACATCTATCCATCACGCAAATATTTGAGCACCTACTCTGTCCTGTGCACATTAACTGCAGAGAGTGTGCACTTCTGCGCTCTTACCCATCGGAGGATGTGGGTCCGATTGGCACCGGGCGTACGAAGGATGCATTTGTGCCCACTGTGTATTCGTACAGCAAGAGCAGTTTACGGCCAATGAAACAGAGAGCGTGGTAGGTAATCAAGATTTAGGTGGAAGCTTTAACCACGGAACAGAGGAGAATGCACCAGCTGGCGGCCTTAGGCTACTTAATATGGTACCCAAACCACAACATACTTAGAGGTTCCCAGTGTATGGGCCTCATGGTCTGAAGATGGAGGGAAGGCAGAGAGGGAGGAAGGAGGCAGGAGAAAGAAAGAAAGAAGGGAGGAAGGGGAGGAAGGAAACAGAATAACCTAAAGGCTTCTATGCCTACATTGCCAGTGACGCCATCACAGGCAAAACCAACTTCTCCACCGTTTTTCAGGTTTTACAAACTGCAGTGAACGTTTCACAGAGAAGCCAAAAGAAATACAGGGGAAAAAAGCATATTCTAAGCCAGAAATATTTGAAAAGTTAGTGAATGGGAAATAAAAATATGAAAATATGATTTATAACAGTGATATTACTCATTGAAGAGGTAATGTTCTGAGCTACCGGATTAATCAGCACTATTATTGGAACACAGAGAGAGAATCAGTGGGCTATAAAAATATCTTTGTCCAAAAAGAGAAAAAAAAGGAAGTCCCTGGTGGTCCAGTAGTTACTCCACGCTGCTTTCGCTGCTGAGGGCCTGGGTTCAATCCTGGGTCGGGGGAACTAAGATTCCACAAGACGTGCGACATGGCCAAAAAAAAAAAAAAAAAAACTTTGTCCATAAAGATAATGCTGCTAAATTTTTATAAAACATGAAATTGACAATAATGTGTGTGTATCTCTATGTATTTGCAATGTAATTTTAAAGTCAGAAGGCTCTATCCATTCTAATTTGGATGTACAGCCCTTTTTACAAAAATAACTTTGTAAAACCTTTTCTGATTACCATTACTCACACAGGTAAGAAAAAATATTTTATTTTTTGTAATATACATGAGTAAATATAAATCCAAGCAAACGTCTTCCGAGAAGAAAATTCTGGCAATAATTTTTCTTCAGTTTTATAAATATCCTTTTTTAGCTTGGGGTACGGTCAGTTTGTTTCATTAAAGCTCCACTATTTAAGAAAGAAGAAGTTATAGGGAGAAATCCAGTAATTACATGGTCCAGTGTTACCTAATTTTTTGCAAAACTTAGGAACATTAATTAAAAAAACATTTTTAGGGGCTTCCCTGGTGGCTCAGTGGTTAAGAATCCGCCTGCCAACGCAGGGGACACAGGTTCAAGCCCTGGTCCGGGAAGATCCCACATGCCGCGGAGCAACGAAGCCCGTGCGCCACAACTACTGAGCCTGCACTCTAGAGCCCGCGAGCCACAACTACTGAAGCCCGCAGGCCTAGAGGCCGTGCTCCACAACAAGGGAAGCCACCACAATGAGAAGCCCGCGCGCCACAAGGAAGAGTAGCCCCCGCTCGCCGCAACTAGAGAAAGCCTGCATGCAGCAACGAAGACCCAACGCAGCCAAAAATAAAAAAATAAAATAAATAAATAAATTTTTAAAAAAACCATTTTTACAGGTAGAGCCTCCGTTCCCATGGTCAACTGGATGCTGCAACAACCCCTCCCAGTATAGAAACGGTAAAATGGCAGATGAAATGTAAACTTTTTTTTTTTTTTAAAGCAAATCTCAGCTGGTGACTAAGAATTAGATACCATGAAAGACCACAAGTCACTGAGGTGAGTTAGCATGGGGAGGGCCGCTTGCCCTGAAAAATGTCTTCCAACCCCTGGGCTGCCACAAGCCAGTCAAATATTTAAGGGGTCTCTGTGCTGAGGGCAGAAGTCCAAGGATTTGTTCTGAAAAATGAAAGTGCTGTTTGGAATCCTTGCATAAAGCCAAGATTCCCTAACAATCACAACCTCGGGGTTAAGTTTGTTATCAGAATTTACACTACCGGTGTGGCCAAGTCACAATTTCTTTATAATGGCCCCAGGAATATGTGCATTTGACTGAGACCCAAAGGCAGGCAGGGAAGTGGGAAAGCTTTACAGTGAATGTGAGCTCTGATGGGAGATGGTTGGTATGCAGAATCTAAGGGCAGGCTGAGTAGAAGCAGGACATCTTAGGTGATAGCCTGGGGGGACATATGTGACTTTCTCTGGTTGCTTCTAAGTTGGAAGAAGGTTGACGTTTAGGGAAAGGGGCAGACATTGACCAGGTAATGACAACTGTGGGTCAGTTTCTGCAGAGGTTGTGATTTGGCTTTGGGGTTGGCTCAAGTTCTATTTTCGTATGTGAGCTGGCCATTGTCCATTTGATAGTCAACCTCTCAGTATAAAGTTCCAGGAATGAAGAGGGTATATGGTCATAGCTCAAGAACAGACAAAGAGAACAGGTTGATGAATCCAGAAAGAGACCCACACTTGATTTAGGGCAAAGGTGTCACTGCAGTTCAGGTGGGGGAAAGGCAGTCTTTTCAATAAATGGAGCTGAACAGTTGGAGATTGCCATGGCAGGCTGCGGGGGGGACCTTTGATTCATATGAGACTTTAATAGCTAAATATGTAGGTTGAAAGACTAACAACAGAGTGTACAATTACCAACTGAATACAGAGAAAAAAAGTGAAGGGGATCAGAAAATGGTACCCACAAAATACGCCATTTTGGCCTGAGGATCATTTTGAGCTACAGGCAACTTGGAACCAACAGATGCAGAGAGTTATCTGCCCTCCCCTTATCTGCCTAGAAGCAGGCATACATTTCCCTCTGAGAAAATTCACCAGTTCCTCCCCCCAGGAAGAGAGGAGCATTTCTCCTCACTCAAGGGGGGTTGGATCACAAGGTGAGTTTGCATAAGCAGACCTTTTACTAAAGTAGCCTGTATCCTGCATTCCTTGCCCACCCATTTCCAAGTCCCCACAATTTATCATCCCTTCAAGCCCAAACCATCTTTCCTTTGTTAAAGGGTAGATAAGCCCCCAAGTTTAACTATTTCTTTGCATTTCACTCCTTTTCTGTGCACACAAACGTGAATAAAAATTGTGTGCCTTTTCTTCTGTTCCTCTTTCTTCTGTTAGTTTAATTCACACACTCCCAGGTAACGAAACTAAGAGGGGAGCAGAAAAGTTTTTCTTTCCCGAAAATGAACTCGGGAAAGAAAATTAAATCTAGGGCCCTGCTTGAGAGTAGTTTCAGGTTCGCATTTTCTTTTCTGGGCATCAGTAAATGCAAAATTCATGGTTAAAAAAAAAAAAGGTCTAAGACATCCATGTTAATGAACTAAATCTAATTATTAGGAGTGCAAAATAACAAAAGCATTTGCTAATGGGATACAATGGTCTGGGTTTTTAAAGACAAGGCAATAAAAGAGGGTTACATCTGTGAGTGGAACTTGCAGGACTGTCAAATGTTCTTTCAAATAATAGCCTCAAACTGAGTTTACTCTTACCCAAATTTACATAAGCATTGGATGCTAGAGAGAGGATAAGGTCTTAATAGCTTAAAGTCAGTATTTAAAATGTTCAAAGTATTTGAATAAAATGATGTGCATTAATTAGATGCCCATATACCCCCCTCCCTCCTGGCTTTTCCAAAGTTCACTTTACATCATCTTGCTTTTAACGAAAGACCTCTGCCAGTACTTGCTTTTGACAACTGAAAGAAATCCGCACAAGATTTTCGATTTTATCAGGAAAGGCAGGAAGTGATTATCTTTTGTTTGTTTGGCAACAGCCATTCCAGAGGCAGTGCACAACCCCAGCAGACAGAGCAGCCCTGCCAAGCTGCCCTCCTGGGAATCATACTCAGCGTCCCAGCATCTAGCCACCAGAGCTGTGAACTGTCTGTGAGCCTCTCGGCTGTATCTCGACTTACTTTGTGCCTCTGTTAGCGAGACGCGCCCTAAGGTAATTGCCTCTTCACTTCACACCACTTCAGCTGACGAATGGTGTCACAGGAGTGTGCCACTTGCTTTAGATCAGGGGCCTACAGTCACCGTGGCCTGCTCCCCACCAAGGTTGCCTCCTACGGGAAGGACACCTGTGGCTGATCACAAATGCATGTGCAGAGGCTCTCAGAAGAAACGGTCCACCGTCTGTTACACTGGTTGCACGGGCCGAGATCACGGGCAGGACCCCAAATGCGTACACTGTTCCAGGTGGTGATGCATTAAAAAAAAAAAAGTCTCAGGATTGGCAGGGTTCTGAAGGTTAGAAAGAAAGAGAAGGTGGTTGATTGTTTATCCAGGGCCAGGCACAGTCAATTTTCCAGGTATTGTTACCGAGGCTGTGGCCCCAAAAGCACACCCCTGCCCCTCCTTCTGGGTAAACTTGGAGAAAACAGAAATCAACCATATCCTCTCGCTGTGTTTACATTGCAGGAAAAAGAGAGTCCAACTACATGAAAACCTGTGCAAGCTGGGTCGGCTCCAAGAGTGGGACGCAAGTTGCCCTGCAGCTCATTGGCATCTTGTTATAATAGTAAGATCTCTGCCCGACTGTGCCACGATGGTTCGACCTGCTCCTGACCCAGATGCCAAAAAGCACCCTACAAGGGCAGAAAAGAGGTGGCACCCCAGTTCCTGGAGGAACCCTGCCTTTTCCCAGAAAACCAATTCGTAGCCCTCCTCCTCGGTAAGTTTGGTTTTAAAATCTTGCCTTATTCACCCTCTTGCAAGAGAAGCTGCCCTGTGAACCAAGTTCCCACTCCTCCATTCTCTGGCCATTGAATAAAGCGTGTCCTGTTTCAGTCTCAGCATGGTTTCGTCATTGGCTGTGTGAATACAAAAGGGAAAAGAACCTTCTCCGCCAAGGCAGGAGGTCTCCGCCGGGCTAGCGTCCAAATGGGGGTCCATACGACCAATTCAGTAACAGTGGCCTCTGGCTTTTGCAGCTGAAACAGTTGGATCTTCTAAAGACCTAAATCCACACATGCAGAAAGACATGCAGACACACATTCGCGCATGCTTAGCCCAGTCTCTGAGGGAATATCACCTCTGTCCCTCAAGACCATGACCAGGGCAAAGAACCTTGCTTGCTTCTTACAGCCCCGTGGTGAACCCTTAGAACAGATTTGTTGTCAGATGCAGGAAAGTTGAGGGATGAACAGCCCACGCCGGACAGAAATGCAGTGGTTATTTCAAATGAAACGCTTAGGGGCAAATTGAGGCTGCTTAGTCCTTGGACAAATTCTCCTCTAGTGAAGAAGTCAGCTACCATCGCTGCTGTTTGGCAGACTCATGTATTTCAAAGAGAGAAGAAAGAACTTACCATTAAAGTAAAATAAAGTAAATATTCTAAGGAAAGGGAAGGAGGACACCTTATCCCTTATGTTTATTTGTTTACTTTTAATTACTGTTATTATTTTTTGGCCACGTGGCACGCGGGATCTTAGTTCCCTGACCAGGGGTCGAACCCGTGACCCCTGCATTGGAAGCGCAGAGTCTTAACCACTGGACCGCCAGGGAAGTCCTCTCATCCCTTATTTTTATTTGTATTATCATTTATTTATTTATTTATTTGGCTGCTCCGGGTCTTAGTTGCGGCACGCGGGATCTTCATTGTCGCGTGCAGGATCTTTGTTGCAGCGTGTGGGATCTTGTTCCCTGACCAGGGATTGAACCTGGGCCTCCTGCAGTGGGAGCGTGGAGTCTTAACCACTGGACTGCCAGGCAAGTCCGTATCATCCCTTATTTTTAAAAGGGAGAATTAAGTCTTTTATTTTTCATTGGTATTTGCCCTTATAGTGCCTGGCGGGTCCATGTGGGTGCTTGATACCTCCTCCCTTGGCGTCCTTCTGTGGTTGTTCAAAATGCCCTCACGTTTTCCAAAATCAAGTCAGTTGTCCTAAGTGCTGAGACTGCCTTTAAAAACCTAACTGGAGAAGGGAGAAAAAGTATTTTAATTCCATCCACCTAAATGTGATGTCGTTTTAAAAGAAACCAGCCCACTCTCTGGCTCTGTAAGTGGTCACTCCTGGTGAGATGGAAGGGGCCTCAGTGTTTGTGTGTCTGCCCCTTCTCCAGGCTTTCAAGAGGATCCAAAAGAGACACATCAGGGACTTCCTTGGAGGTCCAGTGGTTAAGACTCTGCTCCCAATGAAGGGGGTGCGGGTTCAATCCCTGGTCAGGGAAATAAGATCCCACATGCCACGTGGCAAGGCCAAAAAAAAAAAAAAAAGATATTCATGGAACCATGACAACTTGAACTTTGATGGATGGGGTGAGTGGATTCTTCCTCGTGCTAAGCCTGGAAAACTACTAAGCACCTGGGAACAGAAAAATGTCCAGGCAAACCTGGAGAATACCGATGGCTTTAAAATCCATTACCACATCCAAAAATGATACCCTTTCCAGAAAAAACCATAATTCGAGAAGATACACACACCCCTATGTTCATAGTAGTACTGTTTACAATAGCCAAGACATAGAAACAACCTAAATGTCCATCAACAGATGAACGGATAAAGAAGATGTGGTCCATATATGCAATGGAATACTACTCAACCATAAAAAAGAATGAAATAATGGCATTTGCAGCAACATGGATGGACCTAGAGATTGTCATACTGAGTGAAGTAAGTTAGACAGTGAAAGACAAATATCATATGATATCACTTACATGTGGAATCTAAAAAAAGTGTACAAATGAACTTATTTACAAAATAGAGAGTCACAGATGTAGAAAACAAACTTATGGTTACCAAGGAGGGGGAAGGAGGGATAAATTGGAAGATTGGGATTGACACATACACACAACTATACATAAAATAGATAACTAATAAGGACCTACTGTATAGCACAGGGAACTCTACTCACTACAGTGTAATGACCTACATGGGGAAAGAATCTAAAAAAGAGTGGATATATGTATATGTGTAAGTGATTCACTTTACTGTATACCTGAAACTAACACAACATTGTAAATCAACTATACCCCAATAAAAATTTAAAAAAAGAAAACAAAACAAAACAAATGCTATAGGAATCCAAACTACAACCAAGGTCAAGACCAGCTGCTGAAATCTATGACAGTGCTTTGCAAACTTGCCTGAACAAAAGAAAACCGCAAGCATCTTGCTGAAATTCCAGACTCCTAACCAAATTCATTGAGTCCTCAAAAGTTAGAATTCTGTACACGTCACAAGCACCCTCGGTTTATTCTTAGGATCAAGAGCATTGAAGAAGCAATGCTTTAAGATGAATTGAGAGGGAGGAGAAAAGAGAAAAGGGATCAGCCATGACGCTGCCAGTGATAGAAGACGCTTTAAGAATCACGCTGTTCTCTAAATTGCAAACCTTCCTGCGTTAATTATCTATATCTGTGCAGCAAATTACCATAAGCTTAGTGGCTTACCCCAGCACACGTTTATTATGTCACGGTTCCTGTGGATCAGGAATCCGGACACAGCTCGCCTGGGTCTTCTGTCCAATGTTGCAATCAAGGCTGTGTTCTCATCTGAGGGTCAAGTGGGGAAGGACCGACTTCTAAGCTCACGTGGTTGCTGGAACTCAAGGAACTCAGTTCCTTGTGAAGTGGAGGGCTGAGGGCCTCGGTTTCTTGTTGGCTGTTGGCTGAAGACAGCTCTCAGTTCCCTGCCATGTGGGGCTCCTGAGACATGGCAGCTTACTCATTCAGAGCCAGCAAAGGAGAGAGGCCCTGAGCAATAGGGGATTTATGATCTTATCTAACATAGTCACAGAAGAGGCAGCACACGGCCTCTGCTGTATTCTGTTGGTGCGAAGCAAGTCACGGGGCCTGTGTACACACGCGAGAAGGGTGTAGATTCTAGGAGCGGGGCTTCAGGAGTCAGCCTAGAGTCTAATAAACAGCAGACTAGTGCAGCCACTAAGAGTGGGCATAGAGATGTGGCACATATATACTCTGGAATATTACTCAGCCATAAAAAAGAATGAAATAATGCCATTTGCAGCAACAAGGATGGACCTAGAGATGATCATACTAAGTGAAGTAAGTCAGACAGAGAAAGACAAATATCATATGATATCACTTATATGTGGAATCTGAAAAAAGGGTACAAATGAACTTACCTACACAACAGAAATAGAGTCACAGATGCAGAAAACAAACTTATGGTTACCAGGGGGTCGGGGGGAGTGATAAATTGGGAGATTGGGATTGACATATACACACTACTTATATAAAATAGATAACTAATAAGGACCTACTGTATAGCGCAGGGAACTCTACTCAATACTCTGTAATGACCTATATGGGAAAAGAATCTAAAAGAGACTGGATATATGTATACATATAACTGAATCACTTTGCTGTACACCTGAAGCTAACACAGCATTGTAAATCAACTACACTCCAATAAAAATTGAAAAACAAAAACAAAAAAAAGAGTGGGCATGGAGTCCAGAGTCAGAACGCCAGGGTTCTTATGTCTGGTAACCCAGCTTACCAACGTACTAACCTTGACCTTTCCTTACTGTCATGGATCCTCAGTTTACAGATCTGCACAATGGGATTTAAAATGGTATATACTTTCCACACATACAGAAAACAAACTTATGGTTTCCAAAGGGGAAATGGTTGGGGGGAGGGATAAATAGGAGTTTGGGATTAACAGATACACACTACTATACATAAAATAGATAACCAACAAGGACCTACTGTATAACACAGGGAACTCTACTCAATATTTTGTAATAACCTACAAGGGAAAAGAATCTGAAAAATATATATATATGTATGCATAACTGAATACCTTTGCTGTACATCTGAAACTAACACAACATTGTAAATCAACTATACTCCAATTAAAAAAAAAAATTAAAAATGGTATATACTTTATAATGTTGCTGTGACAGTCACTTGAGTTACTACTTGCAATGAGTTTGACCAAATGGCCAGGACACATTAATAGTTCTATAAACAAGAGGTTAGCATTGCCATTATTTCCATAACACACTTGGCTATGCCATATTCAAGGCCCATTCTCTCTTTTATCCAGTATTAGCGCACAAGAAAGCATGTGTTCCTGTACACGGGGCGTAAGAGCAAGGCACCTTCTTAAATGTGTCCGCAGAAATGCTTGGTGCAAAAAAAAATTTTTTTAATTAACAAAAAATGCTTGGTGTGAAATGTATAGCATGTGCCCCTATCACATCGTTGCTATGTGGGCTAAAACGGAACCGTTTGCACACTCAGTGAGCAAGGATTGTGGCAGGCATTGCCGCATGATGGGTAGATAAGCGCCATGCCCAAAACACTGAGATGTATTACCTTAACTGTAATCAACTGTTTAAGAGAGTGACGAATAAGACACTATGGCAGCTCATGTGGAAGAGGATCACTTCAGGCTGAAAATTCCCCAGAGAGGGCACCTAAGGAAAGGTCAGTAAATAAAATAAATCACTATTGGAAAGTCTATAAAAAGCAAGTTATTCAAAAATCGATGGGTGAGTGCATTATTTGGCTCAAAGGAGTAAAGTTCTGCTTGTTTTGCAAAACGATATTGGGCTCGCCCGTGGTATTCCTCGGGGCTGGGATTGACCATCTGTTAGAGTCATTCCACGGGGGTGGTTGGACCCCCTTCTGCCCACAAGTTGGTTTAGTGGTCAAGACAGATGACGCGGAGGACTTCCCTGGTGGTCCAGTGGTTAAGACTCCATGCTTTCAATGCAGCGGGCTCGGGTTCGATCCCTGGTCAGGGAACTGAGATCCTACATGCCTCATGGCCAAAAAAATAAATCGAAAAAAAAAAAAAAAAAAAAGACGGATGACGCCACGTGCATGAAGACTGTATGAAAAGATTTACTACTCACATCATGAAGCTTTCTAGGGAGGACAGGACAGGCTCCTGAGAGGGTACAAAAAGGCTTGAGAGAGCAGGGAAAGCTTTTATAAGGTTAGGTTGTGATCCTGGGGTGAGGGTTCCTAAGCACCGTACTACTGTTTGCATAGTTTAAACCTCCCACCCAGGGCAAGGAGGGTACACCTGGGCATCCTCATCAGCCTGCCCAGGTGTGGACAGAGGGGACAGGGGAGAGGTGGGCTTGAAATTGGCCAGCAGCCCAATGTCAACAATGGAGTGAGCTCTTCAGCAGAGCGCCTTCTTTATACAAGTCAAGTTAACCGGGTCACAAGGATTCACCTACTTGACTGGGGTCCTAAGCCAAACCAAGATCTCCAGGAACAAGCCAGGATGAGAATGCTACCTGGGCCCCAGCTTAAGCTGGGGCCAGCTTTCCGTTCAGAGCAGATCAGGAGAACAACAAAGGGTCTTCCCCTGCATGTGAGATCTTGAAATGCACATTCAAGGGGTGGGAGATCATTGAAGAGAAATCATACAGCCCTGACCACAAGAGAGAAGATGGAGAGATTGGAAATCTGAGAAAAAGGACTCAGCCTATTACAAGATATAGATCATCATTTCCAGCTTTTGTGGTTATACCTCAGATTAAACACAAGGATTCTATGCGATGATTTCCTTTTTTTATTTCTATTTTTAAAATATTTTTTAAAATGATATCTTTTTATTTATTTATTTATCTATTTATTTGTTTACTTTATTTTTTGGCCACACCTTGCAGCATGCGGGATCTTTTGTTCCCCAGCCGGGGATGGAACCCGTGCTCCCTGCAGTGGGAGCACAGAGGCCTAACCACTGGACCACCAGGGAAGTCCCAGGATTTCTTTTTTTTTTTAAAAGGTGTTTTTAGGGGCCTTCCCTGGCGGTCCAGTGGTTAAGACTCCGCACTTCCAATGCAGGGGGCATGGGTTTGATCCCTGGTCATGGAACTAAGATCCCTCATGCAGCATGGTGAGGCCAAAAATTTTTTTAAAAAAAATTTTTTAAAGAAAGGCATTTTTATGGCTCAAATTAAGCACAAGAATTCTCTGTACGAATTCCTTTATAAGTGGCTTTTGTGCATCAGGGCTCTGAATTCCACATCTCCAGAGGAGACAGCTCAAAGCTCTTCATTATTACACTATTATTATTTAATAAACAGTGATCATTATCACCTCCCCCTCTTAAAGAGGGCTGGCTTTCTTTCCAGACTCTGAGACATTTTCAGAGATGAGGGTCCTCCACTGAAGAGTCTGCCTCTCAGAAGAAGTAAATAGAGGTCAAGGACAACAGCCAAGGACTCCAGTATCTAAGATGCCTCCTACCACCAGCTAACAAGGGGCAAGAGACCTTCAGTTCTCATTCTCCAAAACCCATTTATCTTTGTCAGTCACCAAATCCAATTAGCCAACGTAAGTGTTAGAGACTTCACTGGCAGATGTTCTCTCTTGTAATGCAATCTCCTTTTAAAGTGTTTAAAGGACCCTTTGAATAAAGCTCAGAGGGAAAACTAGCAGGCCATGCTTCCACCGTCTGAGGAGTCGTTCTACTTTTCTGCCAGTAGACACGCACTCAGGCAGTTCTACAGGCGTCCATTCTGTGCTGGGCACTGGGTTTGGCACGGGAGATATACTGATGATTAACCAGAAGGGTAAACAAGCAAGCGTAGGGTGACACAAGGCGCGTTATACTAAAGGAACATGCACGGCGCCAACAGGAGCAGGCGTCAACTCGGACCACTCCAGGGATGAAATTCAACTCGTCACGACCTAGATCCGGAAGACTCTTCCTTTGTCAAGACCTCCTGAATGTTTGCTTATTCCATTTACTATGGACGAGCATTTGGGTGGCTTCTTGTTTGAGGGGATCATAAACAGTGCTGCTGAAAAAAAAGCAAACATTCTTTTCCGTGTGGATGTGGATGAAATGCATGGATTTCTAAGCATGCAATTGCTGAGTCTTTAGGTTATATATTCTACTTTAGTGGGTACCTCCAAGCAGTTTTCCCACCTGACCCGTTTATACCCCCAAGAGAGTTCCTGTGGCTCCACATCTTCAACAACACTTGATGTTGTCTGTCTTTCTCATTTTAGCAGATTCTGGAGGTTGTACAGTGGTATCACACGGTGGTTTCAATTTGCCTTCTCCTGATGACTAATAAACTTGGGACGTTTTTAATAGGTTTATTGACTATTTAGACCATCTATTATTATTATTATTAAATACTATTGGCCAAGTTGTGCAGCTTGTGGGATCTTAGTTCCCCGACCAGGGATTGAACCTGGGCCTGGTGGCAGTGAAAGCGCTGAGTCCTAACCACTGGACCACCAGGGAATTCCCTAGACAGTCTCTTTTTTTTTCTTTTAATAATTTTTTTTAAATTTTTATTTGTTTATATTTATTTTTGGCTGTGTTGGGTCTTTGTTTCTGTGCGAGGGCTTTCTCTAGTTGCGGCAAGCGGGGGCCACTCTTCATCACAGTGCACGGGCCTCTCACTGTCGTGGCCTCTCTTGTTGCAGAGCACAAGCTCCAGACGCGCAGGCTCAGTAGTTGTGGCTCACAGGCCTAGTTGCTCCGCGGCATGTGGGATCTTCCCAGACCAGGGCTCGAACCCGTGTCCCCTGCACTGGCAGGCAGATTCTCAACCACTGCGCCACCAGGGAAGCCTGACAGTCTCTTTTTAAAGTGCCTATTCAACCCCATCTTTCAACTGAGTTTTCTACATTTTTTTTTGATATTGACATATATTTTTTATATATTCAGTATATACACACACACACACACACACACACACACACACACACTTCTCACTCCTTTAATGTTGTCTTTTGATGAACAGAAGTTGTAAATATTTTTATTTTTGATTGCGGTATAATTTCAGCATCCCTGATGGCTCCACTTCCCATCCGTGAATACTCAAAAGCACTCATTTCAGCCACGGTCTTTAACGAATGCATCCACTAGAGTTTCCAACAAGTTGAGCCTTGTGTATTTGCTTAAATCATCACACCTAGAACATGATCTCCACCCCAAAAGGACTGTCTTCTTCATCAGAGTAGGAGCTTAATAACTCCTGGTTTCTATTTTTAATAAAGGTGAACACTTAAGTAACACTAGTTATTTACTGTAAAAATCAGCAGGCAGTTTACAATTTTTGAAATCAGAGGATAATTTCATATCAAATGAATATCCTCTCCATGCACTAGAGGTAGTTTTTGTACAATAGATGAATCCCAAATTTACCTGGATTACTCATCAGATTTACTTGTTGAGCTGCAGTCAATTTGCTTTTATTCACACATCTATATGGGTTTGCCCATAGGAAAGTGTAATTAGGAACACGGTCCCTCTTGAAATGCTAGATCAAGGCAGCCTTTTAGCTGAACCTTTCACAATCAGGATGCCTGAGAGCCTAGTTAACAGGGAAACTACCCGGCTGGTGCGGTAGTGAACAGAGAAAACAAAAAATGAAGGGTGGGGAAATCTAATCTGATGTGATCTCATGTAGGATAGAAATAGGGACTGAGCCTCCCTACTGCCGCTGGTAACATCGAGGATCTGGGTGGGAAAGCATCTCCGAGAGTCTTATAAAGACGAGGTAACACGGAGGAGAGAAAAGAACTGCTGGTGATTACCAGGTCCATCAATTCACCAGGGCAGCTGTCCAACAGGGGTGAGCACTCAGGGTTTAAGGTGCTGGCAAACAGGGAGAAAAGAAGGGCTGGCTGCAGTCCAAGGATAATACACTTCAGCAACTGACAGGAGGGAGGGAGAGAGAGACAGAGGCTTCAGGACGAGGAGAGGCTTACATGTTGAAACGCAGAAGATTGCGGTGGTTTTATAAATGTCTAATACTCCGCAACTTCTGTTCTTGGCCTAACTCCTGGAGAACAGCTACTGGCCAGCTCTGCCTGGATTAGCCTTCGCTGAGAAAAAAGTTTGAAACTGAAAATGCCAAGATTCAGGCTGAAGTCAGTTTGCATCCCGGGAACGTTCCTGTCACTATGGCATGAACAGAAGATTTGCCGTCAGTGAAAGGGACCACGAGAATGACACACGTTTAAAGCGGGCTTCAAATAGGTGAATGTGGAGAAATATTACATGACCTACTCTTCCCTCCATGGTGTAGCTAAGAGATTTAGTTTATCCAGATACTGTTGGAAGCTTCTCATGATGTCATTAAACAGCTAAGAGCATACGATAAGAACTCGGTTCCTCATGGTGGTCAGATCTCTGAATGGGTTTGGGTGTACATCAGATTTCCGGGGCATCTTGTCCAAATGCAGATTGTGATTCGGATGTGGCCCAAGGTTCTGCATTCCTAACAAACTCCCAGGGGATGTTTATATACTGCTGGTTCACAGACTATATCTTGTGGAGGAAGATTAAAAATCTGGGGTCAGCAGGCAGAGACCCAAAATTACAGAGACATATCTGTATTAATTTTCTATCGCTGCTGTAACAAATTACTGAAGATTTTGCGGCTGTATTAAAGCAATACCCATTTATTAGCTCATGGTTCCACGGGTCAGAAGTCCAGGAGGCTCCATGAAGTTCTCTGTCCAGGGTCTCTGTCCCGGGCTGGGCTCCTATCCGGAGACTCTGGGAAGAATCCATATCCAAACTCATTCACTTGGCTACAGAATCCAGTCCCTGCAGTTGTAGGTCCTGGCGTGAAGTCGTCTGCATCTCAGGACCACCAAGGATGCACGACATCCTTCTCACGCTGCTGCACCTCTCCCACAGACTCTTCTGCTTTCCTCTCTGACTTGAAAAAGATCAAGTGATTAAACAGAGCCCATTCAGCGCACACACACACACACACACACACACACACACACACACACACATCCATGTATTAGTTTGCTCTGACGAAACACCAGGAACTGAAGGGCTTCAACAACAGACACTGATTTTCTCACAGACATTTTTTTTATCACTTCTGTGCACATCTGCATCCAAATATCCGAGTGTCTTATAAGGACACCCATCAGATTGCATTAGGACCCCACTCTAATGACTTCATTTTAACTTGATTACCTCTTTAAAGACCCCTTCTCCAAATACAATCACATTTTTCTGAGGTCCTGGGGGTTAGGATTCCAACACTGGAATTTGGGGGAGACATAATTCAGCCCGTAGCATAGAGGAAGGGCGTACTCGTTGGTCCAGCTCCCATCACTCACTTTTGACAGCTTTTGACCAATTCTAGGCACCCGTGAAACTGTCTTGAAAGCTGAGCTCCCATTTCCATCAGGAAGAGAAGCCCTTTTCCATCCTCACTCACACCGCAGGTATCTCCCCTCTTTGTTCTTGCAAAAGAACCCTCTTTCTGTTGGGGACACGGGAAGCTCTTAAAGAGATGTGCCAGTCCAAGCAATAGATAAAAATAGACTAAACCCGAGTGCTTCGTAAGAGCTTGGCAAAAGACCTGACACGGTTTCAATTATATAGTAGTGCATGTTTCTTGAGAAGTGGGGCAATTTGTACTTGAGTTATTCTCTGATGTCAGATTATAGTACAAGCAAAGCAATTAGCTTGAAAAGCATTAGGAGAAAGCACAAGAACAAAGGTAGATACCAACAGACGGGAAGGCAGTCTCGAGTATGCAAGTGCAAAATCCAAGGGCAACAATCAATAGCCGGTGTTTGTGTCAACAACAGATGGATCTGCATAATTGCAGATGGGAATCTTAGGTTCCTGTGTCAGACGGGTGGTTGAGTTCTGTCCTTCCTAGGAATGAGGCCGCTGACTCCCCACGGACAAGGCAAGGGCTATGAGCCATTGCTCCCACAGTGGGATCAAATTGGCATAATTCCACGTAGACTCATACTTTGGGAACTTCAGCCACGTAAGTCACTTCAGACACCCATCACATTCATGCTTTTGGACACATTCAAAATCCACTTGCCTTTCAAGTCTATCATATCATATCATATTGATTTTATTCCTTAATCTTTACTAAGGGTAAATGAAGACTGTTTAATACGATTTACGTAAATCTGGAAAAAAAAAACCTAACTAACCAGGTCTTAAGATTTTTGTCACTGTGTGTTTTTGCACAGAATAATGTTAGACCTTTATCAGATGCTCAGTGAAATCGATTCTATAACACAGCAGCATTCTCCTTTGTAGAAACCAAGGAGGGGTGAAAAATGGGATGTTTAACATGCTGTTAGGACTCTGAAAAGAGAGACTGTCCCAGTAAACAGACGAGCAAAAAGGTTCCTGTGAAAGACAGTGTTATTTTGAGTAAAGTAAACAAGTTGGAGGAGGTAGGCGATTGGAATCCACTTGGTGTTGAAATGACTTAGTCTTATATGCTATGTCCATACCGGTTCCCTCAAGCCCTTTGTAATAACTTCGAAGCCCAGGCAATCTTACATGGAAGAGACACAAGACAGCTTCCGGGCACTGAAGGCGCATATTTCCAGGTATTCTGCATACCTGTTTGCAAGGCATCCGCTCTTCCTTTTTGCCTGTACCCATGCAGCACCCACCCACGTTCCCTGGGAATGCCAAAGCAACACTCCAATGAATATGCCTTTCGTTCTTAGTCACGGACCCTGTCTACACATCCTATGTCTTGTTCTCCTCTATTTCCTCATCAGCTTGTTCACCTCTCTGCCTTTGGGGTTACACAGAGCAGTGTCTAAGCCACCAGAGAAGTTCCTTTAAGTACAATCAAGGAAAAGACCTCTTTTGATCATTTCACTACTTCCTCCGCTGCCAAGATGCACTTTCGGCAACGGGGAAATAGAGCATCGCTCTCCAGAGGTCAAGGTGGGACCAGGTCCCTTGTCACAAGCCAGTGCCCCTGTTAAAACCTCAGAGCTCTGAAGACTGGCAAATTCCATTAGGGGGAAGCCTTGCTGTCCTGGAATCAGCAGAGCATTCATTAGAGTAGCAGTTTCTAATCTCACCCTGTCATCAGCCTAGTTGAAACAGGACCCTGAGGGAACGTAGGAAAGGATAGAGGCCAGAGAAAAAGATTCCACTATGGGAAAACATGGTTTTTGGGGGCCTCTGAACTGTTTATGGACAGTACTCAAGGCACAGACCCTGGCTCATGAAATGAAGGGGAATGACAGAAAAGACAAATTCTACCTGTGTCATAATCTTGACATTCTTCTTTTTTAAAGACTTATTTATTATTTACTTATTTATTTTTGGCTGCGTCTGGTCTTCGTTGCAGCACGTGGGATCTTCGTTGAGGCATGCGGGATCTTTCATTGCAGTGCGCGGGCTTCTCTCTAGTTGTGGCGCACGGGTTCCAGGGCGCATGGGCTCTAGTTGAGGCACGCTGGCTCAGTAGTTGTGGCACATGGGTTTAGTTGTTCCGCAGCATGTGGGATCCTAGTTCCCGGACCAGGGATCGAACCTGCATCCCCTGCATTGGAAGGTGGATTCTTTACCACTGGACCACCAGGGAAGTCTCAGTCTTGACATTCTTTAAGGGATCCTCAAATTGTCTCTCTCTCCAAGGTGATGCAATCATTTAATTTTCATGAATAAAAGTTTTGAATAAGCTAAACTTTTTTTCTAAACTTGACAATTCAAGTGTTTCCAAGCAGTAATTCTGTTCAAAGAAATAGTTCTCTTTATGCAAAATCAGATTTCTTGAAAAAGAAAGCCAGGTCCATTGTCCAGATTAAACAATTCTAACTCATTTTATGCTCTTTTTTTCCCTTTATTCTTTTAAAATTAGTATTATTTTAATTTAAAATGAGATTGGTAAAACATGCTGTAAAACAAATGCTGTCAATAGACGTTATTATCACAAAACAGGAATTTTAAAAAAAGGTGATTATGAGATCTACAGCTTGCTTAAAAATAGTAGCAAAAAATAGTTCAAAGCTTCTGTTGTTTGCTCCTGGATGTTTTGTGGAAAAATGTTTTATCTGCCCCAAACTATGCAGCTTGGGCTTATTTCTATTGTGTTTGTTGTCAGATTTTTGTCTACTGGATTTCTTAAAATTGAAAAGAGGATTATACTATAGTTATAATTGCACCTAAAAATATAGTAGCTGAAAGTTTTTTATCTCCATTTGGGGATAAAAGACATCAGTTGGAGGATATTCTCTGCATAAATTCATATTTTCTTCTATTTTCTACTGAGATCAACTCTTCCCTCTTTCCATGAAGCCTGTCTTAATTTTCCCCATTTGGTCATGATGCTAATTTTACCTGAGTCCTCAACCTTGTGTACTGAAATGACAGCTGTGTTTAATACTGGAATTTAACATGTCAAAATAGCTTCACTCCAAAAGATGACTTTTCTGTGTATTGACTTTGGAGAGTCAGTTCTGAGTACCATTTATTTTTACTTGCTAGTGATACTGGAAGTGTTTATAAATGCTCAAGACGCTTTTAACTGTAGTTCCTTATTGTTCAGACATAACCAGGAACTGTGTATCACTCCAAAGACCTCCATCCTACCCTCTAAGGGTTTCTGAGTTGATGAAACCCATTGTAGCCTTTTATTAAGCAAGAAAGGGTCCAACTACTTCAGAACTCATGATGTCAGGAGTTTTGATAACCTCCCAGGAAAAGATGTTTCCAGATAGGGTTTCTAGTGGCTGCTAATCTCCGAGACGAGCCAGAGATTTTTGGAATGCCCACTTATGCCCTGCAAATTATGTACAGATAAATGCTGAGCCTAAAGCTGTCATCCACAGAAAGCATTAAGGAGTACTGCCTTCCTAATAATGTCCCCCAAAGATCCTTTAGGCACAGTAAGCTAGGTCATATGACAGTATCTAACCACTCTGAAATCTCCTCGGTGTGAAACACGGGTTTATTTCTTCTTCACACTCTCCCCAGTGTGGCTGGCAGAGAGAGTCTGCTCACCGTTGCGACTCAGAGCCCTGACTGATGGCGGCTTTGCAATCTTGTGATGGCCTCGGTCATCTCAGCATGAGGCTTCGTAGTAGCAGATGCCTAAAGCGGCCAGCAAAGGTGATGCCGTCAGCCCAGAAGCTATGTCCGTCCATCACTTCCGCTTGTGTTTCATCATGAAAAGTCTGAAGTAGTCACGTGAGCAAGTCTACCTTCAAAGGCATGGCCTTTTCCCTCCATGTTCCCGGAAACAGAGGAGAAGCAGATACTGGAATATTTATAGTGCTTACCACCCGGGGCAAGGAGCACTGAGTATGCCTGTACCATGATGGTAAGCAAAACACGAGTGTCCTGAAGTCCCCTAGTTCATTTTTTTTAAAGACCATTCATGTATTTCTCTGAATTAATTCAACTCACTTGCAGAGAGAGATGTTGAACCATACAAAATCGCCATGGCTGAATCTTGGCAATGCCGTACGGTTCGGCATAATAATATTTAGGGAATGGTGGAACTAGGTCTAAAGTCGACTTCATTATTTAAGTGATTCTGATCCTGCATTTTGGGAAAGCACTAGTGTGACAATGGCAACTTTACAAGGGAGACACTGGGAGAAAGTTGAGAATAATCATCCCCATTTTCCATCCCCTTCTCAAGAAACTGGACACTTATTTGTATTTGCTTTAAGGAAGTCACATTTTGTGACCAACCCCAGGAAAGTGAGAGGAGAGAGAAACAAAATCTAGATGCGTGTTGCGATCTAATTCTCTTACAATTTCCCATCTTTATTTTTGGTTTCATCTCCCTTCCCTCTACCTCACTTCACCTCTTGGAGAGCGGATATAGACTGCTTTGTTTCACACGGAAGTTCCATTCCAACAGGATGTTTTTCCTGCCCAGTTATGTGGAGACTGGCTATTGTGGTGACTGAACCAATTATGCTTTCAGGATACAGACGCGGACAAGATCTCTCCAGGGGAAAATGGAGCTCAGTTGGACACAGATTACAGGGTCTGTTTCCAAAGGATAAATTGTGTGTTGACCATCTCGTTCAATGTCATATAATCCTCTTTCAAAAGTACCACAGCACGAAACATTTCCAAAGTTTTTCAAATTATAATAGCAATTGTGTTATTTTTTTTACACCACTGTATCTCAACATTGTTACTGAAACCAAATATGTATCTCAAAAGAAAAGAGTAGCAAAAGATGTTAGGCGAGGTTTGCTTTTACTATACTCTAAATGTTAGTATTTTGAGATGAAAATGTTCACATTCAAAACACAGTCACTTTGCATGGATCATGACATTGTGACCAGATGATGCAAATTGGATCGTCCAGTTAATCCTGCAGGTAATTATAACCCTTTGGTCCAAAAGGCCAGCATCTTCTGGTGTGGTTATTGATGCTGAGGGTCCAAGGTGGTGTGCAGGGTTGATCTATTACAAGTTGACAGCTTGTAGCACAAATCCCCAAAGAAGCAGCAATTCAAGGGCTTATTATGCAGGTTTTTCACATATGTAAGGGCATATGGCTAAGGTTACCAAGTGGATGCTTCTGGAGATATTAATAAGAAACAAAAATAGGAGAAAAAAGGCTACTATATTCATTTTAGTTGTCCATGTTCAGGAATGGCAGATACAAATGGGCCTTCCTCAGCTTGTAGACTAAAAGTTCATACTTGGCACATGGGTGGATTTAAATGTTTATTTCTAATTTATTAATATAGAGCTTCATTTGACTTAAGAAGTCATAAGAGGAGTCCAAACTCCTTGGATGTCATTCCTACCTGGAAACATAAAGGACATAGCTAACTTGAAAGGGTTAATGACATGCATTCATAAATTTGGCATGTTTTCCAATGGCTTTTAGGTAATGAATCTCTCAGTAATGACTGAGTCCATATCACATTTGCGCGACCAGACCAATGTCCCCTAATGACTCAGTCTAGTGGGCTTTTCTATAATCATGTGCATTCCTGTCTTAGGGTTTCTGGCATCTCTTGTTTTGCAAAAGCTGAAGCCATGCACGCACATGCTCAGACAAGGAGAGGAATACTTATAACAAATACTTGTCACGGCAGCCTTCTTGAAATATTATTGTTTCAAGGACAGCAACTTCTGAAATATTCCTCCAACTCCCAGTCTCTTTTCAGTCAATATGTTCATGTCTTTCAGTCATTTTTTTTCTTAACTGCATGCATTTCTGAGTGTCTATGTTCGCTGATTGACCTCCTTGCAAAAAATTCTCTTTATGTGTATTTCTGAGTATATACGGTCAGTGATTGACCTTACCATAAAATATTCTTTTATAAGATTAAAAATGATCTTCCTGATAGACTATGCAAATCTAAAGTGACTCAATTAGCTTTTCTTAGTTCTTATCAATTTTATTGCCCAATTTAAGAAGTTTTTAATTTCCTCTCACAGCTTTTCAAGGGCTATGGCCATAGGATAGGTTCCTGCCTCTATTTGCAATGCAGTAGCTTTCAAGAAATAAACCCATTTCTTGAAATGACTCAACATACTCAGTGGTGTGGATAAAGATCAGTTTTCCTAACTTCCCTCCTCTTTCCTGATGGAAAACAAATACAGAAAATATCTAGTATTCCCACAACATGTATATGCCCAATATTAAAGACGTATATTAACTGTCTAACAACTAATAATTATCAGCACTCAAGTGAGATGGGTTATTTGGGTTCAAAAAATAATCATGATATCTACACTACCAAATGTAAAATAGATAGCTAGTGGGAAGCAGCCGCATAGCACAGGGAGACCAGCTTGGTGCTTCGTGACCACCTAGAGGGGTGGGATAGGGAGGGTGGAAGGGAGACGCAAGAGGGAGGAGATATGGGGATATATGTATATTTATAGCTGATTCACTTTGTTATACAGCAGAAACTAACACACCACTGTAAAGCAATTATACTCCGGTAAAGATGTTAAAAAAAATAATGGTGAAAAACAGGTTAGTAAGAATGGAACTCCTCACAAGATTGGTACACAATATTGCATGATATCCATGAATGGATGAACTCAATCTTGCCATCAGGGAAAAGGTGTAGAAAGTATTAGAAAGCAGGAGAGTATATACGTCTTGTGATGGAATCTTGGAGCAGGGAGGGTGAAAAGTTTATGTTATTTTCTTCCCGAATTCACAATACCACCAGGACTCCATTCTACAAACCAACATAGCTCAGCTAATGTACAATCAATATTTCTGAGTGCCTACTGTGTGCTAGGGACTGTTCTAGCTACTGGGAATATCAAAGAAAGTCCTGCCTGCATGTATTCATATATTTAATATTCTGGTCAGGAAAGAGACAATAACACAGATACTGATATGGATATAGATATGATGAGAAGGGGTGTGATGAGAACTGAGCTGGGGCGTAGGATGGCCATTTTGTATAAATTTTCAACATATATTGCCGTTTTATAAACTGGATGAAAGTCTCTGCAAGAAGGGGAGTTTTGAGAGAAGCACTGAAGCACAGAAAGAAGAACATGTCTCTCCATCCGCACAAAGGAAACAGTGCCATTGGCATACTTGAAGGTGTATGGGTGAGGAAAAGGTACAGTGTGGTCCTCTGGGCAGAACACACACAGAAATCAGGATGCTGGCAGTCTAGAAGGGAAATCTTAAAAAGGAGGTCTGTGGCTTGATCTGGAGGCTCAGAACGCAAAGGAAACATGGTACGCGATTGCATAAGGACGGTTGTTCAAGACTAAAAGGATGGACTTGAAATCAGCCCTAAAAAGTGGGTGGATGGTTGAGTGAAACAGAACACATGAGACCAGACTGAATGACAGCAAGTGCCTTGATTCCACCTGTACCCCCTCCCTTGCCTCTCCCCATCAGTTCCTGCAGCCTACATTCAGATGGGAGCTTCTCTATTGCTCAAAAAAGAAAGGAGAACATCTCTTTGCCGTGGTCCCTCAGATGTGTTCTTCCCCCTGTATCTGGCTCCTTATACCATCCCAATGGGAAGAAGAGCATATACACTCTCCGTGCCTGACTATGGTCACCGCCCACTCCCTGCTTAACCCCTAGCCCTTGAGCCTTCTCTCTAGAGCTCTGACCAAATATATCTCAAAACTCACCCTTGACCTGCCCACTCGCACACCCAGCTGGCCTTCCCAACACTCTCCCTTTCTTCTGTTCACCTGTGCCTTCTGTATCCGTTTTTCCTCCCATGGATTCAGGCTCAGCACCTTTGGAGTCCTGGCTTTTTCTTCTTCCCTCTGAAGGATCTTTTTCTTTCTTTTCATCTTCTACTTGCTCCACTGAAATCATGTCTTTCCTTCTCCTTATTCAATATTTTATTTGCCTGTGTAGAGAACTCACTTCTTCATGATCCCTGTATCTTCTGGGGCCTGCCACATTCGTTTTCTATTGCTGCTGTAACAGATAGGCCCGAAGTTAGGACCTGAGAGCATTTACTAGCTCATGGTTGTGTAGTTCAGAAGTCTGGGTAGGTTCAGATGGCCACGGTCAAGGCCGATAGAAAGGTATTGGCTGATCTGGGCTTTTATCCAGAGGCTCTAAGAAAGAATGGCTTCCAGGTTCATTGAGGTGGTTGGCAGAATCCAGCTCCTTGGGCTTCTAGGACTGAGGTCCCAGTTTCCTCACTGGCTGTCCTCTGGGGTTGCTCTAAGTTTTTAGAGGCTGCCTGCATCTTCATCACATTGTCTGCTCCATCGTCACACCAGCAACAGCACCGTGTCCCCTTCTCACGCTTCAACTCCCTGAGGCTTCCCGTTCTGCCATATCTCTTTCTCTTCCAAATTCTCTGCTTCTAAGGGCTCCCGTGATTCCAGGGGACCCACCCTGCTAAACCAGGAGGATAATCACGCTACTTAAGGCCGGCTGATGAGTAACCTTAATTACATCCACAGAGCCCCTTTTTGCCACATAACATAATACAACCATGGGCATAATACCAAAGCTTGAAGGTCATGGGGGCCACCATTCTGCCTAGCATACACACAGACCACTTCCACCCGTGCATCTAAGTTGCTCCTCAAATTCAACATGTCCCCAAATGCCTTCTCTTTCAAAATTATCTGTCCTTCCTTTTTAAAAAATATTTGTGATGGCACCACTATTCATCACTTTTCCTCTCCCTCAACTTGTAAATTTCTCAGCATCAGAGCCATAACGTGGTGTGATCGTGTGCCTGTCCATCATTTTCTTGTCCGGCTCATTGAGAAAATGATCACATCTTTATGCCACATCGGTATCCATAAGCAGGGCTCCTCCTGGCCGGAAGTGGCCCAGGGCTACAGCCCTGCTCTACCATCCCCTTGGTAGGGTGGGTCCACATCTCAGTATCACCTCTCTCCATATGACAATGTTCTGATGATTCACAGACGACCAGCATCAGCACCGCCTTGGAGCTTATTAGAAACGCAGAGTCTCAGGCCCATCCCTGATCTTCTGAATCCAAATCTAACATAATCCCCTGCTGATATTAAGACAGAGCTGTAGAAAGAGGCCTTATGCCTGAGGTCTGGGAAGCTCCTTCCTCACCTTCAGTGTGCTGCAAGGAAGTTTTCATGCCGAAACTATAACTCCCCATGCAGATTCCTCATCTCTCTTTTCTGGATTCTGACATGCTATCTCTTTATCTCCTTTAGATATGAGTATGCGGTGTTGCCATTGCTGACCCTCGCAATCAATCCATTACCGAATTCTCACTCACTGATTGTGTGTCCATCACAAACACGATGTAAAGGTTGATTCTTCCTGAAGGTTCTTTGAACTCCATTGACAGTGAGCTTAATCTTGCTGGATAATCACAGATGTTTGGTGAATTTCTCATACATGCTCTTTCCCTAGACATGCTTTGTTAGGTCTGATTAGCTGTCTACCTTATAGGAACAGCAAGTACACACAAATCATGCCAAATGATATATTTCTATGTGGTCTTGTATTCTTTTGTTTCCATAATTCATATTGTTCTTTATCAGTGTTCATACTCATTTTCCCAGATGAATGACTGCCTGCTTAACATAAATATTTGTTATTGCTATTTGTTGTTAAATGTCCAAGGTGCAATTGAGTTTGATTTCTTCTTCATTTTGGGGAGGTAAGGGAAGGACTGAATTTTAATCAGTGAGTTACATCTGTATAGGAACATGAATCTTAGAATTAAGTAGTTTATGGTGATGAATAGTATAACACTGAACAGTCACTATCCTCTGTATTCCATTTTTCTTGTGTATTTAAAAAAATAGGATTTAATTGCAAATGCCTGGAATTATGACACAGATTGTTTTCTATCGATGTCCTTTAGTGATTAATATTTAATTTTAATATTAATGTTTTTTCTAGTCTCAGCAATTAGCATTATTAGCATTATTTCAAATCTTAAACTCCATGAATGGTACACCTTCTTAAAACTGTTAATTAAATGTCATATTTCAAGGTAAGAAATGTGTACTTTGGACTTCCCTGGTGGCGCAGTGGTTAAGAATCCGCCTGCCAATGCAGGGCACACGGGTTCGAGCCCTGGTCCGGGAAGATCCCACATGCCGTGGAGCAACTAAGCCTGTGCACCACAACTACTGAGCCTGTGCTCTAGAGCCCGCGAGCCACAATTACTGAGCCCACGTGCCACAACTACTGAAGCCCACACACCTAGAGCCCGTGCTCCGCAACAACAGAAGCCATTGTAATGAGAAGCCCGCGCACCACAACAAAGAGTAGCCCCCACTCGCTGCAACTAGAGAAAGCCCATGCATAGCAACAAAGATGCCTCGCAGCCAAAAATAAATAAATAAATAAATTTATATAAAAAAAAGAAATGTGTACTGTAATTCCATTGCTAAAATGTATAATCACGTTATCGTTTGCAAATATAGAAGCAACTATAGAAGGACAAAAAAAGAATGAATAAATACATGTATTAATTTTTTTCTTAATAAATGTATTCATTTATTCAGATTTCATTTTTATTCTAAGCCTCCCAAGCAGGTATGCTTCCCTTGGTTGGATACTATTATAATTCAGTCAACATTAACATTTTATTGGGTACTAGGAGGATTAAAAAATTAATAATTAAGACATGGAGGGACTTCCCTGGTGGCACAGTGGTTAAGAATCCGCCTGCCAATGCAAGGGACACGGGTTCGAGCCCTGGTCTGGGAAGATCCCACATGCCACGGAGCATCTAAGCCCGCGTGCCACAACTACTGAGCCTGTGCTCTAGAGCCTGTGAGCCACAAATACTGAGCTGATGCGCCACAACTACTGAAGCCCACGCGCTTTAGGGCCTGCATGCTGCAACTACTGAGCCCGTGTGCCACAACTACTGAAGGCCGCGTGCCTAGAGCCCGTGCTCCGCAACAAGAGAAGCCACCGCAATGAGAAACCCGCACACCACAACGAAGAGTAGCCCCTGCTTGCCACAACTAGAGAAAGCCCGCACACAGCAATGAAGACCCAACACACTCAAAAAAATAAAAATTAAAAAAAATAAATTAAAATTTAAAAAAAGAAAAAAAATTTTGCCGTTAAACTATAAAATGCCTATAAATCAATGGCAAATAAACCCTGCATAATATATAACCTGCTGACATAAAACTGGAACATTATAAAGTTTAATGAAAAGATATTCATTAATTCCCATGGAATTTTCCCCCTTTCCTGCACTATTTAGTTTCTTGGAATGCCGATTAAAAAAAAACATGGAAAATTCGTATTCTGAAGTTTTAGTAATAGCAGAAGTTGGGTCGCAAGCAAAGGATGTGAACTCTCTGTTTTTAAGTGTTGTCGTAAGAATGAAACATTCTCTTAGATCCTGGGAAATCCACAATTAACACCAGCATGTAAATGTGTCATGTTTTCTATCTCTTCCTTTTTATATCCCTGCAGAAACTGATGCCATGGGTCCATTTTCGAATCCTGCAGTGGCTAGGATGCCATGTGCTTTAGAGGGGAATGGGAAGGGATTTGATTGTGCGGACTTGAGGTATGCAACAGTCTTACTTTCTTCCCATTGGGCTTAGAGGCGATTTATTTCATGGCCTCTTGAGACATTTTTATAGTCAGAGTTGCTAATGTTTCTTGCCTTTTAGCCTTTTTCTATGGCCTTTCTTGACATCCGCATAGCGATGGTTGGGTTGTCCATCTTTGTACATTTCTGCCATTTTTCAGCACAGGGTCACCTTGCTGACGCCTTTCCTAATTCTGCATCACTTGCTTCCTTATCACAGCCTCTTGCACAAATGTGTATTGCTTGGAAAGGAGGTGAGAGAGATGATGACAGAAATGACAACTCTGACCACAGAAGAGGAGGTATCAAAGGTGTCTAGGTAGAAATAGATCAAAGGCAATGGAAGGAACACACACTGTAGAACACATAAATATTTTCAACCTCATTCTATATACATCATGTACATACTCTCATCATTCCAAGTAACGGAATGTTTTAGGAAGCACCGAACAGGGAATAAAAACAGCATTCTGTCTACAGCATTTCAAAACTGCGGTTTTCAAGACCACTTCTTTTTTTTGAGGGGGGGTGCACAATGCGTGGCTTGTGGGATCTTAGTTCCCTGACCAGGGATTGAACCTGTGCACCCTTGGCAGTGAAAGAGTGGAGTCCTAACCACTGGATCACCAGGGAACTCTCCTCAAGACAATTTCTGAGACCACGTTTATGTGAACATTTTCCAGTACCAGCAGTTTTATTCACCATATTTGAAGCCAAGGAGCCTTGCCCGATGGCTTAAAAAAAATGGGACATTAAGCTTTTGACAAGAGACTGAACTAGAAGAAATTTTTGCTCACAGTCTGGGACAGAAAGTATGAACACACAGACATGCACCTCTTAAGTATTAGAAGTGGGTTAAATAAAATAATTATTAGGTACAGGAGGGACCTTCTACCTAACTAAATATGTTACATTCTTTTCCTTTCCCTAGGAATAGTTATTTTCACTTGTGGTGCAACTGTTTCCTTGAGCCTGTAACTCAAGGGTCTGAAAAGTGCATAACTGTAAGCCTTTCCCTGCATCGTTGATATTAAATGGACATTTGCAGGGAAGAAAAGTCTTAATACTTTCAGTCAGAAAACTGGTACTTTCAGACATTTCATAAGAAGGTCCTGCAAATGTGCATGTAACTTCATTCCAAGCTGGTGCTGAAGAAAACTTTTACACTTGGGTAGAAACACAGGATTTAAGAGAAAGAGTTTCCAAAAACAGTAATTTCATCACACTGTGCTTGGCTGTTCTAGCTTTCTCTCCTGTTAGTCTAACACTTTATGTCTTGGCTTAAACCACATTATTTAACAAAAACATGCACATGCCTGAATCTTCCCATGGTTCTCCTTATAAAGTTTTTACTGGGAAGTGAGGATGGTTGGAAGAAAGGCTAATTATTTTCTCCATGTGCTGGATTCGTCAGAATGACAGCAACATTTTGGTTTTGAATAGTTCTTCTTTGCTTCTAGAACGTACCTCTTTGGTCTTCCATCTGTTCTTCATCCTTACTTTCACTGGAACAAAACTGGATCTCTCCCTATCTCTAAGGCCCCTCCGACTAGCCCTTTTCGAAGCAAATTTCTAGTCCCTAGACTACTACAAAAATTCAATAAATAGTAACTTTTTATTAACAAATAGTATGCATTTGCTTTGTGAATGTACAAGTTACATGCTCTCCAAGGAAATAAGCACTCAAACAAGCTTTATACTCTATAACTAAGAAGAATCACGTCTGAAGTACAGCTACCTTTGAAACTCATATTTTACTCAACATCCACTTTTAGGGTTGAAGGGCAAAGGTACAGGGCAGTCAGTGCTTACAGAGCGAAGTATAACCAGCATTCTCTCCCCAAGACAGGCTCAAAGAGACATAAGCTTAAAATACTGCTCTACTCAGCCAGAGAAAAGAATGAAATAATGCCATTTGCTGCAACATGGATGGACCTAGAGATGATCATACTAAGTGAAGTAAGTCAGAAAGAGAAAGACAAATACGGTATATCACTTACATGTGGAATCTAAAATATGAGACAATGAACTTATCTCTGAAACAGAAACAGACTCACAGACATAGAGAACAGACTTGTGGTTACCAAGGGGAAAGAGGGGTGAGGAGGGAAGGATTGGGAGTTTGGGTTTAGCAGATGCAAACTACTGTATATAGAGAATGGATAAACAACAAGGTCCTACTGTATAGCACAGGGAACTATATTCAATATCCTGGGACAAACCATGACTGAAAGGAACATAAAAAATAATGTCTATATATGTATAACTGCATCACTTTGCTGTACAGCAGAAATTAACATTGTAAATTGTAAATCAACTATACTTCAATAAAAAAAATAATTTTGAAAAAAGGTCATTCTATTATCACACAATGTTTACAACATTTTATTCTGGACCATGTTTTTTTTTTTCATGGATTTTTCTGAAGCCATTGTGTCAAAGGTACTCTATCTCTGACCTCTGTAAACAGACATGACAAATTGCTTCTACTATTTCTTTGTCATCCACAGCCCAACAAGCTTCCCTAAAAATGTAACGATAGCTTTCCAAATTCTCCATGACTTCCTGTGATCACCAAACTTTGAGGATGAGGCATGATGGTTGGGAAGGGAAGAAGGACGATGGCTGTGTTCTCCTGTGTAGGTTTGATGGGCAGAAAAGTACTGCACATTCCCACGTCCTAAGATACTTTCACTAGGGCATTGCTGCATAATTATCTCTACTCAGCTTCCAACGTTTTCTTTCTTTGTCTGGGTACTGGTCTCCCTCTCATTTATTCTTGGAAGTTGAGAATAATTAAAAAGCCATTAGAGTTCTCTCTTTGCGATGACACTACATAAATTAAATCTCGGTGGTGTTGAAAAGCTGCAACGTGACCTAGCCCTTCCAAAGTGTCACTTGATCTACAATTCAAATTTCATTTGTGTGAACAGGTCTCTTTCAAGTGTTGTTAATTCGAAACTCAAGGATTTGTATGTAAATAATGAAAACATATTACTTATTATGAATGTAACAGCTTTAGATTCTCTTCAGTCTGGAGAAGATATTATTATTAATATATTAATGGGTAAAGAATAGTATTTTGTAAAGGACCTTTGAGAGTAAGGGGAATCTTGATTGGTATTTTAGAAGTTGAGTAGATGATTTTCTTGCACTATTTGGTGGGAGGTAGGTTCTTTTTTTTGGCTGCTTTGGGTCTTCGTTGCTGTGTGCGGGCTTTCTCTAGTTGTGGTGAGCGGGGGCTACTCTTCGTTGCGGTGCTTGGGCTTCTCATTGCGGTGGCTTCTCTTGTTGCGGAGCACGGGCTCTAGGTGTGCGGGCTTCAGTAGTTGTGGCACATGGGCTCAGTAGTTGTGGCTCACGGGCTCTAGAGCACAGGCTCAGTAGTTGTGGCACACGGGCTTAGTTGCTCCACGGCATGTGGGATCTTCCCGGACCAGGGCTCGAACCCCTGTCCCCTGCACTGGCAGGCGGATTCTTAACCACTGTGTCACCAGAGAAGTCCAGGAGGTAGGTTCTTAATTGTTATACTTCCTGTAAGTGTTTATCTAGACAAAGAGGATTGCTTTTATTGGTTTTCAAGTAGAAAGAGTTGGGGGTCTGAATGAAATGAATTCAGCGTGATTATAGCAGCAGGCTATAAAGAGAGTCCAAGAGAACTTTCTCATAAGCATGTACCCACTCTCCATCCCTCTCAGTTACCGTGCTGAGCAGCAAAGACTCAAGAGTTCAACAAGAAATCATTTCTGCTGGACTGAATCACGTGGCCTCATAGATACAGCAGCCCCACGGACAGAGCTGCAATATAAGATCAAGTATATAGGGGAATGGTAAGCCCAGGACGGCATGGGGACATGTGAGGAGACAAGTAACCAGCCCAGGAGAGGTTAAGAGTGAAGCCTCCCCAAAAGGCTAGGGCGAGGCTCTGAGGATGAGGAGGGATTAGCACAGGAAGAAAAGGCAGGGGAAATGTCTAAGTGAACACGGTCAGAGGTGGATAATCGTATAGAAATTGTATAGCAATCCATTGACAGGAGGAAGGTTCACCTGGGGCTTGAATCCCATGTTAAGGAGTTTGCAGCTTTATCTCAAAGGAAATTAGGAACGACTCCTGGATTTCAAGTAGAGGAATGACAAGGTTGATGGTTTCCAAAGATCCTTCTGGCTGCAGCACAGAGAGACAGACACACAGAAAGTGAAGAGAGAAAACTCTTGCTATAACGAACATACTTCCACTAAGAAGGTAGCAACGATGATGGAGAAAAGGGGGAGATTCAAGAGATGTTGATCATGGATACTATCAATTGTGGTGTCTGCCTGGGCTGAGAAATAAAGACAGGGATGAGCTGAGATGATTCTGGGGTCCTGACTTAGGCAACCTGGGGCTGTGATGGGGGGGGAGTGATGTTCTTTATCAAAACAGGAAATGAGAACTGAAAGAAAGAGACAGTTAATTTTATATACAAAAGTATCTAAGCAGAGGGGACTTCCCTGGGGGTCCAGTGGTTAAGACTCCTCACTTCCGCTGCAGGGGGCACGGGTTCGATCCCTGGGATCCCTAAGACCCCGCATGCTGCACGGGGCAGCTGAAAAAAAAAGTATCTAAGCACAAAATAAGTAATGAGTCCATGGAAGAAATTCTCAGGAAATAGAAGATTAGTCTATTAAAGCCACATTGTAATACCAGATAAAATATTCAGGACATTAAAGAAATATATAACAAAAGTCATTAACTATTCATAAGGACACCATACCTTAATCCATTTTAAAAAATACTCTTTCTTATTTATATTGTGAATTAGCTGTAGCTTATTTAACCATCTATAAATTGCACAGTTCAAATGATTAACAATAATCGGGGGAAGAATATTTAACGGTAGAGTAGGAAGGAAATTTAGAGAAAGGTTTCAAGACATATTAAGAGAGGGAAGGGACTTCCCTGGTGGTCCAGTGGGTGAGACTCCATGCTCCCAATGCAGGGGGCCCGGGTTCGATCCCTGGTCAGGGCACTAGATCCCACATGCAGCGACTAAAGATCCTGCATGCAGCAACTAAGATCCCGCATGCCGCAACTGAGACCAGGCACAGCCAAATAAATAAATAAATTTTTTTTTTTCAAAAAAAGAGAGGGAAGAGTGTAAAAGTCACACACAAGTATCCAACTCAATGTGCTTTACATAGTTTGGACTGTTGGTGAAAAGAGTGGGCAATCAGCAGACTGAATGAGGGGCCCCATGAAAAATGAAAATGTGGGACCCCTTGTCCAAAATTATTAAGAATTTTCAACACAGTGGCAGAAGAACATTAAACCAAGCACAGGGTCCTTGTACAGAGGGATCCTTCTGAGCTCAGGTCACACCCCCAGTGAATCCAGTCCTGGACCCTCAGAGAGAAATGAGCTTGAAGCATGTCACACGGGCTGCAGTCCATCACTGGACCCCCTTGATGGGACTACAACAGAACCACAGAGATATGGAAAGTAAGTAGTCCCGAGGGACAGTTCTCTTGTAGGCAGCAGCAGAGGTTGATGTGGAAAATGAAAGGCTATGAAGGCTGTGAAACATCTGTGAAGAATGTCTAAATTGGAAAATAAAGAGAAAACAATTATATTTTAAGATGAGAATAGTACCAAAAGGTAAGAGGGATTTAGAAATTCATTTGATGAGAAAGGAAGGTAGATAGTAAGAGTTTCTTAAGAAATATGAAGAAGCGAGACTCAGGAATCAAAAGCAAATTCAAAGAATTAAGAAGAGCATAGCATTGGTGAACCTTTAATAGGAAATACATCTCCCACTTTCGGTTCTGAACATCACAGAGGATGTGCCTAGCCATGACAAGAGAGGGTGAAAGTGTAACCAAAACCTAGGACAAAATTTGTCTTGACACCTCCCACCTCCCACCTCATTATATTTTCAACACTGTTTTCCAGAAGAAGAGAGAAATATAGGATCTTCATTCAAAACTTAAAAAAAAAAAGGGGGGTGTACAAAATTTTTCCCAAATAGAATGTAGCTAAAATATTGGAAATATGATGGAGTAACATAATGGAGTCATGGTCTAGTAAAGGTATCCAGATAACTACTAATAATTATGATGTTGGGACTGTCAGGGTTTTAGTGAGAGGCTCTTCAAAACCAAAAGACATTGCAATTCAAAGAAAACAAATGCAAACTAAGCCAGGAGGAAGCTGCTAGGGATTGAACTTCATTTCACTCCTTTTTTTTTTTTTTTTTTTTGGTTACAGCATGTGGGATCTTAGTTCCCCGACCAGGGATCGAACCCATGTCCCCTGCATTGGAAGCACGGAGTCTGAACCACTGGACGACTAGGGAAGTCCCCCCCATCCACTTTTTAAATTAAACTTTTTATTTAGAGATAATTATAGATTCACATGTAGTTGTAAGAAATAATACAGGGACTTCCTTTGTATCTTTGTATCCTGCACCCCGTCTCTCCCAATGGGAACATCCAGGAAAATGATAGCACGCTATCACAACTAGGATATCAACATTGATACAATCAGAGCTTCCCTGGTGTCACAGTGGTTAAGAACCTGCCTGCCAATGCAGGGCACACGGGTTCGATCCCTGGTCCGGGAAGATCCCACGTGCTGCGGAGCAACTAAGCCCGTGCACCACAACTACTGAGCCTGTGCTCTAGAGCCCGAGAGCCACAACTACAGAGCCCACGTGCCACAACTACTGAAGCCCGCACACCTAGAGCCCGTGCTCCGCAACAAGAGAAGCCACCGCAATGAGAAGCCCGTGCACTGCAAGGAAGAGCAGCCCCCCCTCACGGCAACTAGAGAAAGCCCTCGCCCAGCAATGACGACCCAACGCGGCCCCCCCCCCAAAAAAAATCAACAAAAAAACCACCTGTGTCCTCAGGAAGCTTCTTGGAGGAGGGAGGGCATCCAAGACTTAAAAATACAAGCAGAATTTCAAATTGTGAGCACGGTGAAGAAAAGTCAAGATGTTCTATGAGAATGATGAAAGAGAGCTCGTGGAGATTTGGGCATGAAAAAAGGACTCTGGAAAATGATATGTTATTGAAATTAGAGCCCCTTCTGGGTTTTAAACAGAATTGTAATGTGACTTAGTCTATTTTTTCAAATCACAATCCTTCATTTCTTCAATTTTCTAGAACCCTTTTTTTTTTTTTTTTTTTTGTGGCTGCAACACGCGGCTTGTGGGATCTTAGTTCCCGAACCAGGGATTGAACCCAAGGCCACGGCAGTGAAAGCACCGAGTCCTAACCACTGGACCGCCAGGGAATTCCCTAGAACATACATTCTTTTTTTAAAAAATATGTTTTATTTATTTTTAATTTTTAAAATTTATTTTTGGCTGCGTTGGGTCTTTGTTGCTGTGCACGGACTTCCTCTAGTTGCAGCGGGCGGGGGCTACTCTTTGTTGCGGTGCGGGGGCTTCTCATTGCGGTGGCTTCTCTTGCTGCGGAGCATGGGCTCTAGGCATGCGGGCTTAAGTAGTTGTGACACGCAGGCTCAGTAGTTGTGGCTCACGGGCTTAGTTGCTCCGCGGCATGTGGGATCTTCCCGGACCAGGGCTCGAACCCCTGTCCCCTGTACTGGCAGACGGATTCTTAACCACCGCGCCACCAGGGAAGTCCCAGAACACACATTCTTTACCCAGTGAAATGTTTTGCTAAATTTCCTGCTGCCCACACCGGCTTCTCCTTTTTTTATGTTGTTACATGTTGTCTTGGTGTATCATTTGGTTCTTAAGGACTAAATCCTATTCTCTCTCTTTCATACCTTAATCAATCTTCTCAGAATTGTAGGTGAGAGAGCTGTCGTTATAGACTTCCTGACCTCTCAAATATCTGCTGACTTCCCAACCAGTCAAATGGGCCAATGGAAGAGTTAGAAAAAGCAACTTCTAAAGCAGGGTTTCTCAACAACAGCACTATTGACCTATGGGAGCTACACGATTCTTTGTTGTGGGGCTGTCCTGGCATTATGGGATGCTGAGAAACACCCTAGTCTCTACCCACTAAACGTCAGTAACGACCCCCTCCCAGTAACAACCCCCTCCCAGTCATGACAATGAAACATGTCTCCAGAAATTGCCAGATGTTCCTCTGATGGGGGACAGAGTTGACTGAGAACCATTGTTATAAATATGAATATGAATATAAGTACACACACACATATATATCACTCATAAAAGGGGAAAAAAACATTCAGGAATCAAGAAAATAATTTTCAGACATAAAGGAAAATTTGAATTGTGTAAGACCGTAATATATTAAAATGTAAAACTTCAGACCATATTACATTTTTCAGAAAATACTAAATGTTAGAAGATATATGAGTATTAGGAGAAAACATATAGAACAAGTGGTGAAATTATTCGTAATATACTGTCCTAAAATAATGTGAAAAAGAAGATGCAGATTAAACACAAAGCACTCTTGCTTCGTGTCCACTGCAGAAATAAAAACTCTTCACGTTTCTTCCAGTTCTCAACGATCTAGCCATCGGTTAGGAGAGGATAACCTTCAAAGTTAATGGAGATCACTCCCCTAAAATTAAAGGCATGAGAACTCTAATCCTAGTCTACCATGAAATCAGTTTCACAAACATTGTCAGCCCTGGCCCTAGATCATAAATTCCTCCACCTCCTGTATCTTTCTTAAAGATTAATGTATTTTCTATCTAAAATGTTGCTGTGTTTTGCAAAAAAGGACATCTTTCTCTTTGAATCTGACATAATCACTGAAAACAAAACCAGGATTTTGTGATAATGGGATTTTCTATCCAGGTGTTTTTCCTGTACAGTCTAATTCCCGGACTTGCCTTAATTTATAGTCCGCTTCTCTGAAGTCTCCTTTGTTAACAGATATTTGTATTCTGCAATGGCGGATATATGATACTCTGCATTTTCCAAAACAAATCAAGTTGTTATGAACATTAATGTACAAGTCTGTGTGGATATATACTGTGATCAATGGAACAGGATAGAAAGCCCAGAGATAAACCCACACACATATGGTCAACTAATCTATGACAAAGGAGGCAAGGATATACAATGGAGAAAAGACAACCTCTTCAATAAGTGGTGCTGGGAAAACTGGACAGCTACATGTAAAAGAATGAAATTAGAACACACCCTAACACCATACACAAAAATAAACTCAAAATGGATTAAAGACTGAAATGTAAGGCCAGATACTATGAAACTCTTAGAGGAAAACATAGGCAGAACACTCTCTGACATAAATCACAGCAAGCTCTTTTTTGATCCACCTCCTAGAGTAATGGAAATAAAAACAAAAATAAACAAATGGGACCTAATGAAACTTAAAAGCTTTTGCATAGCAAAGGAAACCATAAAGAAGACGAAAAGACAACCCTCAAAATGGGAGAAAATATTTGCAAACAAATCAATGGACAAAGGATTAATCTCCAAAATATATAAACAGCTCATGCAGCTCAATATTAAAAAAACAAACAACCCAATCCAAAAATGGGCAGAAGACCTAAATAGACATTTCTCCAAAGAAGACATATAGATGGCCAAGAGGCACATGAAAAGCTGCTCAACATCACTAATTATTAGAGAAATGCAAATCAAAACTACAATGAGGTATCACCTCACTCCTGTTAGAATGGGCATCACCAGAAAATCTACAAACAACAAATGCTGGAGAGGGTGTGGAGAAAAGGGAACCCTCCTGTACTGTTGGTGGGAATGTAAATTGATACAGCCACTATGGAGAACAGTATGGAGGTTCCTCAAAAAACTAAAAATAGAATTACCATATGACCCAGCAATCCCACTACTGGGCATATACCCAGAGAAAACCGTAATTCAAAAAGACACATGCACCCCAATGTTCATTGCAGCACTATTTACAATAGCCAGGTCATGGAAGCAACCTAAATGTCCATCGACAGATGCATGGATAAAGAAGATGTGGTACATATACACAATGGAATATTACTCAGCCATAAAAAGGAATGAAATTGGGCCATTTGTAGACACGTGGATGGATCTAGAGATTGTCATACAGAGTGAAGTAAGTCAGAAAGAGAAAAACAAATATCGTATATTAATGTATATATGTGGAACCTAGAAAAATGGTACAGATGAATCGGTTTGCAGGGCAGAAATAGAGACACAGATGTAGAGAACAAACGTATGGACACCAAGGGGTGAAAGCGGCGGGGGGGTGGTGGTGGTGGTGTGATGAATTGGGTGATTGGGATTGACATGGTTACACTGATGTGTATAAAATGGATGACTAATAAGAACCTGCTGTATAAAAATATAAATTAAATAAAGTTCAAAAAAAAATAGAAACAGATATTTGTATTCTGCAATGGTGGATATATATACTCTGCATTTTCCAAAACAAATCAAGTTGTTATGAACCTTAATGTACAAGTCTGTGTGGATCTACACTGTGCTTTTATTTCTCTTGGATAAATATTCAGGCTTAGGATAGCTAGTTGTACACTTGACTTTATAAGAAATGGCCAAAATGTTCTCCAGAAGGATTAGTTCATATTGATCTGTGTATTCTGGTTATACAAGAGAAATGTTTTTATTTCCCACACCACCAACCTATGCTACAGTAAGGAAAATAAAGAACCCAAGTCACTGAAAGATATGCATCCCATGTGACTCGTTGCTAGATAAACAAAGTATATGGTGAGAAAAACATAGCAAAGGCTTAAAATACATAAAGTAAAAATTGAAAGAACTAAAAGGAGTTATAGATAGGTCTGTAATTATCATGGAGAAATTTAATATATATTTTCCAGTAATTGATAAGAGCCAGCAGATAAAAATTTTAGTAAGAATAGAGGAGATCAGAATGACTTAATGAGTGAATTTGACTTAACAGACATATATAGATTATCACACTAAAAATTAAAATTATACTCTCTGCAAGCATACAGAAAACTTTCATATAAATTGATGCACCAAACCCAAGTCAATATATTTCAAAAGACTGAAAACACACAGTACAGATCTCTGACCACTATGAAATTAACTTTGAAAACTCCATATATTTGGAAATGTTTTAAAAGTCTGCATTATCCATAACTAAATGGGGAAAGTCTAATGGAAATTTAAAAACTTTGTTTTTTAAGTTCATTTATTTATTTATTTATTTTGTCTGTGTTGGGTCTTTGCTGCTGCACACGGGCTTTCTCTAGTTGCAGTGAGCGGGGACTACTCTTCATTACGGTGCACGTGCTTCTCACTGCAGTGGCTTCTCTTGTTGCAGAGCACAGGCTCTTGGTGCGAGGGCTCAGTAGTTGTGGTGTGCGGGCTCAGTAGTTGTGGCTCGTGGCCCCTAGAGTGCAGGCTCAGTAGTTGCGGTGCACGGGCTTAGTTGCTCCGTGGCATGTGGGATCTTCCCAGACCAGGGCTCGAACCCACATCCCCTTCACTGGCAGGCGGACCCTCAACCACTGAGCCCCCAGGGAAGTCCCTAGAAGACATTTTTAAATGTATGATCTGAAGAATACATAGCAAATATTTTAGATGCAACTAGAGCAGTGCTGAGGGAAATAGTGTGTATTAGTAAAGAAGATGGACTGAAAACTCATAAACTCATCACCATCTTAAAAAGTTAAAAATTAGTAAGTAATCAGGAAGGAGGCAAAAGGAAGGACATACAGAGATAAGACCATGATTTACTTAAGTAGAAAACAAATATATAACAGGTTCAACTGACAAAACCAGAAGTTGGTTCTTCAAAACGTCTAATAAATAAGCAGATTAGCAAGTCTGATCAATAGTCAGGGAGAGAGGGAAGGTAGAAATAACCAATATTAGAAATGAGGATCTTGAATTGAGGTGTCTTGAGCAGTGCTGACGCACGCTGTGCGCTGAGCCGAAGGGCTGGGAACAGTCACCTAGCACGGGAAACTCTGGTCTGAAGAGTGCAAGGTGCAAGGCCTCTGAACTTGGCACCCTATGAGCAAGTGAAACTACACTCAGCGCAAAGGAAAAAAAAAGTGTAGAAGCTGGGATGCATCTTATCACTGTGTCTGGAGAAACCGTCCAACGGTCAAGCAGAGGGGTACTATGAATCATGTGTTTTCTTACTTCTGGCTCTGCTTGGAAAATTGGTCTGCATCTTTGCTGATACCTTGTATTTGGGGCTTTGGACCATAGATCATGATTGATTTACCACATCTGTGTGGATGAAAGGCTCTTGGTGCTCCAACCAGGCATCAGGGCTGTGCCTCTGAGGTGGGAGAGCCAACTTCAGGACACTGGTCCACAAGAGACCTACCAGCTCCACGTAATACCAAACGGCAAAAATCTCTCAGAGATCTCCATCTCAACATCAAGACCCAGCTTCACTCAACGACCAGCAAGCTACAGTGCTGGACACCCTATGCCAAACAACTAGCAAGACAGGAACACAGCCCCATCCATTAGCAGGGAGGCTGCCTAAAATCATAAGGCCACAGACACCCCAAAACACACCACCAGATGTGGACAAGCCCACCAGAAAGACAAGATTCAACCTCATCCACCAGAACACAGGCAATAGTCCCCTCCACCAGGAAGCCTACACAACCCACTGAACCAACCTTAGCCACTGGGGACAGATACCAAAAACAACGGGAACTACGAACCTGCAGCCTGTGAAAAGGAGACCCCAAACACAGTAAGATAAGCAAAATGAGACGACAGAAAAACACACAGCAGATGAAGGAGCAGGGTCAAAACACACCAGACCTAACAAATGAAGAGGAAATAGGTAGTCTACCTGAAAAAGAATTCAGAATAATGATAGTAAGGATGATCCAAAATCTTGGAAATAGAATAGACAAAATGCAAGAAACATTTAACAAGGACGTAGAAGAACTAAAGAGGAACCAAGCAACGATGAAAAACACAATAAATGAAATTAAAAATACTCTAGATGGGATCAATAGCAGAATAACTGAGGCAGAAGAAAGGATAAGTGACCTGGAAGATAAAATGGTGGAAATAACTACTGCAGAGCAGGATAAAGAAAAAAGAATGAAAAGAACTGAGGACAGTCTCAGAGACCTCTGGGACAACATTAAATGCACCAACATTCGAATTATAGGGGTCCCAGAAGAAGAAAAGAAAAAGAAAGGGACTGAGAAAATATTTGAAGAGATTATAGTTGAAAACTTCCCTAATATGGGAAAGGAAATAGTTAATCAAGTCCAGGAAGCACAGAGAGTCCCATACAGGATAAACCCAAGGAGAAACACGCCAAGACACATATTAATCAAACTGTCAAAAATTAAATATAAAGAAAACATATTAAAAGCAGCAAGGGAAAAACAACAAATAACACACAAGGGAATCCCCATAAGGTTAACATCTGATCTTTCAGCAGAAACTCTGCAAGCCAGAAGGGAGTGGCAGGATATACTTAAAGTGATGAAGGAGAAAAACCTACAACCAAGATTACTCTACCCAGCAAGGATCTCATTCAGATGTGATGGAGAAATTAAAACCTTTACAGACAAGCAAAAGCTGACAGAGTTCAGCACCACCAAACCAGCTTTACAACAAATGCTAAAGGAACTTCTCTAGGCAAGAAACACAAGAGAAGGAAAACACCTACAATAACAAACCCAAAACATTTAAGAAAATGGGAATAGGAACATACATATCGATAATTACCTTGAATGTAAATGGATTAAATGCTCCCACCAAAAGACACAGACTGGCTGAATGGATACAAAAACAAGACCCATATATATGCTGTCTACAAGAGACCCACTTCAGACCTAGAGACACATACAGACTGAAAGTGAGGGGATGGAAAAAGATATTCCATACAAATGGAAATCAAAAGAAAGCTGGAGTAGCAATTCTCATATCAGACAAAATAGACTTTAAAATAAAGAATATTATAAGAGACAAAGAAGGACACTATATAATGATCAAGGGATCGATCCAAGAGGAAGGTATAACAATTGTAAATATTTATGCACCCAACATAGGAGCACCTCAATACATAAGGCAAATATTAACAGCCATAAAAGGGGAAATCGACAGCAACACAATCATAGTAGGGGCCTTTAACACCCCACTTTCACCAATGGACAGATCATCCAAAATGAAAATAAATAAGGAAACACAAGCTTTAAATGATACATTAAACAAGATGGACTTAATTGATATTTATAGGACATTCCACCCAAAAACAACAGAATACACATTTTTCTCAAGTGCGCATGGAACATTCTCCAGGATAGATCATATCTTGGGGCACAAATCAAGCCTTGGTAAATTTAAGAAAATTGAAATCGTATCAAGTATCTTTTCCGACCACAATGCTATGAGACTAGATATCAATTACAGGAAAAGATGTGTAAAAAATACAAACACATGGAGGCTACACAATACACTACTTAATAACGAAGTGATCACTGAAGAAATCAAAGGGGAAATCAAAAAATACCTAGAAACAAATGACAATGGAGATATGACGACCCAAAACCTATGGGACGCAGCAAAAGCAGTGCTAAGAGGGAAGTTTATAGCAATACAAGCCTACCTCAAGAAACAGGAAACATCTCGAATAAACAACCTAACCTTGCACCTAAAGCAATTAGAGAAAGAAGAACAAAAAACCCCAAAGCTAGCAGAAGGAAAGAAATCATAAAGATCAGGTCAGAAATAAATGAAAAAGAAATGAAGGAAACAATAGCAAAAATCAATAAAACTAAAAGCTGGTTCTTTGAGAAGATAAACAAAATTGATAAACCATTAGCCAGACTCATCAAGAGAAAAAGGGAGAAGACTCAAATCAATAGAATTAGAAATGAAAAAGGAGAAGTAACCACTGACACTGCAGAAATACAAAAGATCATGAGAGATTACTACAAGCAACTCTACGCCAATAAAATGGACAACCTGGAAGAAATGGACAGATTCTTAGAAATGCACAAACTGCCGAGACTGAACCAGGAAGAAATAGAAAATATGAACAGACCAATCACAAGCACTGAAATTGAAACTGTGATTAAAAACCTTCCAACAAACAAAAGCCCAGGACCAGATGGCTTCACAGGTGAATTCTATCAAACATTTAGAGAACAGCTAACACCTATCCTTCTCAAACTCTTCCAAAATATTGCAGAGGGAGGAACACTCCCAAACTCATTCTACGAGGCCACCATCACCCTGATACCAAAACCAGACAAAGATGTCACAAAGAAAGAAAACTACAGGCCAATATCACTGATGAACATAGATGCAAAAATCCTCAACAAAATACTTGCAAACAGAATCCAACAGCACATTAAAAGGATCATACACCATGATCAAGTGGGGTTTATCCCAGGAATGCAAGGATTCTTCAATATACGCAAATCAATCAATGTGATACACCATATTAACAAATTGAAGGAGAAAAACCATGTGATCATCTCAATAGATGCAGAGAAAGCTTTCGACAAAATTCAACACCCATTTATGATAAAAGCCCTGCAGAAAGTAGGCATAGAGGGAACTTTCCTCAACATAATAAAGGCCATATATGACAAACCCACAGCCAACATTGTCCTCAATGGTGAAAAACTGAAACCATTTCCACTAAGATCAGGAACAAGACAAGGTTGCCCACTCTCACCACTATTATTCAACATAGTTTTGGAAGTGTTAGCCACAGCAATCAGAGAAGACAAAGAAATAAAAGGAATCCAAATCGGAAAAGAAGAAGTAAAGCTGTCACTGTTTGCAGATGACATGATACTATACATAGAGAATCCTAAAGATGCTACCAGAAAACTCCTAGAGCTAATCAATGAATTTGGTAAAGTAGCAGGATACAAAATTAATGCACAGAAATCTCTTGCATTTCTATACACTAATGACGAAAAATCTGAAAGTGAAATTAAGAAAACACTCCCGTTTACCATTGCAACAAAAAGAATAAAATATCTAGGAATAAACCTACCTAAGGAGACAAAAGACCTGTATGCAGAAAATTATAAGACACTGATGAAAGAAATTAAAGATGATACAAATAGATGGAAAGATATACCATGTTCCTGGATTGGAAGAATCAACATTGTGAAAATGACTCTACTACCCAAAGCAATCTACAGATTCAATGCAATCCCTATCAAACTACCACTGGCATTTTTCACAGAACTAGAACAAAAAATTTCACAATTTGTATGGAAACACAAAAGACCCCGAATAGCCAAAGCAATCTTGAGAACGAAAAATGGAGCTGGGGGAATCAGGCTCCCTGACTTCAGACTATATTACAAAGCTACAGTAATCAAGACAGTTTGGTACTGGCACAAAAACAGAAATATAGATCAATGGAACAGGATAGAAAGCCCAGAGATAAACCCACACACATATGGTCACCTTATCTTTGATAAAGGAGGCAAGCATATACAGTGGAGAAAAGACAGCCTCTTCAATAAGTGGTGCTGGGAAAATTGGACAGATACATGTAAAAGTATGAAATTAGAACACTCCCTGACACCATGCACAAAAATAAATTCAAAATGGATTAAAGACCTAAGTGTAAGACCAGACACTATCAAACTCTTAGAGGAAAACATAGGCAGAACACTCTATGACATACATCACAGCAAGATTCTTTTTGACCCAGCTCCCAGAGAAATGGAAATAAGAACACAAATAAACAAATGGGACCTAATGAAACTTAAAAGCTTTTGCACAGCAAAGGAAACCATAAACAAGACCAAAAGACAACCATCAGAATGGGAGAAAATATTTGCAAATGAAGCAACTGACAAAGGATTAATCTCCAAGATTTACAAGCAGCTCAATAACAAAAAAACCAACAACCCAATCCAAAAATGGGCAGAAGACCTAAATAGACATTTCTCCAAAGAAGATATACAGATGGCCTACAGACACATGAAAGAATGCTCAACATCATTAATCATTAGAGAAATGCAAATCAAAACTACAATGAGATATCATCTCACACCAGTCAGAATGGCCATCATCAAAAAATCTAGAAACAATAAATGCTGGAGAGGGTGTGGAGGAAAGGGAACTCTCTTGCACTGTTGGTGGGAATGTAAATTGATACAGCCACTATGGAGAACAGTATGGAGGTTCCTTAAAAAACTACAAATAGAACTACCATACGATCCAGCAATCCCACTACTGGGCATATACCCTGAGAAAACCATAGTTCAAAAAGAGTCATGTACCAAAATGTTCATTGCAGCTCTATTTACAATAGCCAGGACATGGAAGCAACCTAAATGTCCATCGACAGATGAATGGATAAAGAAGATGTGGCACATATATACAATGGAATATTACTCAGCCATAAAAAGAAATGAAACGGAGGTATTTGTAATGAGGCGGATGGAGTTAGAGTCTGTCATACAGAGTGAAGTAAGTCAGAAAGAGAAAAACAAATACAGTATGCTAACACATATATACGGAATCTAAGGAAAAAAAAAAAAAAAGGCCATGAAGAACCTAGTGGCAAGATGGGAATAAAGACACAGACCTACTAGAGAATGGACTTGAGGATATGGGGAGGGGGTGGGGTGAGATGTGACAGGGTGAGAGAGTGTCATGGACATATATACACTACCAAATGTAAAATAGATAGCTAGTGGGAAGCAGCCGCATAGCACAGGGAGATCAGCTCGGTGCTTTGTGACCACCTAGAGGGGTGGGATGGGGAGGGTGGGAGGGAGGGAGATGCAAGAGGGAAGAGATATGGGAACATATTGTATATGTATAACTGATTCACTTTGTTATAAAGCAGAAGCTAACACACCATTGTAAGGCAATTATACTTCAATAAAGATGTTTAAAAAAAAAAAAAAGAAATGAGAAAGGGAATACCATAAGATCTTCCAGCATTAATGAGATAACAGGAAAAACGTTAAGATAATAAACCTCTAGAAAAAGGTAACTTAAAAACTGAGAGACTAAAAAGAATACTCAAGAGTTATACATGCATTAAGAAAACTGAATTCCCAGTCAAATATTTCCAGAAAGAAAATGCTAGTCCCACATGGGTTCCTCAATGAGTGTTATAAGGCACGCAAGGAACAAGTAATTGAAATTTTATTCAAACTCTTATGGAGAACAGAGAAGGGGACACTCAATAAATCATTTTATGATGCTAACATAATCTCATTCCAATACCTGACAAGGCAGCATGGGAAAGAAAACTTATGGGCCAATCTCCCTCAATGGATCGAAAACAAAACAAAACAAACAAAATAAAAACTTAAAGAAAATTTTAGAAAAATACATCTACCCGTGTATTAAAAAATGATATCTCATCATAACCAAGTGGTTTTATCCCAGGAATTCAAAGTGCTGGTTTAACTTACTAGTGTCATTCTGAAAACCTTTCCTTACTGACTCAGTTTGTATTCCATTTATTTGCATTTCAACATGAAATTAATATCTTTATTGGACTCCTTGAATCAAAAAGATGTGAAATAAAAGATACAGTTTGTTGGGAAGGATCTGACTGCTTGGAAAATAAGGCTGAAAGTAGGTCACGGGTGAATGAATTCTGGTTAATTGTTGCATCATACTCATACTATCCTTAAACAAGAATTCTAAAAGAAAAACATGTAGATGTATAGGTTCCATGTTACATTTTCCTATAAGCAACACTGTTAAGGTCCATGTCTTTCTCTGATAACATTCCTGACGGGGTGTTCTTATCTTATCAGTTGTGTATTGGGATTACCTGTATTGAGTTGACCAATAGCGCATCACACAGATTTGGGGGAAATGTGAAAGGTAGTTCAACCTCTCTCTGCACAGCACCAAAACAATGGGCACTCTTCTTAAGGTTGAAGGTGGGGGAGATTTATTTCCTTTATTCCCAATTCCTTCTCACCTTGAGTGATCTCAACGTTGTAAAGCCAGCTGTTCTATCAGATCCTAGGAACCTGGGGCTTTCACCTCTGCTCCTGCACTCCATCCTCATCAAAGTTCAAGTTGTCATGGTTCCATGAATGTCTTTTTTCTTTTTCTTGGTGGGATCTTAGTTCTCAGATCAGGGATCGAACCCAAGCCCCCTGCATTGGAAGCACAGAGTCTTAACCACTGGACTGCCAGGGAAGTCCCTCCATGAATGTCTCTATAGGAAGTGTCTTCAGCGTTCTGACTGCTTCTTGGTGTTTCCCAAAACACTGAGATTTGACCAGATAACCTCTTACTATTTTGTCACCTGTTTAGTCCCATTGAGGAGACTTCTTTGTGATTATTTTACCTGTGCCCACTGAGATGGCTGTGCCAGATACAGCAGGCTGCCATATCACCTCTTCTTCCTTCTTAAGACTTCCATCGGTCAGTCTTGGCGTGATTACGCCTTAAGAGGTGACCTCCAACTTCTTTGTCCACCCACGCTTCACCTTCTTTATGCATGTTCCATCTGTCAGTTGCCCCTTAAATATCTAGGTAGTTATCCCTGAGATTCTCTGTCCCTCAATGGCTCTTATCATATTCAGGATAAAATTCAATCTCCTTAGCTTAGCATACAGAACCTGGCACGACCTGGCCCTCTCCTACTCTTTTTTTTTTTTTTCTTAAATAAATATATTTATTTATTTTTGGCTGCATTGGGTCTTCGTTGCTGTGCGTGGGCTTTCTCTAGTTGCGGCGAGCGGGGGTTACTCTTCGTTGCGGTGCGCGGGTTTCTTATTGTGGTGGCTTCTCTTGTTGCGGAGCACGGGCTCTAGGCGTGCGGGCTTCAGTAGTTGCAGCATGCGGGCTCAGTAGTTGTGGCGCACAGGCTTCATAGCTCCGCGGCATGTGGGATCTTCCCAGACCAGGGCTCGAACCCGTGTCCCCTGCATTGGCAGGCGGATTCTTAGCCACTGCACCACCAGGGAATTTCCCTCTCCTACTCTTTAATGAATCATGCATTGTTTTTGCTAATCATATAGAAGTAACATTAATTCTTGAAACATTTCATAGCAGTTCACAACACTGTTTGCTTTACCATGAAGAAATTTTCACATTTCTTTGCCTAGTCAATCACAAGTTACCCCGCATAGCAACAAGCTCATATTTCCTATGACTTCTCACTTTGTAGTTTGTCAGTTTCCTTATCAGACTAGCTCAAAGCTCTAAGCTCTTTGAGGGAAAAGGCAGGTCAAATTTGGCTTAGTGTCCCCAGACCCGATACTTAGTATGCATCAATCATACACACAATGATGTGTCTATTCACCAGAATGTGCTAAGGGGGAAAGGGAAGAAGTGGAGAGTCAAGCTGGGAAGAAAAACAGCAAATACTGTTAACTGAGTTAAGAAATTCCGTACAGCCATCATTTTGTACCTCGCCCTTCAAGACAAATATGGTAGAAAGTGAAACTAGGGATAATTCCCAAACGAACCAAAGCTGTCCTTCTACTTGGCATTTTCCACCATTGTGTGCAGAGACTAAAGCACCCATGACCAGTTGACACAAAGCTTAACTGGCTAGTTTCCCACAAAACGGAGCTAAATCCTCCTGATTCTGAAATTCTTACCTAAGAAAATAGAAATTTTCAATCGACCCTCAGGCAGGACGGCGGACACGGCCACCACAAAGTTTAGTCTCTGCCGCATCTGGGGCCTTGTCACTTTCGCGAAAACAATCATCTTCAAAGCAGGGGGATTACCTTACTCTAAAAGAAAACAAGCAAGGCATGTCCTCGGAACACAGGGCAGTGTAACTATTTGACTTGAAAGCAATCATAAAAGAGTTTTCTAGCGTTAGGAGGAAAAAAAGAAACAAGCTAAAAGCGCTGTAATTTCAGACTCCCCAGAAACCATGCAGCTGAACAGGTTTGCAGATCTGTGGTTCCAATTTCAAGGTTATCGCTCCAGGCAGTGACAGCCTGTTTGTAGAACTGACACAGAAGCACAGTTTGAAAAGAAATTCTCATCTCTTGGCTGCCACAGTGCTTTGAAGGTCATGAATGCAGGTGGGGTCTACCCACCCACAGCAAACGAGATGGAATCCTGGGACGGACGTATGGGCAACCTGCTTGATTTCTTCTACGTGTTGTCACCATTACGTTGGAAGCCAGAAGGAGGCGAGTCCAAGTCTGAATCTCTGCTCAGCAGTTAGCATCATTATGTTGGTGGTGGGACCCACGGAGACCCAAAGGCAGGAGAATGTAGGTACATCTTGGACACACCACTAAGGAGAAACGTTTCAGTCCATGCCGTCTTGCTAACCCACGGTGAAACTTGGCCCATTCACTCATGTCGCTGGTCTTCACTATCTTCACTTTGGGAATTCATGAGTGACAGCGGACATCTGCGGAAGGCAGACTTCGGAGAAGGCTCCCCAGTGACCCCTGCCTCCTGCTATTCAAGTCCCTGTGTGACCCCCTTTCCTGGGGTCTGGACTGGGACCTGGAGACTCACTTCCAACAAACAGAATACTGCGAAGGCAATGGGTGTAGCTTCCGTGATTAGGTTACAGAAGACTGTGACTTCCATCTTGCCAGAAGACTCTCTTTCTGGCTTTGCTGGCACAATGTGCCATGTTGGAGACCCTCAACTCCATGCTGGCTGTTGCACAGCGAGGAGCTGTGGGTGGCCTCCAGGTAACAGTGAGCAAACCCTCTGCCCAACAGCTCTTGAGAAACGGAATCTCACCAATACCCACTGCAGAGCTGGATAGCAGATCCCTCCCCAGTCAAACCCTGAGCTGAGAGCACAGCCCTAACCAACACCTTGCTTGCAGCCTTGCAAGAGATGCTGAGCTTCAGGGCCCAGCGAAGCCACGCCGGGACTCCTGACCCACAGACATGGTCAGGTTACAAATGTGTGCTGTTTCGTACAGCAGAAATTAACACAACACTGTAAATCACCTATACTTCAATTTTTTAAAAATGTGTGCCGTTTTAAGCCACTAAGGTTTTCAATCCTGAAAATCTAGACTGCCAAACCCAGTGTACTTATAGCAACCTACAAGGTCTGCTTCCCCTGCAATCCCAACAGATCTTTAAACTCCTGGAAATGAAGGTAGAAATAAGATCATGGTCTCAGAAAAGGATCTATATATCAAAGTCAAGATCACATTACCCTGTAAAAAAGAGAGCTAGTGGGAAGCAGCTGCATAGCACAGGCAGATCAGCTCGGTGCTTTGTGACCACCTAGAGGGGTGGGATAGGGAGGGTGGGAGGGAGACACAAGAGGGAGGAGATATGGGGATATATGTATATGTATAGCTGATTCACTTTGTTATACAGCAGAGACTAACACACCATTGTAAAGCAATTATATTCCAATAAAGATGTTAAAAATAAATAAATAAATAAAATAAATTTTTTAAAAAAAGATCACATTACCCATTGCACCAACATCCTGGATAACAGATGGATTTAGTTCAGGATTTAGTATGGGTAATACACAGATTGGAACTGCAACATAATTTTGATGAAGTCCTTCTACTTCAAAACTTACAGATATGTCTTAAGGATGGGGAAAAATTAATTTTCTTTTTCCTTTATAGCAAATAATGAAATTGTCTTCAGGCTGCAAGATTTGTAAATGTGTGAGCCCTTCATATATCATCCAACGGTGATAATTCACAAGGTTAATATCATAACACGCCAAGTCATTACCAAATATTCAGTGAAAACCTAACAAAGTAATTTGCAGTCATCTTTCCTTCCAGATGAGAAAATGGATTATAAAACTGAAATTTGCTTGATGGTTACTTTATAACTGTTCGCTGCTTATTTTTGTTCATTTGTGTTGTCTTTTCTACTCAAAGACGTGTTTTGGTTTTTGTTTTTTCATTTGATACTCTATCAACACTTTATGGTAGTTGGTGTGTATTATCACTAACGTGTAAACAATGATGAAAGTTATTATGAGAATTTCCCAAAGTCACGTGACTGGGGGGGGAGTGGTCAGAAATGGAGGTCTCTATTCAAACATTCTCAACTCAAATCCAGAAATATTACTTGTAACTCCTCTGCATGGCATGTTTTCATGACAGAGTCCTATGCTTTATATTATTCTGCCATTTTTTTCAACTAAAATCTGTCTTCCCCAATGTTAGTGCCAACAGCTAAGCAGTATTTTCTGATCATCCAAGGAGACCTCACCACTAAGTCTAGCTGAATTCCTTTCCACAATATATAGACCATGGGAAACTATTACTGTTTTTCCTTCGGTTTTGCTAAACCAACTGTTTATCAATTATGAGACAGAAAAGTTATGGCAATTCCTGTTTTCTAAATCTTGCCTTGATATATAACGTCTGCAATCATCAGAAAAAAAGTAACATTCAATTAAGGTAGTACTATTAGCTATTAAGTGGAAACTTTTAAACATTTTTTAAAATGTCAGAATGTTAAATACTATTTCCAACATCCTTGTGCAGTTTCTTCTGTAAAACTGATTCTTTTATTATACTAATGAGCAGAAAGTTAGTGGCAGCCACTTCTCCACCTTTCAAAATGTTATGTCTTTTCAATTGAAACGTGTGGTTCTTAAAAATGTTTTAATTACTCAGTAGGTATGAGATGATTATGGGATGAGGTATATAATATAATATGGTTGGGGAGTCCATGAATGCAGATACCCTGAAAGGCAAATCAGACCCCTCTAAATATAACATGAAATAATCCTTGATTAGATCTATTTTCTGAAATTACCTACTATATAGTGGTTGCCTCCAAATTGATAAGCAGAGACATTGCCATAGACCGAACTGTATCCCTCCAAAATTCAAACGGTAAAGCTGAAAGCCCCAATGTGCTGGTATTTAAAGATGGAGGACTTTGGGAGGTAATTAGGGTTACATGAGATCATGAGGGTGGGGCCCCATGATGAGATTAGTGTCCTTATAAGAAGAGACAACAGACAGCTTGCTCTCTCCCAGTTTCTCTCTCTCTCCACCATGCAAAGATACGGCGAGAAGGCCATCACCAGTCAGGGAGAGGCTCCCCGCCCTCTTTTTAGTTATGGCAAAGCTGCCAGACATCAATTAACGATGTTTCATTTCCTCTCAAGCGTTTGCAGGCAGTGCCAGAGCTCAGCTGAATGGGGAAGGGTGTCATTATTTCATCAGAGCTCTTTTCGTCAACTCTCTGAATACACTATTAATTTTTTCTTTACTCATTGATTTAATATGCTACACCCAAACTCTATAATTTTGCAAATATTGTTTTCTGCCCCCAGAAACTGGTGTGGTTTATAATATAAAGAGGAATGCACTCAAAGTCAGTAGGAAAGGGTTTAACTCCAGTTTTCCACCTAATACATGGTCTTTTTTTTAAAGCAGGGGACCCAAGGCTTCTTTTCCTTTTTTTTTTTTTTTTTTGGCTGCGTTGGGTCTTCATTGCTGCGCGTGGGCTTTCTCTAGTTGCTGTGAGCGGGGGCTACTCTTCGTTGCGGTGCGCAGGCTTCTCATTGCGGTGGCTTGTCTTTGTTGTGGAGCACAGGCTCTAGGCGCACGGGCATCAGTAGTTGTGTCACGCGGGCTCAGTAGTTGTGGCTCGCAGGCTCTAGAGCACAGGCCCAGTAGTTGTGGCACACGGGCTTAGCTGCTCCACGGCATGTGGGATCCTCCCGGACCAGGGCTCGAACCCGTGTCCCCTGCACTGCCAGGCGGATTCTTAACCACTGTGGCGACACCAGGGAAGTTGGCATGGTCTTTTTATTTATTTTATTTACTTATTTTATTTATTTAGCTGTAGCGTGCAGCCTTCTTAGTTGCAGCATGCAAACTCTTAGCTGCGGCATGCATGTGGGATCTAGTTCCCCGACCAGGGATCGAACCCAGCCCCCCTGCATTGGGAGCATGAAGTCTTACCCACTGGACCATCAGAAAAGTTCCTCCACCTAATACATGATCTTAAATCAGTTTTTCAACTGCTATGGGAAAAAAAAAGTGCATAACCTAGCTATGAAAGTCTGTGTGTGTGTGTGTGTGTGTATCCATGTGCAAATCCCTTGGCAACGGTAAAACCCTATACAAGTATAAAGTTTTGCTGGTATGGGTATTAATACTATTGCTGTTATTATTAGAATCCATCACTAGAATCCATTCTCATGATTTGCATCATCTCAGTTAATAACAGTTTGCCCCTCCCAAGATAGTCCATTTATTATGCACATGGAATATAATTGCATTTTTTGATGTTTGGATGATTTTGAAAATCATTAAAAGACCACTGTAGTCTTGAGCACTTTCTCTGCAGTGCACTTCATCAAGCACTTGATACGAGGCCTATGAACCGATCATTTATGTCCCTTTTGCGTGGGGGGGTAACCCCTCGTCAAGCTGATAGTGCAGTCCACCAAATGCATTAGCAATGACTAGTTATTAATCTTATAACCTTTTCTAATTAACAGAATAAACTGTAAAATGAAGACAAATTGAATGCATCCAAGGGTGAAATACATTCAAGCACTAAACGCATGCTTATGCGGAAAAAATAATCTATGAACACTTCACTAAGGAGGAAAGCTGGCCTGTGCTTATTTATAGACAGAACAGAAAGATGCAAACAAACTCCTTTGTCACTTGCTTCCCTGTGTCTTCTTTCATGATGCTCCTGAAATTGCGAGAATAAGAACTGTAAACATCGTCATTATTGTTATTTTACATAGCACACTCCTCAGAAGGATCCCAGAGTTGTGGGATAAATAGCAAAACACAGAGAAATAACGAACACCAACAAAAATTTGTAGCAGCAAAACACTTACCCACAGGAAAAATCATAAACAAAGAGTTGAAAAGAACGAAGAGGCAAGAATCTCAGAAATGGAGTAGATTGAATGCTATGGCTGGCAGTGGTGAATATTAATGTCCTGGGAACAACTGCAAAATAGCAAAGGGGCAGTTTTTTTCTAAAAGCAGTGTCTGAGAAACAGAGTTCATTAAGTCAAAATGTAGTGCAGGGTTTCTCTGACGTTTAAGGCCAGATAATTCTGGGCTGTAGGGGGCTGTCCTGTGCATTGGGGGATGTTTCACATAGTTTCTGGTCTCTACCCACTCCAGAACAGTAGTAGCCCTGCCCCTGAAGTGTGACAACCAAAAATGTCTCCAGACATTGCCACGTGTCACCTGGGATGAGCGGGGGAAGGGAGGTGGGAAAATCACCACTGGCTGAGAACCACTGATGGAGTATAAAATCAGAGGGAGGGACTTCCCTGGTGGCGTAGTGGTTAAGGACCCACCTGTCAATGCAGGGGACGTGGGTTCTATCCTTGGTATGGGAAGATCCCATATGCCATGGAGCAACTAAGCCCTTGTGCCACAACTACTGAGCCTGCGCTCTAAAGACCACAAGCCACAACTACTGAGCCCACATGTCACAACTACTGATTCCCGCGCACCTAGAGCCCGTGCTCCACAACAGGAAAAGCCACTGCAATGAGAAGCCTGCGCACCACAACGAAGCCATAAATAAATAAATAAATTTCTAAAAAAAGAAAAAATTCAGAGGGAAGAATTTGTAATCACATGGAGTATTTTTCATGCTTAATGAAAAGGCTTCCAGGAGTCCCAAAACCCCAGTTTGATAGCTCTGGTTCATGAGAGGTCATGAATGTTTAGGTCAAGCCTCTCTGGGTTTAAAACACCTCATCAGCTGTCTTGATCAGCTGCATGACTTTGAGGCATCGGTCAAATGAGAATACGAATGGATGAATTCTGAGGATCACTGTGACGCTGAGATAACCTACTGCCCGTGAAAGCTGGTCCATAAACATAAGAATCTCAGTGCTCAATTGACGGCTGCAGGACACTTGCGCATACCTGCTGATTCAGGACCAGCCAGGCCCATATCTCAGAATACGGAGAGAGGAAAAGCAAGTACCCATGCAATAATTATAGATTATGGGCTGAAGCAGAGGAAGGGGCAATGACTTTGAGTACCTTCTGATAGAAAGTCACTAACTCATTGGTTGGAAACCAGACCTTTTTTTGTTTCCTTGCTTATTATTCCATCTAAAGTCTGGTGGTCACTATGTCATGAGCTAGAAAAGTGAAGTGGCTATAATCTGGGCATAGCATGGATGGTGAATGTGGCAAAGGCTAACATACAGTTGAAAGACACCAGAATTGTCTAGAATGGAATCTCTTATTTTGTTGACCTTGGGAGGGAAGAAAGGTGGTGAGAAGCTCATTACAAGAACCAGTATCTAGACAGGATTCTTCTTTAGTCAGGACATACTTAACACAACATTAACGGAAGATGCTACCACCATTTCCTCCATCTCCTTCCCAGACAGGAGAGCTTTTTGGAGAATTCCCCCTCTGTGCGTATCTGGAGAGAGGTCTTAGGACAGTATTCATGGGAAAAACAAATATAAACCATGGACCTACACCTCACCAGGAAAACCCCAGAAATAGGCATGTGTATAGAATGTTGTACACCCCTCCAGAGCCTCCTGGATTTCATGAAGCCAGTCCATACACCTCGTTTAAAGACCTCGAAGCTCAGTACTATATGATCCAGCAATCCCACTCCTGGGCATATATCTGGAAAAACCATAATTCAAAAACATACTTGCACCCCAATGTCCACAGCAGCACTATTTACAATAGCCAGGACATGGAAGCAACCTAAGTGTTCATCAACAGAGGAATGGATAAAGAAAATGTGGTACATATATACAATGGAGTATTATTCAGCCATAAAAAAGAACAAAATAATGCCATTTGCAGCAACACAGATGGACGTAGAGATTATCATACTAAGTGAAGTAAGACAGAGAAAGACAAATATCATGGGATATTGCTCATATGTGGAATCTAAAAAGAAAGGGTACAAATGAACTTATCTACAAAACAGAAATATAGTCAGAGATGCAGAAAACAAACTTATGGTTACCAGGGGTAAGGGGGAGGAGGGGTAGATTGGGAGACTGGGATTGACATATACACACTACTATATATAAAATATCAATAGATAACTAATAAGGACCTACTGTATAGAACAGGGAACACTACTCACTACTCTATAATGACTTATATGGGAAAAGAATCTAAAACAGAGTGGATATATGTATATGTATAATTGAGTCACTTTGCTGTACACCTGAAACTAACACAACATTGTAAATCAACTACGTTCCAATAAAAAAAAAAAAGACCATGAAGCTCTGGTTCAGTGGTCCTTTGTTAGGGTGCCCCATGGTCAGCTCAAGGTGGAGAGGAGTGGCAGCTTGGGTATCTATCTTTGGTGGATACACCTTTGGATGTTGTCCAAGGTTTCCACACCCTCGTATAATTTTCTCTTCTGGAATATGAGCAGAGCCTTAGATCTTCTAACCGCGGCAAAGGGGATGCAGTAGCACTCCCATGCTAGGTTTTGTGGCAAAAATAAAGTGAGTGTGTAGATATAATCGAACTCTCCCTCATCAGTTGACCTTGAATTAATCAGAAGGGTCATTATCTTGGGTGGGCCTGACCTAATCCGGTGAGATCCTTAAAAGCGAGCCCAGGGCTTCCCTGGTGGCACAGTGGTTGAGAATCTGCCTGCCAATGCAGGGGACACGGGTTCGAGCCCTGGTCTGGCAAGATCCCACATGCCGTGGAGCAACTAGGCCCGTGAGCCACAACTACTGAGCCTGCACGTCTGGAGCCTGTGCTCCGCAACAAGAGAGGCCAAGATAGTGAGAGGCCCACGCACCGCGATGAAGAGTGGCTCCCACTTGCCGCAACTGGAGAAAGCCCTCGCACAGAAACGAAGACCCAACACAGCCATAAATAAATAAATAAATAAAATAAAATAAAAAAAGCGAGCCCAGGACTACCCAGAACATCCAAGCAGCAAAACCGTCCACCCCCTTTCTCAGTGGCTGGCTTCTCAAGACACGTTGCCAAGGGTACCATCACAATGAAATGATTTCTGCTAAGGGGACTTAGAACCCGATTCTCCCTGAGTTGAGCCTCTCGATGAAAACACAGCTCGCCAATACCTTGATTACAACCTTGAGAGACCCCAAGCGGAAGACTTAGTTAAGTTGTTCCCAGATTCCCGACCCCCAGAAATTCTGAGATGACAGATGGGTGTTCACTTAAATGGCTAGGTTTGTGGTTATCTGTCATGCAGCAGTAGATAACGAATACACTACCCATTCCCACTCCTTCACAGACACTCTTTCCTTAGGAATCAGACTCCCCAAAGTCAACCCTAGCTGAATTAGACTTAGTAAGAGGCACTGACTTATAGCCAAGCCTAAAGGCTAAAATTTGCACCGGGATGAAAAATGGCTTCATAAAGCGTGAAAACTTCTATGCTATGTTAATGATGGTAGAAAGTGTGCACATCCCACCCCTTCTAAATACTTCAGAGAGCATTTACTATGGCCCTCAACCAAGAACCAAGGAGAGTCTGCAGTTCTGAGGACCTTGATTATCGAGACTTTGCTCGGATTATCTGTTGGTGAAATAGGAAAAGAACCACCCATAACATGAATATAGGTGGAATTTATTCACACACAACATGAAGAGGTAACCAAGCAGCTCATTATGCATACAGACTCCATGCCTCCAATGCCTTCTGTATTTAACATTTTCTGATAAAATCTCTTATAAAAGTTAAGGTGAATCTGTAATATGGAATCTATCCTTTATCTTAATATACGTGTTATGTGTAAATACAATGGAAGAATATCAGAACTGCTTTCTCGAAAGCATTTTTCATCCCCTGTGTAACCTCAAAAACTATTGACAACTCATAAAATTACATATCCTGCTCTCAGATGCATCAAGCTTGGGGTGTAGGGGCAGTTTTATTGATTCCTGTTTCTACCTGTCAATTCATTTTCTGAAGTCAAATACATTTTCCCCAGTGCTCCCACTGGGTTTTGAATGCGCCTGATGTTAAGGAAACACATTTATAGCCAGAAATTGGTAAAGGGTTTAGGTAGGGGTAAATTCAGAATAAACTATTGTCCTCTACACATGCCCTGGGAAACACACTGCCTCAGACATAGTCCCGTGTCAAAGAGCTAGAGCTAAATGTTTGAGTTCCCTTAAAAGTCTGGTTTTATCAGGTTCTTTCTGGGCCAAGAGAGCAATTCTGAGGCATTTCAGAGGAGATCCCTGGATTGCTTTTCAATTCAGATACAGAAAGCAGTCCCTCTACTATCCCTTCCCCCACCTTAAAATAACTGGCCAATCATTCCACCACTCAACCAGAAATCCAGCATCATGGGCTATTAGGAAATGATAAGAAGAAAATTTTAGGATTTCTATCTTAACCAGAAGGGCTAGAAGCAATGAGAGTCCTATATGATGGACAGAAACACAGTGGTTGAAAGGGGCTTTGAAAACCAGGGTGGTGTGATGAATTGGGAGATTGGGATTGACATATACACACTAATATGCATAAAATGGATAACTAATAAGAACCTGCTGCATAAAAAAATAAAATAAAATTCAAAAATTTAAAACAAACAATAAAAGAAAACCAGGAAGAGAATGTACTAGGATTCCCTACAGTTGCTGGGAGAAATCCAAGAATCTCTTCCCCTATTTCATTCGTGTAAAAGTTTCAAAGTACAATTTCCAGACATTTCTGAACCTAAATAACATATCTGAACAACAGAAGTAGTGTCTTTGCTATATCTATGTGGCTGGGCTTACAAATGACCATCACAAGTTGCAACGAAGGGTAAAATTTCAGTGTGAGCAATCTAGGAAAATAAAAAAGCTATGTGTTCAAAATACTTACGTGTACCCATGTGGCATTATGCCTGTGATCAGGCGTCTGGTGCGGGTTCATTTAATGCAAGTGGTTGCTGGCAATGCTTGAATCCAAAAGCCCATACCCACAGACCGTGCTTCAATGCATCACCTTGCAACACACAGCTCAGGGAAATGATTTTATGGCCAGACCTTAACGTTTACCAGTGGTGTTATATGCCACAGCCTTTTAGACAAGTACATTTGATCCTGCAAGGCTGGCATCCGCAAACCCACGTTCTGTGAGTAATCCATCACCTCCAAAGTGCGTCTCACTAGACAGCATAAGAGAATGAGAATGCTCTGAAGACAAACCAAGAGCATCTTCAAATTGGGATTATCCATGGAAGGACCGTGTTCCTCTTCTCGCTGTTTTAATGAATGGTCTAATTAGAAATGTGTGCAGCGAAACCGCAAACCGTGCAAGGAGCTCAGAACAAACAGCAGTGGAGCTATGTCCACACCCGGGCGAGGGCAGAGCTCCCAACCTCTGGGGAGACACAGATGCGTCTGCAGCAGCCACTTGAGAAGACAGCCAGCTTCTGCCGAGGGCCACTCCAGCCCCAGATGTCCTCACGGAGAGAGAGAAAGCCGGAGTGAGAGGCACCCTCGCGCTCATTTTCCTCCCTCCCTCCCTCCGATTCGGTCAGACCATCCTAGAGCCAGAAACACAGCATCCGCAGACACTGTCCACACCGGCCAGCCTCCCGGGGCCCAGAGCAAGAAGAAAATGGAGGAGATCTAGGGAGGCTAAACGGACGATCCAGCAGCGTGAGGAGACTCTCCCTGCCGCCATCCGCACTGGACAGCAGTCGCATGACAGTCTACACTACGAGATTATTCCTCTCCACCCATGGAGTGAGAGATGCAGAAGGGTCAGCTGTAACGTAAGCATTAGCGTGATGCTGAGCGCCGGCTGAGAACCTACTGCTAACGGCAGGCTCTGCGCACCAGCTGTGAACCTCCCCCCTTCCATCCTCCCAACAATGCCATCAGAGAGGTACTGTTTCATCGGCCACGTTTTGTGGATGAGAGCCGTGAACCCTAGGAAAGAGCCCACAGACCTTTCCCGACTGCAGGGGTGATAAAGAGAAGAACTGGGATGCAAGTGTGGGCAGTCTGAACCCAGAGGCCACTCCCAAGGGTAGGCGGGCGTCAGCATCACCGGGAGTGGGAAGTTTTCTGGGATGCTCAGTGCCGTTCCCAACCATGGTTCTTGGCCTTCCTTAGTCAATAGAGATTGATCAGAGGCCAGACAAGAAAATCGGGCAAGGCTTTACTGGGGTCCCTCCTGCAGCTGGGGGGGGGGGAAGGGGGTGCGGAGGGGCGCAAGAACAAACAGCAGGTTCCCTTGCTTGCTCGCTCCCCAAGGCGGGTGCAAGCTGGTTCCTTCTATGGGGTGAGGGTAGGGGTGTGTCCAGGGGTCGGGCAGGAGGGGAGGCTTAGGTGGTCTGCCCACCCCTTTGGTGGTGTTGCGTGCAGGGGGCATGCGCAGTGCCCTGCTTTTGCTCCAGGCTCTTCAAAAGTGGCAGCTGGGTGTTTTGGTCTCTTTGTATCTTTTGTCCAGAATTTGCCCTACCTGTGCACACACGCAGTTATTTTTAGCCCCACATAGTTTCTTTGTATTTTGTTGCCGGAGGAGAGGTGTGTCCAGGTGCACGCATCACAGCACTGCAGCAAAGGGTCCCAGGTGCCCGCCGGTCTCAGTGCCAGACCAGCAGGAGAACCACAGATAGACCGCCACATGAAGAAGATGTACCTACGCTCGTTTCTAGCCCATGATCGTAGCCGCTGCTGGACTTTGAGGGTGGGCTGGTGAGGGGAAGAGGCCACACGGTACATGGCTCCCAGCTGGGCCTCCTTGTTTTACGAGGAGAGAAGTGGAGAAAGCACAGGGGGTTCACGTTTTCTCTCTGGCAGGAGACACACCTCTCCAGCCAAGACGCAGCCTGGGGCATAGGTGGGGCACCCTCTCCAATGTCCCGGAGACCCTGCCCGAGGGGACACGCTGCTTCCTCCAGCCCCGCATATGCGGTGATTCTCCACTTTCACCCTGGCTTTCCCATCTAGGTCCCCTGGTTCTGTGTTGCCAACCCAGAACCCTCTGGACGTCAGCACGTAGATACTGATGTGTCCTGTCTCCCATGGAGACACTCCCTTCTTAAACTCCCAAACTATGACATTTACAGAAAGACAGCGTACTGAAAACGAAAATCAGAACGAATCACATCATCAATTCAAAAATGGTTGGATACCGGATAAAAAACCATATCCCACTGTCTGCCTCTCTCTTCACAAAACATCATTGTGATTAGCAGAAAGATACTGAATCCTGCCCTCTGGGCTGCTTTACCCAAAATAGCTTTAGGTTCTCCTTACTTTTCTCTTATCGACAGACAAGTTCAATCTTCACACTTTTATTGTGGAATATGTCACCCTCAGACTTAATTTTTCCTTGGGTTTTCCCAGAAATGAATATTTCATCATGTGGACTTTATGGGCATTCTCTTGCCCAGAAGTTCTTGGCACCCACACTAAGATCTTATCCAGCACAAACAACCTTACCCCATCCTGACTGCACCATTGCAACGTGAACGACACCTATCAACCATCTAGGAAGGTATTGAACACACCGTGAAGGAGCGTACCTTCCTAACACATTTCCTTTCAGGTTGGATGTCTGACGTGCACTTGAAACTCTTCTACTTTGTCCTACTTTGTCCTTCTCTTGTCATTATTTGCTGTAGGTGGAATGTCCGTGTCCCTCTGAGATCCAAATGTTGAAGCCCTAACCCCCAAAGTAATGGTATCAGGAGGTAGGCCCTTTGGGAGGTGATGAGGTCATGAGGGTGGAGCCCCCATGAATGGGATTAGTGTCCTTATGAAAGAGATCCCAGAGAGCTCCCTCACCCCTTCCACCATGTGAGGACACATTGAGAAGGTGACCACCTATGAACCAGGAAGGCAGGCGTCACCAGGAACCAAATCAGCCGGGACCTTGACCTCGGACTTCCAGCCTCCAAAATAACAAGAAAGAAATGTCTGTTATTTAAGTCCCCAGTTTATGATATGCTGTTATAGCAGCCTGAACAAACTAAGACATTATATAATCAAAGGATACAGGACATTTTTAGGACCAGTATTTTGGAAAGTTCCTACAGTAGTTCAGGTTTTGGGTCTTTAAATCTTCAAATCTACATCTTAGAACATTTGAACAAATGAAACGCAGGTGAACCAGGTTCATCATGTGGATACCCTGTGATGTTTTCGAACTAGGCACTTGTTTCCCACCCTCAACTGTCTTTGTGGACAATTACAAAAAGTGGGGTCCCAGACATGATCGCCTTTATTCATAGTCACACAAGCACGTGCACAAAATTTCTCTGTGGTCCTGGAAAACAGGAATTTCGTTAGATCAAAGCTCACTCATCTCTGCTGAGCTTTAAAGTGAGTTAAAGATAAGACTGTCTGGATTTGGGGGCTTGATTTATGCCTCAGGATCAAGAAGGTTGCATTGCAGTGATTGCGTGTCTACGATTTCTGTTCTATCACAAGTCCTAGTTCCAAATCAAGAACCAACTCCATTACGTCTTTGTGTCTGTGTTGCTTCACACAGGGTTGAAAAAAATCCTGACAACTTTTCATTAAATTTGGGACACAGTTGGATCTCTCTAGTTTCATAGAAGTCTAAAGAATCTGTGATGTTTTCCACAGTCAACCAAAGACCCTAACCATGTATATGTCATTTAAAAAAACAAAACTGCAGCACATAATGCATGTCTTCTGGTGAATCCTTGAAGGTTATGAGTTTGATGGTGGGTTTCTGTCCAATGCAGAAAATGTCATCATTATTGATGATGATCTAAAAGAGTCATTTTTCATCCTGGACATGGAAGAAAGATAAGAACATAGATGCTGTCCAATTTGCTAATGTCTTTTATATTTTTGTAGAAACAATTGATGCGTTTCCACGGGAAAATAGGAAAGTAAAGGTTAGCAAGCCAAAGGTTAACAGAATCAATGTAAAGAGCTGCGCATTTTCGACTGCATTTCCTTCCAAATATTTTGAAGACTCATCGAAATGATTTTCTGACATACACACTTCTGTAAAAAAAATATATATATAATAATAATAATAATAATGTGCACATCTGTAGTTCTGGAATAAAGATGACAAGTGGCACATCTTTCTTGGAATATGTGAGCTGATGGTGTTTTGCCCTCAGGAAAAAAAAAGCATCTGAAGCATTTTATCTGGGTGCCATAGCAACAACAGGCCAATGATCAAGAGAGGATTCAAGGGCTTCCTTGGTGGCACAGTGGTTGAGAATCTGCCTGCCAATGCAGGGGACACAGGTTCGAGCCCTGGTCTGGGAAGATCCCACATGCCGCGGAGCAACTAGGCCCATGTGCCACAACTACTGAGCCTGCGCGTCTGGAGCCTGTGCTCCGCAACAAGAGAGGCCGCGATAGTGGGAGGCCCGCGCACCGCGATGAAGAGTGGCCCCTGCTCGCCGCAACTAGAGAAAGCCCTCGCACAGAAACGAAGACCCAACACAGCCATAAATAAATATAAAAATAAATAAATAAATAAAAATGCAATAAAATTAAAAAAAAAAAAAAAGAGAGAGGATTCAATTCAGAGGGTTGGGCTGCCCTGCTATATCTTACAACAGCTCAAGCTTAAACACAGCTCTTCCTGGATGTCCATATGAATCAGGACACTGCATTTAACACTCTGGAGCGACCAAGGTTGCTTTATCGTGCAGAACGGGGGACATGGCGGGGAAAAAAGGACATGAGAAGAGAAAAAGCATGCCTGTCTAAGAGCTTAGCCCACTGTACTCGATCCCCATGGCTGCTGTAGCAAATGGCCACACGTTTTGTGGCTTAACTTAACACACATGCAATATCTTGCTCCCCTGGAGGCCGTGGTGTGAAATCCATTTCATTGCCTTTTCCCGCTTCTAGAGGCCACCCATGTTCCTTGACTTCTGGTCACATCATTTTGATCTCTGCTTCTGTCCTCACATCTTCTCTTCCTCTGACCCTCCTGCCTCTGTCTTACAAGGACCCTTGTGGGTGTAATCCAGGATAACCTCTACAGCGCAAGTTCCTTAACGCAATCACACCTGCCAAGTCCTGTTCACCATGCAAGGTAACACATTCACAAGTTCTGAGGATTAGGACATGGACAATTCTGGGGTGCAGGGAGAGGTCATTTTTCTGCCTATCATACTCATTCTAACGGGAATGCTCAAAGACTCTCTCAAATGGATTTTGAGGGGATGCTTCCTTACTTGGCTAATAGAATGAATTCTTACCATGGCCTGATCTTCACAAGGTCTTCCCTTGGTGAATTTCCAGCCATTTGTAATCCACATGGAAATGCATTCTCTTTCTCTTTTACAAATCTTGGCTTCCTGACCCCCATTCTGGTCATATGAAAATATGCTCTCTTCCACTAGTCCTTTCTGGTCACCCACCTGCAAGCTATATTTTTCTCAAAGAACTCCCCTTTTATATGCCATTTGTATCTTCTATTGCTGCCGTTTAGGTGCAAGGTAGATTCCCAATATCAGACTTGAGGACAACATCCCTATTTGGGTCAACTTGTCCCCCCGAGCCCTGTGACTAAATCACTCATTCACACATTCATTCAGTCAACAAATATTTATTGAGCACATACTGCCTACCAGGCACAATTCTAGGTACTCCAAAAAGTTGATGAGTCAACAAGTGAATGAATGCATTAATTGCTTTATACGCTAATATAAATTGATTTTTTTATACACTAATATAAATTGATTACCAGCATAAAATGTTCTTGGCTTAATTTGGAATCCTCTCTCTAGAAGCATTTATTATTTGAAAGAAATTAGTTCTATGGATAGCATAATCTGAAAAATAAGGAAAGCAATATTTTCTGCCATTAGGAAGAGATTACATAGTCTATTAAATTGCTTTGTACATAGCTCATAACAAATATTCCAGGGACATTAGATGTCACTTATTATTACTTTCATAAGAGTTGTGTCAGAGGACGAGATTTGCAAGAGCAATTCCTGTTTGTCTCACCAGCAAGGTGTAAACTACCTGGTAGCACGTGATGTGGAGAGAATCCATTTCTTTCTGTAATACTTTGGAAAAATGGCAAAGCAATGCTAACATACTTCCTTAACAAAAATTGTGGATGAAATGTGTGTGTCTATGTCTGTATCTATGTATCTTCTCCGTTATAAGAAACATTTTCTTTTCTTTTGTTAGCATTTGGATTTATTTCATTTGTCAAGCTTTTAGTCAATTGAAGTTCCATTGAGAACTGTACTAATCTGTGCATTGCCTGTCCAAAACCTTTGGGAAGATGTGAGCAAACAAATCCCCGGCTGGCTTGCAGCACGCTTATTATATTTGTAAAGGGTGTTGATTTGTTCCAGAGTCTTACAAGAGGGCCTGGAAAAAAACTGCCTCTCTATTTTAAACTGAGAAAATGAATTTTGCATCGATTACAGCACAGACCTTTAATAAGTATCTCTAATAGATTTCACTGACTCTGTGCATGCCCCAGATAATAGAAGCATTAAATGCAAATAAATCATACAGGAGAAATACATAAAGTATACAATAATGAATTCCTTGATCTATTCTTCCAACTACCATTTCGTTCCTTTCCTTTCCCTCTTCTTTCTTTTCTTCTTACCTCCTGATTTCTTATTAATGAAAGACAGAACCCCTATTCATAACAAGTAATTTCTCTCTTCCTAGACATAGTCAACAGTCTCTCACTGATGCTGAAGGAATTTTCTCAGTATAATGCTTCTTATTTCATTTCAGAAAGGCTGCTGGATGCCCAACACAATGGGGCAAATGCTTGAAATTGACTAACACCCCCAAAATGCACTTTTTCGTTCCACTCCTCTGTCAACAATTCAGTCTCTCAGAAGAAGCTAGAAAATGTAGATTCCTATTTGCATGACTTAAAAAGGGAGTGAAAAGAAGTCAAAATTTCTTCTTTTTAATGAATGTCTTTCTTTAAAAATCAATGGTCAGGTTTAGGATTATCCAAATTTGGACAGAATGCGAAGAAGAGTAGGAAAAGGGGGATGAAGGCCCCCGAAAGATGGAGTTGCACAACAGAACTCTCCTCCTCCATCACTGAATTACTATCCACAGAGAGGAGAAGATGCTCAAAGACCCCAAGTAGCTTCCTATGTCACACTGAGCAGTCACATTCAAGAAAAAATCTAGCTCAGCATAAGACTGCTTTTTCCTTCGACCTTATTTTATGTTTAAAATCAACTATGGCTCTTAGGCCAGTGTCCGAATCCCTGCCAGGTTACACCGAACAATAAAAATAATGCTCCACAATTTTCAGCAAGAGAACAGGGATTAAAACTGCTAACAACAATGCAGAGCAGAGAGCAAAACCCTGCAGGTAAGTTAACGTGACCTTAAAATTGGCCAGATGTTTTTCATTTCCTTCCTTCCTTCCTTCCTTCCTTCCTTCCTTCCTTCCTTCCTTCCTTCCTTCCTTCCTTCCTTCCTTCCTTCCTTCCTCCCTCCCTCCCTCCCTCCTTCCTTCCTTCCTTCCTCCCTCCCTCCCTTCCTCCTTCCTTCCTTCCTTTCTTCCTTCCTGGGAACCCAAGTCTAAGAGTTCAGTGGACCAGGAGCTGTACCAGGAGAGGGCTGGAGTCTGATGGCATGGCCTTAGAGAAAGAAGACAGAGGGTCATTGGAAGCTATCTGAACTCACCCTTGCTCGGAAAGAAGAGTGAAAGCTGAACTTTGACAAGGACGTACATGTTGGATAAATCCCAAGTAACTGGGCTTGACTATGGCTTGACTGCCCAGGAATGACAAGTCAGAAAGATGTGATGGGAAGTGGTGCCGTACTTCCACCTCCTTCTCACTCTCATAGCAGCCCTGACTCATAATGTCTGAGGAATCAATGCTATTTTATTCTGAGTCTGACTTTAAAAATAGTCACTGTAATTCCACTCCTGGGTATATACCTGAAGAAAATAAAAGCACTTATTTGAAAAGATACATGCACCCCAATGTTCATAGCAGCACTATTCACAATAGCCAAGACATGGAAACAACCCAAGTGCCCATCAACAGATGAACAGATAAAGAAGATGTGGTACATATATACAATGGAATATTATGCAGCCATAAAAAAGAATGAAATTTTGCCATTTGCAACAACGTGGATGGACTTAGAGGGCATTATGTTAAGTGAAATAAGTCAGACAGAGAAAGACAAATACTCTATGTTATCACATATGTGGAATGTAAAAAATACAACAAATGAATAAATATAACAAAACAGAAACAGACTCACAAATATAGAGAACAAACTAGTGGTTACCAGTGGGGTGAGGGAAGCAGGGAGGGGCAAGACAGGGGTAAGAGATTAAGAGATACAAATTACTATGTCTAAAATAAATAAGCCACAAGGATATATTGTACAGCACAGGAAATACAGCCAACATTTTAGAGTAACTAAATGGAATATACACTTCAAAAATTGTGATTCACTATGTTGCACATCTGAAACTAATATAATACTGTAAATCAACTATACTTCAGTAAAAAACTAAACACTCTGTGAGCCAGATACAGGCACCCAGTTAGGTGAGGGGAGGTAAGATGAAAAGTTGAATGAGAACAAGGTCTTCCCTGACCTAAAAAGTGAAAGAGAAAATATCTCTAGTCAAAGAGACAGAGATATGGACAAATGACATTGATACAACATGCTTGGGTCTGTAACAGAGATTTTACAAGGACAGGTGTGATTAATTTTTCTTAAGTAGGGGGTCAGAGAAGACAGTGAAATGATCACCCAAGTTGGCGTTGTTTGAGAATAGAAAGAAACCAGGCACAAGTAAGAGGGGACGGCAGGAAAAAGACACAGGAACACTCAATTAATAGAGAAGATGAAAACCATGTTCTTTATTGAAGTACACTGAGAAACAATTCGTAATACATCTCCTGCTGGGATCTTCACAATGCATTTTCAAAAATAAAAAGGTCTAGGAAGTCCCACAGTAAAGAAACCTATTTATAGGAACCAGAATGTCCCAGATGAACTGGACATGAGACCCTTTGTTGGAAGGGTCTGATATTACCTGAATATTACCCCTTGGTATGAAACAGTAAGCAGGGTATCAGCAGGGTATCATGTTCCTTTAGAAGAAACTTAGTCTTGGGAGAGGGGGCTGGAGAGATCAGAGGGGCTTCTGTAGTTAGAGCAAAGCAATGAGAGCAGGCCAGCTTCTTGTGGGTACCCAGGCTGGAATCACTGTCCCCCAGCACACTGGGGACCTCCCTCCAAGCCAGGGAGTAGCTCAGGGGGGGATCCTCGTGTAGAGGACCAGTGTGTACAACAGAACATCAACATGTGTTTCGGAAATGAGAACTACAACTCCCACGCAGCCCGGCACGATTGGACGGCTGGTCAACCTAGTCTCTCTCTTCCCAAGCATCCTCATGAGAAACTTGAATCTGAGAAAAAAGTGGCTCGGTGAATGTGACTTAGTCTCTTCTGCTGCTGTAACAAATACCACATACCGAGCAGCTTATTAACAGCAGAAATTGATTTCTCACTGTTCTGCAGGCTGGAAGTCCCAGACCAAGTCACCGGCGGGTCTGCTGTGTCTGGTGAGGGCCCTCTTCTTGGTTCACACACGGCCCTGTGTCTTCACGTGTTGGAAATATCCCGTAGGCAGAAAAATCAAACCTGATTAGAACCACTCTTAGAGATTCTGAAGCTGATACATTCTATCAATGCTACTGATGTGATTTCTTTGCAATGCAAATATGAACTTCCTACTACACATCTCTTTCACAATGAGAAACAACTCCTTGGAATGTCCCTGTCCCCGTGGTGGGTCTCCAACCTCATTTTGTCTACTGATGCCTGGAGACACCTCATGCCTTTGTCCCTTGCTCAGGCCCCGGCCTGGACCACCCTCTCCACATCTTGATCTGGCTGACTCATAGGTCTCCTTCAAGACATACTCAGGTTGCAAGAAAGACTCCCTTGATGACTTCTGTGTTCCTTGCCTGGCAGAAGCCACCCACTTTCTATCAAGCAACTCTGACACGCCCATCTCCACCTGCATGCATCTATGGTCCCTACCTTTCCTGCTACGCTACACTTCAGCACAGATGGTGCCTCAACAGCCACCTCTTGGCACATAGATATAAATGCCTGAAAAGTGTTTGTTGAATGAATGAAGGTATGATCACATCTATGCCTCAGCAGAATTAACTCTGTAGGCTTGACCGAGGCTCAGTGTGCAAGTCTGGAAGTGAGTGGAGAATACCCCTCCCCTTAGGGGACAAGCATTAATACAAGTTTAATGTCACACTTGGTGCATTCAAGGCAATATATCAGAGACCTGCGTGTCAGGAGAGGCAGCTAGGAAACATCGGGGTGATCACCAGAAGGGCTTACTGGCCAATGGCTCTGAGCCAGGTAGGTGAGTGGCCATGAGTGTCCTACAGAAATGCGAAGAAAGGTAGGGAGTTTGCAGAGGAGACCTCTGGAGGACACTCACCTACCCTACGGGTGAAGAGACGTTCAGATAACTCTCCTGAGGGTGCACAAGAGGCCATGAAAACACAGAAGGCTTGACACAAAAGGCTCTTGACAAAAGCCAAGAAGGCCGTGCGGAAATGTAGGAAGGAGCTGTGGGTTTCCCTTCAGCATAAAGCACGTGCGTATTAAGTGAGGACAGGACAGGTCTGCAGAGGGTCCAGAGGGCTAACTCAGGGGCACCTGTTCCAAGCCCTCCTGCAGGTGAATGAGCCAGGCTGTGGGATACTCTGCCATCCACAAGAAGGCTGTGTAACCCTCCATCCATTCAAAAGTAAGCAGGTGCTGTGCATGCATCTGGGGTGCAGGCTTGCTGTCCCGTGTGGGGTTTGGCTGGAAGTTGGAGGAGCCACTTGACCTTAACTGAGGTGACTCAGCACCTTACCTCCGCTCCATCCTCTTCCTGGGACCCCTCAGAGCGTGGGCTCAGCCGCGCCATGGTGTTGGCAGGGAGAAAGAGGCAACGGAGGCACACAAATGCTTCCTTGAGCCTCTGCCTGAATCACGTCCCACGGACACACAGATGGGTCCACTCTAAGGTGACATGGGAAAGGATGTGGGCACAGGGCGGGGGGAACACGGGGGCTTCGAACACTATAAATCTGTTCTCTGTCACGCAGGAGGGCTCGGAAGGAGCTTTCTCCAAGCATAGCTGCCAACGCGTGTGTCAGATCTGGCTAGGAGAGGACAAACTACTTTAGTTAGTCCAACACAGAGAATTTAATATTGCAGGTCAGTCTCAAAGGTGGTGGAGTACTTAAAAAGCAAAAAGGGATGACAGAGGAGGGGCAGAGGTGAAGGCTGCTGGAACAGCTTTCTTCCTTAGGCTTGGCACAGAGAGACGGTGTTAAGGAGACCCAGAAGCACGGCAAGAGGGGACCTCAGGAACTGGCCTCGACCTCCAAGGGAGGACTCTGCCTGGTCGGTGCCAGAACCTCTGAGGGCACAAGGATGCTGGTCTGGGAGGTCCAAAAAGATGGGGCGGTAGCCAACAGCCAAGTTCAACCAAGAGCTGTGGCTGGAGTAGTAGGCAGAAATCTCTGCTCCCTCTTCCTGCCTTGTCATCTCTCTCTAGCAACCCCCCTACTGGAAGCCAGGAGGTCAAGGAGATCGTGTACTATCTTGGACGATGTGAACTTGCCCATATTCCACTGTTTCTGACCCATAGGATCATCAGTTTCACTTGGGCTCAAACAAATATATTTCCCGAGGCCCAGCCCTAGCCTCACAAAGCGGAAGGATGCCCTGTGAGTTAAAGAACCAGCCAGGCTCTTCCGAAAAAAATGGTTTCAGAGTGTTAGTCATTGGTCTCTGAGTTGGTTCAGGCCCCTCTGCATTTTCATAGTGACCCGACTCAGCCTGGAGAATGAAGTACCACCTGAGGGAGGTCATACAGCCCGGGGCATCCATGGGATTCCGTGTGGATTCCCAAGACTGCAGCCCAGTTTTCTGCTGAAGCCACATCCTGGCTCCACTGGTGAGGACCTCAAAGGCTGGGGGTTTGTGAAGCATCCACAAAGATCCCAGGCACGTTTGGACAGGTAAATGTCTAAGGGGAAGGAACGTTCAGCATCCTCAACTAGAGTATCCGCGCTCTGGTAGAAATCTCCCTGACTAAGAGGAGTGACGATTAAAGTGAAGAAAAACGGAGGGTATTAGCAAATGCCCTCACACGCCACGTCTGACCTGTACCACCGCGGCTGCTGTAGGAGGTGGACTGATGGAGTCTATCAAATGGAATGGTTTTCATGCACCGTGTGCGACATTTCAACAGAGCATGTTGAGAAACGAGACGTCTCCCCACATCTGTGAGAGGCTGGGACGATCAGAAAAATCTGAATGTCCTGAATGTAGCAAAGGAATGACTCTGCTACAGAGTGTCTGGCGGCGACTGTAGCCTTTCTATGTAGCCAAAATTGGGAAACTTCCAGGTGTGCAAAATAATGAAGAATTAAAATTAGAAAATGGTTTTCAAGGTAAACCAGTGGTTTTGTGTCTGTGTCTTGGGCTGAGGGGAAAGCTCAGGGCTGGGCATACATGACTTGACTCCATTTGTTTTCTGCACATGTTTTTCTCTCTCTCCTACTCCCCCCGGCCCCTCAGCATTCTCTCTGCCTTGTTCTCTTTACCCACCCATTGGATTATATACCCTTTGAACTCTGACTCCTGCGTTTGACTGGAACACACAGACACATACACACAGACACACACACACAGACACAAACACACATATTTTTTTCCTGAGCCGAAAAACCAGTTCTACTAGCAGAAACTGCATTTTGTTCATAGTTACGAGTTGACCTGCCATAGCACTTAAAGACGGGTGGTGGATGGATTTTTCCACACAGGTAAAACTTTCCAATCACACGACTCTCATCACCATTCCTTTGGCCTGCTCGTACCAATTCCCCTTTGTGACTTCTCCCGCCCCTAAGCAGATACCAGCGATGAAGTGAAAAAACTTTCCTTCTAATCAACCACCCTCATATGAATCAACACGATTTTCCACTGACCTTGAAAGCCACGACTATGAAGGCTACTCCTCAGAGTGAAATGCTCAATGTTCCCACATGGAAGGATTTTGCATGCCAACCTCTGGCTCTAAGACCCTATACACTGCAAAAAGATACTGAGATCTTGGGCGTGGAGTTGATACTGAGGGTCATCTTGGAGAGGAGGGAACAGACAGCTGATGAGAGACTGTCGTGGGTCTCCAGAAGGACAAGATAATCCGCATGGACTGAGGATGCCCCATGCCCCAGGCACTGTGCCACGCAGGTGGAAATCCTGATGTTGGCAGGTAGAAATTACTCCGGCTTGGCCGGGGAGGAAGGAAAGATTTGAAGAGATGCAGCAACGTGCCCAGCGTCACACAGCTGGTATAAGACCAACCAGGAATGTGAACCAAAGGCTGTGAATGAAGCTCAGTCTCATTCAGGCAACATTTGGGGGGCGGGTGTAAGGGACGCAATGCACACGTGTCTTAGATCCCATGGCCGCGCTGGGGGCGGGGGCTGGGAGTGAGAGATGGAAGACCCCGTGGTGTGACACTGCCTACCTTCGCCCCTCCCCTCCTTGCCCCGTCCCCCCCCCCCGAAAACTCCAGATCACCTGGCTTCCTTGTTCCTATCCTCTCAGGAAGGCAGAGAGGCAACGTGGCGATATTCTAGCCAAGCAGAAAGGCAGGGATGAGGACGAAAAGTGGGGACCTCAGCAACACCAGGGTCAGAGCAGAAGGGAAGGCTAGGGTCCCCCGAGCCTGAGGGCCCAGGTTGCCCCTCCCTCCACGAGGAATCGGGGTGGAGGTGGGCGTCATACCCCCTTCAAGGCTGACAAACCTGGATGGTCAGATAACCTGACCCCCAGGGCAAAGAATTGGAAGCGCATGGAGGAAAGCTCTGAATCTGGGGCGACGACTGAGCCCACGACAAGCTATCGAGACGCTCTGCCAGTATACTAAATATTTTAATACAGTTATCTTAGAGGACAGAATCTCCTAATTGACCATAATGTCTTGAAATTCCCTCCCTGTGTTATCTCATGAACACATTACTGCCCTGGTTATTTTATTTCCATAACTTCTTTGGATATGACTTTGCCATATCAGGAATTATATAAGTTGTATGCTGCAAAAAAAAGTAAATAAATAAATAAAGACACTCTGCCCACTGTCTCCAAGGAAGAGACCGACAACTTCAGGTCTTTATGTTTTACTCACCCTCTCAAATCATTCTCCCCGCTGGAAGATTAAACTTGAAAGTTGCCACTTATCCTAACTATAAATATGTAAAACTGGCTTATTTTAATAACTAGCTGTAGATGGGGATTCAGTGATTGGATAGGAGATACACATATATTTGTATATAAAGCTAATAGTCTATTGGAAATACTAAAGCAAACTATTTTTCTCTTCCCTATAGTTCATGAGGGCCTGCCCACTGCATCCAGTAACCCAGTGGATCTGATTACTTCAGAAGACACACGGCCCCAGGACAAAGAATTCAGAGCTCAATTTGGGTTGCAAAGTGGATGTGTTTCAATCTTCAGAGATACTCTAGTTTTGCATACCAGGCATCGACAAGAAAGAAAAAGGCTTCCTAACTTCAGAACGTTTTCTTGATAAACCAAGAGCAAAACTTGGAAGTCTCAGCCCATCATTTTGCTATAAATAATCTCAAAGAGGAGTCCCAGAAGTTAAAATGCAAGGAAAGTCCGAACCAGACCACCAGACACGACTGTGAAATATAGGCTTGTTGGTGTCAGGAGGAGGAACCAAGGAGGAAAGGAGAGAGACAGAGAGCTGAGATGTGGGTGTGTTGAGCCCTCCAAGACCTTGAGGAGAAGGGGAGAGCCTCCTGAAAGCTGGGATAGATGTTCAAGGCAGAGGAAATCACAGTGGAGGGCAAGGGAGGCCTGGTTCGTCCATCCAAAGAAACATCTCCTGAGCAATAGGTCCAGAGGAACCTCCCAAACCTCTCGGCCCTCATCCTTTGCTCCGGTGAGATTCATTCATTCCTACCTGGAAGAGAGCTGAATGGTGGCTGATCAGCTTGTCTTTTGGATGGGGAGAGAAAATTACTCCACACTGGAGGACCGCGGAATGGAACACCCAAAACAAGGAACAAACGGAAACAGGCAGAATCTAGGGAGCAAGAGAGTTGGCCAAGGTGGAGGTTCCATGAGCAGCTCCATGGCGGGTCTGGGGGGCACCAAGAAGCATCGCTCTCATCCAGAGAACTCACCCCCAGGCTACGCCAACTGCAAGTACATGGGCACGGCCGGAAGCGACACGAGAAGAGAGGAGAGATACCTCACTCCCCAGGTCTCTTTCCCACCCCCAAGAAGCTACAGAAGCTGCCCCCAAACCCCGACACTGTTTTGAGGATGGGAAACAGCCTTTCGGTCGGGGTGAAGGAGGATTCCAACGCGGTGGGGTGTTTCAATCCTGAGTTGACGGGATATTTACCCAAAGTATAAAACCAGAAGCGTCTGTGATCCTGAAAGGCAAGCTGAAGTTTGAGATTCTTCCCCTTCCCCCAGCACCACTGGACATGGGAGATGTGACAATAAGACGAGGCCACACAGAAAATAACAAAAGGTACTTTTTTCCCCGCACACACCTGAAAGGTAGTGTGAAATATTTTGACATACGTTTTGTTTTTGGCCCAGGAGTCCGCAGCGATTTCAAGAAGCTTTCCTTTAACTTTCGGGGGTTGTTCTGTGATTCATCCAACAGGCTGAATCCCAAGCCAAACAGAGACAGACAACCCAGGTAACTGACAAGGCGGGCTAGATTCTCTCCTTTGCTTGGATTGTTTTTCTGAATTTCCCACAAGCCAATTTTGATGCAAATTCATCTGCCAACCTTACACAAATGCATAGCCCTAAATTCCTCAAGTCTAGTCAGATACATGTTTGATGACTTCATAGGCTGCAAAAAGATGGGTATGCCGCTGAGGCCCAGGCACAAAGAAACCTGAGGTATCCAGGTAGAGTCCAGCTTTCCCAAGAGCTCAGGCTGTGCTTTCAGAGCTGGCAGTTAGTGACATCGTACGCGTGTGTGTCCATAGTCACCAGGAGTGTCTGCAAAAGCTATGCCCTTCCTGTGTATCAACCATGCATCCCTCAAGAGGATACAAGAAACAGGTTAATAAGCACATAGATAACAATAATACCTGGTACTCAGATATGATCACCCACACACAGATGATATATCTGGACTCAGTCAACATGAGTGCTTGATGTGCAAGACTGTTGCTTTCAGGACGGTTTTCTCGGTGCATAGCTTTTCCCTCGATATCCTTGGCCATCAACAGTTGGAACGTCGGGCAAAATCGAGTGGTTTGGTTTATATGAGAACACAATAGTACAGAACAGGAATCTGCTCCAGTCACACGTAACGCACCCCAGATTCCGCAGGGACAACGTCTGGATGACCACGGAGGGTATCCCACACGGTAAGAGTAACACGTAGTACTTAGAAAATGCAGGGCACTACACTAAGCACCTTGTATGTAGGAATCATGTGAGCTCTTTTCAAGGTCATTGCCTGCTCTGGGTTTTGTTCTGATACAGTCATACATGCCTATGCATAAGTCTTTTATGAACAGTAAGTTCTCAGAACATCCAGAGCCTGCCTGTCAGTTTTCTACGGCTGTGTTCACAGGAGTGCAGAATGCCAAGGTTAAAAACGTCTCATCTACCACTTTTATTTATTTCAGACATATTTATTCAGCGTCTATGGAATAATTACTGCATGTAGCAGCTGCCCGTTCGAGTGAAGGATTCGATTCCTCTTTGCCTCTGCTACTTTTGCGACATGATCAAATGGGCACGCTCTTTTCCCATTTGCAGACAGAGCCTGAATCTTACCCTACTTCTGAGAGAGATCTGAGAACCCAGGAATGTGAAAAAACACATTACCATTCAAAGGCACGGCCAAAGGACCAACGTATAAGAAGGGAAAAACAGCCAGCCTTGTGCATATGAAATAGAGCGCCAGCATTCCATTAGAACTAGGTTACTGAATCAAACTATCTGACATATTTATCCCAATTAATTTCAATGAGGAAAAGCAAGTGGAAGTGGATGTGTAGAAGCATGGCTACCAGGCAGCTTGTCTGAGATCATTAGACACGATATTCATGCATAACTATTAGTGTAACTAGTAGACAGTGAATCATTCCTTCCGACAATCAGTGCTATTGGGTAGACGTTATGGTGCAACAACCCTTAACTTAAATCTCCATTAAGGATTCTAATCAATCTCGACGTGCACATGGGTTTTTTCTTCTTTTTTTGGTGAAGAAAATTAATAATGCATAAGAATTACAGAAACCAACTCAAGCAGTCTCCTTTACATCCCTTTCATCTCCTTTTGGAATGCCGCGCAAAGGAAGGGCAGGGAGGGGCCTAGGCTTCTGCAGCAGACCTTAGTCATGAATATTCACAGCAGACTCCCAGCAGAATTGCCCGATTGTGGCACATTTATCTTGGAACTTGAGATCTCCCATGAGTGGTGCAAATGAAGGAATTACAACCCTTTTTCTGAGGGTTCCAGACCTGCATGCCGTGGAGAGTTATCCAAAAGGGAACCGGACCTGTAGGGTCTTCTCCCAGGAAGAGTTTATTAAGAAGAAATGGCCATCACGACCTTCCCAGGCCTGGATGGAAGCACAGGCCAGGGTGAGCAGATGAGGTCAGGGTCAAGTTGTGTGGCGGGAGACATGAGAAGTCTCGGAGTGCCGCTAGTGATTGATGCAATTTCTTTGAGAATGTTATGTTGCAAGAAGGAGGTAAGTTATGGGGCGAATTGAATTTTTAAGAAAAAATATTTCTCAGAGAGCAATGAAAGGGGAAAACGGTTACGTGAGAATATAGCATGGGCCTCATACACACAACAGGTACACTTACTGAGAACTCAGTATGTGCAAAATGTCATACATAAATTTTTTCTAACATTTACACACTCCTGAACAGTAATTTTTTTTACATATATTCATTCTTTTTCAGACTCTTTTCCCATACAGGGAATACTGAGTAGAGTTCCCTGTGCTATACAAGCAGGTCCTCGTTGGTTATCTATTTTATGTTTAACAGTGTATGTATGTTAATCCCAAACTCCTAATTTATCCCTCCCCACCAAGTTTCCCCTTTGGTTACCATAAGTTTGCTTTTGAAATCTGTGAGTCTGTTTCTGTTTTGTAAATAAGTTCATTTACATCATTTTAAAAATCAGATTACACAACACCTCATGCAGCTATATGTCCAAAAAAACAAACAACCCAATCAATAAATGGGCAGAAGACCTAAATAGACATTTCTCCGAAGAAGACATACAGATGGCCAAAAAGCACATGAAAAGATGCTCAACATCACTAATTATCAGAGAAATGCAAATCAAAACTACAATGAGGTATCGCCTCACACGAGTCAGAATGGCCATCATCAAAAAATCTGCAAACGGGGCTTCCCTGGTGGCGCAGTGGTTGAGAGTCTGCCTGCCGATGCAGGGGACACGGGTTTGAGCCCTGGTCTGGGAAGATCCCACGTGCCGCGGAGCGACTGGGCCCGTGAGCCACAACTACTGAGCCTGCGTGTCCGGAGCCTGTGCTCGGCAACAGGAGAGGCCGCGATAGTGAGAGGCCCGCGCACCGCGATGAAGAGTGGCCCCCACTTGCCGCAACTGGAGAAAGCCCTCGCACAGAGGCGAAGACCCAACACAGCCATAAATAAATAAATAAATAAAATATTTAAAAAAAAAAAATCTGCAAACGATAAATGCTGGAGAGGGTGTGGAGAAAAGGGAACCCTCCTATGCTGTTGGTGGGAATGTAAATTGGTGCAGCCACTATGGAGAACATAATGCAGGTTCCTTAAAAAACTAAAAATAGAACTACTATATCATCCAGCAGTAAATGTTTTTATTCCCATTTCGCAGAAGAGGGAACTGAGGCTCTGAGAGATGTCAGGGGTTATCACCCCCATTATCACCACCACACCCTGGTTACTAGAACTCCAGAAGTCTCCCATCTCTGCCAGGGTGTCAGGTCGGTGCTTCATCACAGAAAAGCACCCCAGGGACCACACGGCAAATTAGATCTTGGGCAGACGTGGAGTGATAACACCCAGGATAGAAAACAGTCCATAATCAGGAATTTATACAAATCTCCAAACCCCATTATGCAAAACAAGCTTTAAAATGAGAATGCAGGGCTTCCCTGGTGGTGCAGTGGTTAAGAATCCACCTGCCATTGCAGGGGACACGGGTTCCAGCCCTGGTCCGGGAAGATTCCACATGCCGCGGAGCAACTGAGCCCGTGCGCCATAACTACTCAGCCTGCGCTCTAGAGCCCGTGAGCCACAACTACTGAAGCCCACACGCCTAGAGCCCATGTTCCGCAACAAGAGAAGCCACCGCAATGAGAAGCCCATGCTCCGCAACAAGAGAAGCCACCGCAATGAGAAGCCCACGCCCCGCAACGAAGAGTAGCCCCCGCTCGCCACAACTAGAGAAAGCCTGCACACAGCAACAAAGACCCAACGCAGCCAAAAATAAATAAATAAATAACCTTATTTTAAAAAAATAAAATAAAATGGGAATACAGCTGGGCCATGAACATTTAGAAACACAACTATGTTTTAAGAGCACTCCCTGATGCAAACTGGATTGGTAAAAGGGCAATTATAAAGCACCTGCTTTTAGATGTATGTTGTTATTCAATCAATTTTCATTTTAAGATCTATTTATCTCTCTCTAGTACTGCTTTTATTTATAATTGCTAGTGTTGCCTGTGGTATATGTATCTTTATGAGCTTTTCAAGGTGTGTTTTAGGAGAACAGAATTAAAAGATTGTTTCCATTTGTTTCTCTTTCCAATTCACTCTTTTGTTATTACAAATTCAAGGACAGCTGCATCCTCCATGGGGTTTATGTGCTTAACTGTATCTTTGCTTTCTTTATAGTTTCATTAGATGGTACACATTTCCTGATCTTTATTTAACAAATACCGTATGCTAACACATATACATGGAATCTAAACAAATAAATAAATTAAAAAAATAAAAAAGGTTCTGAAGAACCTAGGGGCAGGACAGGAATAAAGATGCAGATGTAGAGAATGGACTTGAGGACACGGTGCGGGGGGGGAGGGTAAGCTGGGACGAAGTGAGAGAGCCTCATGGACATATATACACTACCAAATGTAAAATAGATAGCTAGTGGGAAGTAGCTGCATAGCACAGGGAGATCAGCTCGGTGCTTTGTGACCACCTAGAGGGGTAGGAGAGGGAGGGTGGGAGGGAGATGCAAGAGGGAGGAGATATGGGGATATATGTATATGTATAGCTGATTCACTTTGTTATACAGCAGAAACTAACACACCATTGTAAAGCAATTATACTCCAATAAAGGTGTTGAAAAAAAACCAAAAAACAAAGATCTTCAGTGTTTGCTATTTCAACGTTTAGTGTAATATACTAGGAAAGGCACAAGACTCCTCGAAGAGGTATTGAATGTAGTTGAACAGACAGGTGTTTGCAAAACAAGTAAAAGCATACACTGCTGACACATAAATATTATTATAAGTAAATGAATAAAAGCTACAAGCAAATGAATAAACTACAAGTAAATTAAAAACAATGGCAATAACAACACCACCCAAAACTCAGAAGGCTCTGAAGACCTGGGTTTGGCTAATACGGAAGTAGCCAGTAAGCTGAGAAGTTTTGCTTTGTTTTGGTGTCCAGGGAAGTGATTGGAGAGAAAGGCAATGATGAGTTGAGTTTTCGCTTCAGTGTTGATGGGAGAGAGCACAGGAGTTCTGAGTCAAGTACATGTTAACTTTTGTGATCTCGTCAAGCATCACTCAAGAATGCTCCTTGCTATATTCCAGTACAGTGGCTTTCAAAGTGTGGACCTTGGACCCCGGTAGTCTGGGAGATGTTTCACAGGGTCCCTGAGAACATGTCCACCTTCATGATAATATGGAAATGTCATTTACCATTTTCACCTTGTTCACAATTGTACTGATGGTGCAAAAGTAGGGAAAACTGTTGGCTCCTTAGCACTGACCAAGGCACTGATCCCAAACTGTACTAATATTCATCATTACCATGCTCTGGAATAAAAGAATGCCAGTTTCATTTCAGAATGTTGTTGATGAAGCTGTAAACATTGCTGACTTTCTTAAATATCTTGAGTACGTGTCTTTTTAACATTCTGCATGAAGAAATGGGATGTATACATAAAGCTCTTCTCCTGCACAATGAAGTTTGATGCTTGTCTCCAGGAAAAGAACAAAAAGCGTGCTGTTGTTTGAGAAGTGAGGTAAAATAGTAGCTCCCACTTTTACTTGATAGAATGACTGACAGACATCTGTGGCCATTGAGACTTGGGTGTTTGGCAGACATTTTCTCAAAAGTGAACAAAAGTGAGCATGTCACTTCACGGAGAACAAATGACAGTATCTGTTGCCAGTGACAAATTCAAGATTTCAGGAAAAATTTAGAAGTTTAGCAATCTTGCATCTGCCACCATGAACTTGATGGGCTCCCAAAACTTAAATTTGTTCCCAATAAAATCAGTGGTGATGTTAATAAATGTGAGTTTTTGATCTTATATAATGAAATGTGTGAGTATTTGAAAGTCCTGCATAACTTAGAGAACGGATATGTTTTAAATGACTAATGCATAATGTTACAAGTCATGTGTGGGTAAAAGATGCATGCAAAGTACTAGATGAAGAAAATGGATTTCATTGGTACAGTCACTATGGAGAACAGTATGGAGGTTCCTTCTAAAACTAAAAATAGAGCTATCACATGATCCTGCAATCCCACTCCTGGGCATGTACCCTGAGAAAACCATAATATGAAAAGATACATGCACCCCAGTGTTCACTGCAGCACTATTTACAACAGTCAAGACATGGAAACAACCTAAACGTCCATCGACAGATGGATGGATAAAGGAGATGAGGTATATATTTACAATGGAATATTACTCAGCCATAAAAAAGAGTGAAATAATGCCATTTGCAGCAACATGGACGGACCTAGAGATTATCATACTAAGTGAAGTAACCAGAAAAAGAAAGACAAATATCATATGATATCTCTTACATGTGGAATCTAAAAGAAATGATACAAATGAACTTAAACATAAAACAGAAACAGACCCACAGACATAGAAAACAAACTTAGGGTTACCAAAGGGGAAGGGGGAGGGAGGGATAAATTAGGAGGTTGGGATTAACAGATACCTACTACTATCTATAAAATAGACAACCAATGAGGACCTACTGTATAGCACAGGGAAATATATATATAAATCACTTTGCTGTACACCTGGACCTAACACAACATTGTAAAGCAGCTATACTTCAATTTTTAAAAATGAATTTTGATGTCACAAACGAAAAAAAGTTTCTTGATATAGGTTCAGATCACATTTTTAATTAACCTGTAAGAATCTATCCATGACGAGTTTTGGTATAGTACTAAAGAAAAAATATCCACAATTATTTAATTATTTAAATATATTTAATTATTTTAATATATTTACTTATTTAATTATCCTATCTTTTCCAACAACATGACTGTGGGAGACCAGATTTTCTTCATAGCTACCAACCAAAACAATATATCGTTACAGATTGAATGCACCAGCAGCTATGAGTATCCAGCTATTATTAAAAACAGAGATTAAAAAAATTTGCAAAAATGTTTAACGAAAAGTAATCCTGCGTTTAACAATTTTACTTTGGAAACTATAGCTCTTTTTTATAAACCTGTTTTTATGTTCCTGTGAAATAGGTTTACTATTACGGTTACTTTTATACGAATGTATAAATATTTTTAAGTGTCTCCACTATGACTTCTAATGTGGTCAATATAAATATATATAACTCACGTGTATAAAATCTCTATGGGGTCCTATGCCTAGCAGTGGGCAGGAAAAGTGGTTAACTGCTACGATATGTCTTGATCGTTTAGGTGAAGACTATTAACTTTATAAATAAAGGACTTATAAATATATTCATTTATAGTCATATAATTTACACTTTTTATAAGTTACAATTACATAATCTTATTAAAAGCCTTTATAAATAAAGAACTCCATCCATCTTCTCTTCATTGACCAAATCACTTTCCTCAAAATATCAGCCCCTCCATCAAACTAATTCAAAACTGTCCCACTGAACTCTACAATCACCTGAATGAATTCAAGTGGTTAAGGACCCCTGTCTCTGTAAGGATGGATGGGGCAGGCAGACCCTCAGACACCCTCAATGACCCCGCCTCCTGGTAATCCACTCCCTTGTATCATTGCCTTCCCTTGCATGTGGGTTGCCTTGGTAATGTGCTTCTAACCAAAAGAACATAACAAAGGTGATAGGATGGCACTCCCATCATGATGTATGAAAGATTATAACTTCATCTTGCTTTCATGTTTTTTTAAAAAAATTTTTATTGGAGCATAGTTGCTTTATAATGTTGTGTTGGTTTCTGCTATACAGCAAAGTGAATCAGCTATACGTATACATATATCCACTCTTTCTTGGATTTCCTTCCCACTTAGGTCACTACAGAGCACTGAGTAGAGTTCTCTGTGCTATACAGTAGGTTCTCATTAGTTATCTATTTTATACATAGTATTGTTTATATGTCAATCCCAATCTCCCAGTTTATCCCACCCCCCCTTTCCCCCTTGGTAACCATACGTTTGTTCTCTACATCTGTGACTCTATTTCTGCTTTGCAAATAAGTTCATCTGTACCATTTTTCTAGATTTCACATATAAGTGATATTATATGATATTTGTTTTTCTGTTTCTGACTTCTTCACTCTGACAATTTCTAGGTCGATCCATTTCTCTGCAAATGGCATTATTTCATTCTTTTCTATGGATGAGTAGTATTCCATTGTATATATGTACCACATCTTCTTTAACCATTCATCTACTGATGGACAATTAGGTTGCTTCCATGTCCTGGCTATTGTAAATAGTGCTGCATTGGGGTGCATGTGTCTTTCTGAATTAGAGTTTTCTCCAGATATATGCCCAGCAGTGGGATTGCTGGGTCACACGGTAGTTCTGTTTTTAGTTTTTGAAGGAACCTCCCTACTGTTCTCCACAGTGGCTGCACCAATTTACATTCCCACCAACAGTGCAGGAGGGTTCCCTTTTCTCCACACCCTCCCCAGCATTTACTGTTTGTAGATTTTTTGATGGTGGCCATTCTGACTAGCTGCTTTCGAGTTTTTAAAAATTTTTTTGCCTTCTCAGGTCACACACTGGGAAGAAGAAAACTGCCAGGCTGGAGCTGCCTGCTTGGAAAGGAACAAACAAACAGCTGGGGAGGAACTTAATTTTCCAACAACTATGTCAGGTGACTCTTTCCCCAGTCAAACCTCCAGATAAGATCCCAGCCCTGACTGACACATGGATTGCAGCCTAGTGAGGAATCATGCAGTAAAGGACCCAATGCCTGGGTCCCTGATCCACACTGACTGTGAGGCAATAAATGTGTGTCATTTCAAGCCATTTAGTTTGTGGTTTCTTGTCATGCAGCAATACACAACTATTACAATGAGTGTGTGGGGTATTTCTCCTTCCATGTAAGTCAGAGTAGGTATTGATGTGAGTAACACTTAGGAAGAATTACCTATCATGGTTTGCATTAACTGATATCTTTAATTGCTCACGACCTGGAGGTCAAAGTGCCTCAGATATAGCAAGTGTTTAAGAAAGCTTCATCAAATTACTGTAAAACATATTCAATTTATTTCACAAATGCATGTATGGCTCTGTGCTAGATTCTGCATATGAATATCAAGGTGATCAGGGTGTTTTCTGAGCTGGTGTGATTTAGCATTAGTGGTAGGAGCAGACTTGTAAATGAGCGTCTGTAATTAAATATCGCACAAAGTGAGATACTGCGTGAAGAGGACATTAATAAACACAATGTCACAATAATACCTTGAAGGAAGCAACAAAGCAAACATTGCTTTACAGAGACAGAGTTTGCATTCTGAAAAATCTTTGGGTTTTTGTGGTAAGTCAAATGCCCCCCACAGATGTCCACACCCTAATCCCTTGTACTCATGAACCTGTCAAGTTACAGGACAATTACATCTGCAGATGTAATTAAGGTTACGGACCTTAAGATGTGGAGATAATCCTGAATTACACAGGTTGACTCAATCCAATCACATGAACCCTAAAAAGCAGAGAACTTTTTCTAGCTGAAGTGGGAGAGACATGGCAGAAGCCAGAGAGATGGGAAGCATGGCAAGGACTCAGTATCCTGTTGTCAGTTTGAAGACAGAGGTGGCAACATGGCAAGGAACGCAGGGGTCCATAAGGAGCTCAGAATGCCATAGCCACTGGCTGACAGCCAGCAAGGAAACGGGGAACTCAGTCCTACAGCCAGAAGGAGGCGAATTCTGCCAAGCACCGGAATGGCTTTGAAAGCAGATCCTCCCTCTGCGTCTCCAGATAAGATCTCGGGCCATCCATCACCCTGAGTTTAGCCTTACGAAACCCACAGCACAGAAACAAAGCGACACCACCCTGTAAACTTCTGACCTATATACCTGGGAGATGATAAATGTGTGATGGTTGAAGCTGCTAAGTTTATAGCAGGATTAGAAAAACCGATACAGACTTCGGTGGTTGGGGGAAGGAGAAAAGACATTCCAAACAGTGGGGATCTGTTAGCATGAACCAAGATATATGGCCGCGGCCAAGGAGAGGAAATGGCAAGTTATCTGAACATAAGAAATATGGAGAGAAGAGGAAACAGAGCCAGGAAGATAAGGCTCGGGAATGAGTATCGAGAAAGAAAGTCCCAGCATTTGTCTGAAGAACAGATGAGAGTGGGCACGAATCTGTAGGAAGGAAGGATGATGCATCAGAAATAATCTAGATAAGACATGACACGATAACTCTAAACTAAGAGAGCGGCGTTTGCAATCAATAAAAGTGTACCAGTTCAAGAGACATTTCTAAAGTGGAATTGACACGACTCGATACAAATTCAATGAACTGTTGCGAGAGAGAAAAGACGACTCCCAAATTTTGAGGCTAAAGGAATCAGAAGACGGTCACGCAATTAGCCACGAGGAAGAGGAGGGCTGCGTGTTTTTTGGGTTTTTTTTGTTTTCTTTCCTTCAGGGAAAGGGGAGGTTAATTCATTCTGTTCGGAATGGGTTGGGTTTAAAGTGTGTAGGGAGCAATTTGTAACACTGACTGCAGCTTGGGGTAAAAGTAAGAGCTAGTGTGTGTGTGGGGGGGGTGGTTGGGAGGGTTGGGAGTCATTTCTAAGAGGAAGTAGCTATAGCCAGGAAGTGAATATAAAATAAGACATGAGAAACCTCAAGGGGAAAATTCCTGCACTTAACAGAAAGGCAGCGGTGGAGAAATGGGGGGAAACCAGAGAGCTCCTCAGAGGAAAATGAGGGATGTGATGAACTTAGAGGAGAACTCAGAAGAATGGTTTCCCAGACCCACAAGGAGGGTTTTAAAAAGGAAGAGCTGCCTGGCAGTGTCACGCGGCCTAGAGAACTCCACGAGGAAGAACATGCGAGAAGGCTACTCCTGTTGGCAACCGAGAGTGTGTCAGGGCCCTTTGAAAGGGGCGCTCTGAGCGCAGAGCGCGGAAGGCGCTGTGTTTCAACGCTGGAGGATGGTCCACGGAGGGTGAAACCAGCGCAGGCACACTTCTGCACGATGACATGGCGAGGTTTCACGAGGCAACCAGGAATGGGATGGCACGTTCGAGGACCAGGGAAGCTTGAGGACAGGGAAACCTGTGCGAAGGAAGAGGCTGGACTTCCAAAGGAAACATCCGGGTGGGTCAAGATCCTAGAGAGAGGGCAGTGAGTGCATTCCAACGCGGAAGAGCCCAGCAGAAGAGGGGAGCGTCTCGAAGGAGTCTGCCAAGACAGAAGGAAGATGCAAGGGCACAGAGAAGATGCGAGGTGAAGCGTGCAAAAGCTGAAGGAGAGTCATCCAACGGAGCTCCGTGTTCTCAGTTCGGTAAGAGTCAGAGAGGGGAAAGGGACCAAGGCCTGGAGACGTGAAAACTGTGGCTGCGGTGTAAACAGCTGCCGTGGTGGATGGGATAGACCCTGCAATAGGGATGCAGGGTCTCCCAGAGGGCAGGCCAAGGATGCGGGGTATTTGTGGACGCCAAAGAGTGTGGGGCTTACGGTCCAGATGCTGCAATCACTTTGCTACACCGGTGTGTGTGTGTGTGTGTGTGTGTGTGTGTGTGTGTGTGTCTGCATCACATCACTGTGCAACCCTCCAAGGGGGCAGCCGTATGTACATCCACCTGGCAGGAGGGCAACTGGGGACAGGGGCACACAACTAGTAGCCATGGACTTTTAAAAGCAGGTGTGGTATCCAGGAAGCCCTTGTTCTCTGCAACAGCGTGAGGCAACGAGGGAGAAAGGGGAAGAGAGAGAGAGAGATTGCCCAGGGAAGGATGACGACTGCAGAAGTATGGGGTAAGAAAATGAGTGAGAATTTTGTCCAGAGGGGACTGCTGGCTTCACCCAACTCAGTCAAAACCACGCCTTGGCCAAGGGACAGTCCAGAGAACAACTTTCCTCGGTTGGACACGTATTCCTGCTCCTGATTTTGCTGTAGCTGTTCCCCCACAGGTACAGTTTCCTTTCTTTTTCCTGTGGAGCTGCCCCCCCTCCAGCAATATCCAAAGGTGGTCAGTAACTGAATCGATGCAAACCCCTGGCTTGGTATCAATGCATGTCTTAATGTAAGTCCAACAGCTATTCTGGGGCTGTTGAGAATCTTACATCATAAATGGACCAATTAACACAAAAAGGACACCATGTATCAAACTCTTATTTCCTTCACCTTGACATACACCCTAATGGGTCTCTCTGATCGGCAGCTAATACAGAGGCTAAGGGTGTGACATCTGAGTGACACTGCCACATGCAGACTGTGGCTCTAACCCTTATGTACGTGGAGGCTTGGGGCGAGGAACTGTCCTTTCCAACCCTCAATTTCCACATCTGGGAAATGGGATGAAATGCCTGGTAATGCTTTTTGAGAAATAACGGAGTCAATATACGTAATGCTTTTAGAATGTTGCCTGGTACCCAGTAAACAGGCAATAAGCATTAGCTAATTCTGATTGAAAGTGGGGCTCTTGTTTTTTGGTAACTATCAGATATCCTCTTGAGAAAACTCCGGTTGGGTAGTCAGGTCACATTATTGTGAGAGTTCATGGAAGTTTCATGCAATGCAAAGAAAGGAAACCAAGGAAAGCCAACCCCGGGGGTTCTAGAAATGGAGCCGTATATTTGCAGAAGAGACATCTTTTCCTCTCTCTCATTCTCTCCGCCTCCTGTTCAGCTTTTCTGCTTCTCCACTGCTCTCTCATCTGTTCCCCTCCATCCTCTCTCCCCACTGTCTCCCTCTGTCTACCCGGCTTCTCTCTCTCTGCTAACTTCAGCATCGGGTGGCTGCCAGGGTCACCCCGAGACAAGACTCTCCACGATGTCCCAGCTGGCACTCTTCCAGCCACATGCCTCAGAATCTCGGGTCCCGTGAGGTTCAGATTCCTGGCGAGAAACTGGACTGGCTCAGCTGCTGCCTTCATATCCAGCCCGACAGATGGTCCATTTCTCATCAGCCTGTAGATATATCCTTCACCTATTCCTATTCCTAGCTGCTTGTATGTGCAGTTAGGGGGCGTCTAGCGGAAGCAAGAAGGTGGTTACCAATGCAGCCATGGGTGTGGCCTCTGGATAGGGGCTCTGGGCAGGGGTCGCTCTAGGAAAGAGTTCTAGGTAGAGCGGTTCCCCTGAAATCCATCCAGTACACGCTGTCACACGTGGGATTTATAATCACTTCCACTCCCCATCGTGCCATCCTTTATTTGATCGTCGAGCGTTATATATGGTGCCTCAGCATCAATAAGGAGAAGGAAGGAACAGCCGTCTTTCCTCCAAGATATATGGCTGGCACAGATGTCATATCTCAAGACAGAAACCCTTTTGTTGCATGTGCTATGGCTTGAATTCATTTACAATCCTAATGTGATTGAAATTTGCCTTGTGACATGATACTCCAGCCTCTTGCAAAGATGTTGAGTGCAGAGGGGAGTGGGAGAGGGGCAGGGAAGACATGGGAGCTGGCCACCTTGGGAGAAGGGTCATTTCCTCCTGCTTCCCAGGAGAAAAATGAGCCTTTTGTAAAAAACGGTGCTTTCAATCCTGGAAGGGAGATTCCGAGTACATGCTTTTCTTTTCTTCTCTGAAGCACAAAAAAGTATAACTCTCTGAAACATGAGAAGCATTTCTGCATCTTACAGAACAGTGTATAGAAGGGGGTATTTTATCCCTTCCAAGAAAATAGGTTTGAGCATCATTAGTGTATACAGTGACATATTGACTGACTTACTTTAAGGACAAAACCTTGTACTTTTCTGCCCATCCTCCTTTCACTCAACTGAACCACGTAGGCTCTGAAGGCACCAAGGAGGTGCAACGCAGAGTTTGTTGTTGCTACAGTTTAATTTCTGAGAAGCATTTTAGCCCCTTTCTTAAAACCTTTCAAGGCTTGCCTCCTCACACTCCAATTTTCAACCTTCATAAGCAACACACAAAAAAGCATCCTTAAACACATACAGACACACACACACACATGCATGAATTCAGACACACACACGGGGTACACACATACATCATCATGTAGGCATGAGAACATTAAAGGGCTTGCAATTGCTAGGCTCCTCTCCAACCTTCTGCCTACAGTTCCATCACTGCTTTATCCACCTGCTGAAAACTACCTCCCTCAAGTGAAGTACTTTTTTTCTCACCTGTAAATAGAGACAATAATTACTCCCTCATGTATGAAACTAAAATGACAATGGAAACGAGGCTGATGACAGGCTGGAATGTAGGTCATTAGGGAGGGTAGCAGAGGCTGCCAGTGGCATCAATATCTATTCTGCACCCCCTTCATAATTATAGAATTATTATCTGAGCACAGAGCTGCCCTGATAAAGACTACATTTCCCAGACTACTTTGTGGCTTAGTTTGGTCATGTGACTGCATTCTAGCCAGTGAGCAATGAAAGTGAAGGGACCTCCCTGGTGGTCCAGTGGTTAAGACTTTGCCTCCCCATGTAGGGGGTGCAGGTTTGAACTAAGATTCTATATGCCTCACGACCAAAACACCAAAACATAAAACAGAAGCAGTATTGTAACAAATTCAATAAAAACTTTAAAAATGGTCCACATCAAAAAAATCTTTAAAAAAAAAAAAGAAATGAAAGTGAAACACGGTCCAAATTCCAAAATGTGCTCGTGAATCGTCTTGGAAAACAGCATCTGAAGGATGACAAAAAACAGGATGGGAGGAGTTTGAACCCCTGAGAAAGCCTTAACAGAAAGCCAGTCCTAAACCAGCCACATTCAATACTGTGTAAGTCACATTTCATTTGGGTCTCCGTTACTATTGCCAAAACCTGTATCTCAACCGACACCTGCAGCAGTCAACGCTCAGACAAACGGGAAGGCCGCCAGGTCATTCTGAGTCTTTGTCTCCCTTCTCAGGGCTCGACTCCATCCTCCTGGCTCCTCTCTCTTCCCGGTCCCTAACCCCATGCCCCAGCGTCTCAGGCTGCCCTCCATCTGTCCTGGAGTCAACGGCTGCCAATCTGTCATCCCCGGCTCCTCTAGAGTGAGCACAGAAAGTCACGGGAGGCCTTGAGCCCTTCAGAAGATCAGCCAACCTAAGAGAGAGCTTGTCCTTTTCCCTGGGGTGTTTCTTGACGTCTCTTCCTTATCTCCCTCTCCGCCCAGGAGGTCCTCAACCGTCACCTTCCCTGGAGTTCTGTCTGCACCCCTGCAATCGCTCTCCTCATTGTTAGCCGCCTCCTCTGGGCTAATCTCTGAGAAGAGAAGAGAGACCCCATCAGGGACGGTTCTGATCCCTGCGTGGGATGGAGAAGCAGAGTTGGTGTCCGTGTCTGTGACCTCAGTTCTAGTCTGAGGCAGTCCCCCCTCACCCCTCTCTCCCACAGAGTCTGTCCTTTAGACCCTGGAGAGGGTCGTGGGGGTCCCAGCCACACACCCTGCACATTCCTACTCCAGGTCTCATTCTTCTGTTTTATTCATTCATGGATTGATTTTATGTTAACTAGTAACATATGTCTTCCACAGCCTCATTGACTGCCTTCCAGGTGCCCGTCTCTGCACTTGGCACTGGGGATACAGCTGTGGCCACAACACATGATGCCTTGACTTGCATGGAACTTACATTCCAGCTGGGTGCAGGAGGGACCACGAAGCACCACCACCAAGTGGGTGGTGCTAAGTGCTATGAAGAAGAGTAACTCAGGGTGAGGAGGAAAACCAGTGGAGTCAGGGCAGGTGACACTGGAATAGAAACCTGAAGAGACCGCGCCATGACCTGCTTCCACCAACCACACACACTCGGAGGGGGCTCTGGAAGCGCTTATGCACCTCAGCTTACAAGGAGTGTGTGTATGCTGGGAAGGGCAGATGGATTTGGTTCCAGGGCTCAGTCCCTGGTCTTGTAGATATCAAGAAGTGGAGATCAATCCGTGCGGAGCAACATTTTCTCTAGAAGAATTCGGTGTATCTGCTACACGGATCCTTCCCGGCTGCACTGACCCTTGCTATGTAGCCTCTAAGCCATATTCTGTGGCCTTCTGAGACGTTTTGGGAAACAATGTCTTTTAATATAGACACTGTACGTATTATTGCAACCTAAGACTCCTCCTTGCTCCTGACATCGATTTCTGAAATACAGATGTTCTGAATTTGCGATCACTGCAGAGCTGGTGGTGACTCCTTTCTCTCAAAACTTTTTCTATTGAATTATGTACTATCAAACCTTTCTTCCAACAGCTCACTGGGACGTGACATGGTCCCCAGAGGACACTAATACAATTGTTCATGCAAATTCAAATGGAGTCTCTGAAATAAGATGACAGAACTCAGTCATGGGGTCATTGGCCAGATCACCCAGAATGTTCAGGTCATTTCTAAAAAAATATTTCCCCTGTACTATCAATAAAATGAGAATGTGGGAATTCCTTGCCGGTCCAGTAGTTAGGACTCCACGCTTTCACTGCCGGCGGTGCAGGTTCGATCCCTGGTCAGGGAACTAAGATCCTGCAAGCTGGGTGGCGCAGCCAAAAAATATTTTTTTAAATAAATAAATCAAAGCATAGAGCTGATAGCAACCTTATTACAAAAATGAGAATGCAATATAAAAAATTCTGTAGAGAACCCACAGACACCCTGACAATCTGTAGATTACAACTGAGAAGCAGTGCCCCAGGGTATATGCAAAATCTTTACAACTGTCCTGGGTCCCACAATATGAAGCATCCTTGCTTTTCCCTCATCTTCTACATCTAGTCAACCACCAAGTCCTATCCACTTCATCTCCTAAAGAAGTTTTGAATCTGTCTACTTTTCATATTCTCCAGTGCTACACCAAAGACTCTGTTCTCCTCTGCACTGCACTAAGAATGGTCTTTCAAACGGGATCAGACTTCCGCCCTTATTATAATCCTCTGATGGTTTCCCAATGACTTTAGACGCCAGGACAAGCCCTTCAGTAAGACTCCCCACACCGTGGTCCTTGCCTCTCCTCCGTCTCCAGCCCCACTTCCCCCTACTTGTTTCAACTATGCTCATGAACTTGACATGCTCTGTGATGGTTAATTTTATGTATCAACTTGGCTGGGCTAATTAGCTACACGTTATTTTCAGGGTGCGTCTGTGAGGTGTTTCTGGATGAGATTCACGTTTGAATCAGTACTCTGAGTAAAGCAGATTGCTCTCCCACTGTGGGTGGGCTTCATCCAATCAGTTGAAGGACTGAGTGGAACAAAAAGCAGAGAAGGACTTGACCTGCAATTGCTGGTTTAAAAATGGAGGAACTGGGACTTCCCTGGTGGCGCAGTGGTTAAGAATCCACCTGCCAATGCAACGGACACAGGTTTGATCCCTGGTCTGGCAAGATCCCACGTGCCACGGAGCAACTAAGCCTGCGAGCCACAACTACTGAGCCTGTGTGCCACAACCACTGAAGCCTGCACACCTAGAGCCCATGCTTCGCAACGAGAAGCCACCGCAATGAGAAGCCGGCGCACCACAATGAAGAGTAGCCCCCGCTCGCCAAAACTAGAGAAAAGCCCGTGCGCAGCAACAAAGACCCAACACAGCCAAAACTAAATAAATTATTTATTTTTTAAAAATGGAGGAACCCACGTGTAAAGTATGAGAAGGAAATTAATTCTGCAAATAACCAACGAGCTTGGAAGACAATCTCAAGCCACAGGTGAGAACTACAGTCAGTCCCAGATGATATACTGATTCCACGCTGTGAGATGTATGGCAGAAAACCCAGCTGAACTGTGCTGGACTTTAGGTTACAGAACTGTGTATCAGTGCATGGGTACTGGTTTTGGCTGCTAAGTTGGTGGTGATTCATTGCACAGCCATGGAAAATTACCAATGGGAGATGTAGACTTTCTTGCCACCTGCTTCAGCCAAAGAAATGTGAACAGAAATGACTGTTACAGGGACAGATCTGAAGAGCAGCATGTGTTTCTACTTGCCCCTCTGGGTGCTTCTGTCCTCTGCGCCTTGAGCCTGGATCCTGGGTGCAACACATGGAGCAGAGCCACACTGGATGACCCACAAACCAATGAGCAGGAGAACAAATGTGTATTTTTATGCCACTGAGTAGAGCTGGTTGTTGTGCAGCATTATTATGGAAATAACTGACTAATACATCGCCATTGCCAAGCCAAAGTCTGCAGGTCTTGGGCCAGAGTTGATGTATTTATCTGAAGGTCTAATCCTGTGGTTTTCTGACACATGGAATTAAACAGAACAAGCCACTTGCATCAAAGAGCAGAAGACCAAAGACTGCCAACAAATGGCCTCAAAACCAAGAATCTGACAAGAGTATGAAAATAAAGCCATTCAAGTAAAGGTCTGTCCTGAACCAGAACCACTGAATGCCACATGCTCAAGGTATGTCGGTATTTACACAAAGTAACCACATCATAAGTGCCTAAGAAATGTTACCTTTCTAAGTCACCAAATTTCTGAAGCTCATTCATTAGCAATCTATATAAAATTGAGTCCTTCTGTGATATTTCTAGCAGTTCAATAAGTGATTAAAAGCCAGGCATTCAATTCTGGATGCCAGAGTGAGGACATTAGCTCAGACCAGTTCTACTTAGAAAACCTACACCTTCTTCAAAACAACAAGCCTTAGCAAAATTGTTTCATGTCTTTTATCCCCTAAATGCAGAAACAGCTCAGACAATACAGGAAGAATTAAACAATCAATTTGATTGAAGGGGTAGGACAAACGCATACAGATTTGTTTTTTGCCAGTTTTTAAGGCTTTAATTCTACGGCTAAAGTTTAATTATCATTCACAAACACCCAATTCTGTGATCTTTGAGATAACTGAAAGTTGAATATATGTTATGTAGCTTTTGGAATGATTTTAATTAGGCCAAGGCCTTGTTCCTATTATTATCTTCTAACCCAACATGAGTTTAGCTATTTTAAGCCTGTGTTATCTGCAAAAAAAAGCACTTTTTGCTTTGTTGCTCCACTATTTTTATTCCCAGAGCTAGTTAAGTTTGCATTTCAATTTTTTATTGCTAAAAATCTAACTTTCCAAATACACCAATATATCATTTGGGATCTAGAACCCAGGGAAAGTTCAGAATCTGCTATTATTGGATATTCCATGAGATATTTATTTCAAAGTAGCACAAAGAAAAATTAGATACTGTCCACTAAAGGAAGAAGTGGATACAAATGTACACGACACAGTTATTTCATTGAGATTTTTAGGTTAATGAGAAATTAAATACATACTTTGCATACATAACTTTAGATCAGCATGATTCTTATGGAACAATTCTTTCTTAGAGAGCCATTTTTACATGGGTAGTTTGGACCACTCTGAATGGTAGCTGAGCTGCTAGAGGTCTCTCAAGAGGAGAGTGTCCAAAAATGTGTCCTCCTTTGAAAGATCATATTTTCACCTTGACTTATTAAGAATTTTTTGAGATTGCAGAAATCATTGGATTGTATAAAGGAGGCATAAAGAGGTTTGATAAAGACTCATGGAGGGATGGGGGGGTGGCAAAGAGAGAATCATAGCAGCTAGTGAGCATGACTTGAGGAGGGGCCACGAATTTTCATTCAAAGGGAACAAACATAATTATGTGCAGTGGGGAAAATCCCACAGCAGAGGTGAGACCACTGAGCCAAACTGGAGGAGTGAAGGAAAGCTGAGGATGAAAGTTGGGAGCCGGGTTAAATATTCAGAGCCAGATCAAGAAGAGTGGCCAGAATCTGTGCACCTGAAGCTGTCAGGTGGAGCCCCCGAGAAGCTGGACAGTAGGACAGAGATGCCCAGAGATCTGGAGAAGAGGAATGGATTGGAGCTGGGTATGGCCATAGTGCACACCTCCTGGGGGCATTGCTCACAATGGACTCTCTGCTGGGCTCCAAAGGGGAGTCTTGTTCACAGAGGCAAAGTGAGACACACTCCCTGGAGTAGGAATGGCTCTTCCTTGGGATTGACTATCCTACAATAGCAGATTCTGAACTTTCCCTGGGTCCTAGACTCAAGTCAGGAACAGAAAACACGCTCTGGACAGGAGACTTCACTCCGTCCCTCGGGATCCAGGAGAAGCTGAAAGGGTCAGGTTTCAGCCCAATGATCACCACTCTGTGTGCATGTGTACGTTGAAGACTTTATTTTTTAGAGAAGTTTTAGGTTCAAAGCAAAATTGAGCAGAAGATATAGAGATTTCCTACACCCCCCCTGCCTTCACGCCTGCACAGCCTCCTCTATCATCTACACCCCCCTCCAGACGGTACATTTGTTACAACTGATAAACCTATGTGGACACATCACCATCACCCCAAGTCCGTAGTTTACATTAGGGTTCACTCCTGGTCTTGTACCTTCTATGGGTTTGGACAAATGTATAATGACACAAGTATCCACCATTATAGTATCTATTCTGTATGAATACAGTTTCCATTATAGTATCTATTCTGTATGAGTACAGTTTCACCACCCTAAAAAATCCTCTGTGCTCTACTGATTCACCCCTCCCTTCCATCCCCTGGCACCCACTGATCTTTTTACTCTCTCCATGGCTTTATGTTTTCCAGAATGTCACAGCGTTGCAATCATACCGTATGTAGTGTTCTCAGATTGGCTCCTTCCACTTAATAATAAGCATTTAAGGTCCCTCCATGTCTTTCCATGCCTTGATAGCTCATTTCTTTTCAGCACTGAATGATATCCCATCGTCTGGATGGACCACAGTTTATTTCTCCATTCACCCACTGAAGGACACCTTGCTTGCGTCCATGTTTTGGCAATTATGAATACAGCTGCTGCAAGCATCCCTGTTCAGGCTTTTGTGTGGATGTAAGTTTCCCACTCCTTTGGGACCACTCTGTTTTTTTTAAGCTGGTTGGGCAACGTGTGCAGAGAGGTGGGAGAATGGACAGGGTAGACTGGCCTCGGGTTCGATGCTCCAGACGTGGTGGCAGGTACAACCTTCCCAGTGTCCAGAGAAGATGAAAAATTCCTGTGAAGGTTTCAGGCATCATTCTGTTCACGTGAGATGTAAAGATGAATAAAAATCGGTTCCTCCCTCAAAGGGCTGGAAGTCTAAAACCCATCTCGCTGAATCCACATCTTACAGAAGACACAATAGCAGTGGTTATGCATTAACATGGGGACACAGTATGTTTCCTAGGGAGGAGATAACTGAACTGAGAATTCTAAGATAAATCATGGCTCCTCAATTTGGGGAGACGAGTCAGTGGGTAGAGAAGGGGGCATTCAAGGCATGAAGAGTAGCTGGAACATAGCTGGGGTTTGTTCATCAAGGCAAACGAAAAACAAACAAACAGAAAGTGCCATCAAAAGCCCAGGACTCCATCCTAAAGATGGTGTAAAAGTTAAACAATTTTGCCATAAAGTACATGTAGAGAGTCAACTTTGAATCACTGAAGGCTAAAAGAGAGCTACTTTACTTTCTTGTTTCTTAAGTCATTGAAATAATGGACTTCGTTTTTTTTTATTACCATACAATTCGCATCTCATAATAGTTAGCATTTTATTTAATTTTTTTTTTAACTTTTTTTTTGCCACACCATGCAGCATGTGGGATCTTAGTTCCCCAACCAGGGATCAAACCTGTGCCCCCTGTACTGGAGGCACGGAGTCTTAACCAATGGACTGCCAGGGAAGTCCCAGTTAGCATGTTAACATTGACAATTTGGTGGCTTTTAGGATAGTCACAAATTTGTGTGACCATCACCGCTATCTAATTTCAGAACATTTTCATCAGGACACAGAGAAACCCTGCACCCATTAGAGGCCACTTCCCAGCCACTCTCAGCCTCTGTCTTAATCCTTTTGAGCTGTTACAAGATAAATACTGTAGACTGAGTAGCTTCAATAAAAATTTATTTTTCACCATTTTGGAGACTGGGAAGTCCAAGATCAAGGTGCCAGCAGAATCCGGTGTCTGGTGAGGGCCCTCTTCCTGGTTCACAGACAGTGTCTGTCTTCTTGCTGTGTCCTCACATAGTAGCAGGAGGGAGAGAGAAGTCTTCGGGGTCTCTTTTAGAAGGGCACTACTTCCGTTCATAAGGGCTCCACCCTTAGGACCTAATCACCTCCCAAAAGCCCCATCTCCCAATGCCATCCGACTGGGGGTTAGAATTTCAACAGAAGAAGTTCGGAGAGTCATAAATATTCAGTCTGTTGAACCCTGGCAACCTCTAATCTACTTTCTGTCACTATGGATTTGCATATTCTTGAAATGTCTTCACAGGATCATAGAATATATAGTTTCTTGTCTGTGATATTTTTCTCTTACCACAATGTTTTCAATGTTCATCCTCAATGTTGCACTTTATTCTCTCCAGGTAAAGAAAGGCTCTTTGCACTAGGCAAGCTCCAAGTCAGGGCAAAAACAGACAAATAAACCATCCCTTAGGAATGAGGATTTGCTAGAGCCCAGGCTGTTCCTTCCCTCTGCTGCCTGCTAGGCAAGCCGGGGGATGTTGTTTTTCAAGGCTGGAGGGTGATGGATCGCACTTGGCAAGCTAAGATACCACCAAGCCTACTGTTTTTTACTGAGATTCAACTATTTTCCTCGAATAATTGCTGCCCGGATTGCTGCAAGCCTTTGGTTAATTTCCAGATTCCTGTAAAAGTTATCTCTGACAACTTTTTCTAGCTGTCACACTGATGTTATGGAGAAGGGAAATTTTGGAGGTCCTTACTCTGCCATTTTCACTGCTGTCCATGTCATTTCCTTTTGCTTTCATTGATAAAACTTTATGAAGTAGATTGTAATGCTAGCCACAGATTTCCCCTTCCTTGTGTGCACGTCCTGTTGCAATGTGAATTTGCAATTACGCCCTGTAAGTGCGGAGGTCTACTTATCAACGTTTTGCATCTGGGTTTGGCCACGGAACCTGTTTGCAATGGAAAGCGGCAAACACACACCAGCAGACGCTTGCAAACTCTCTGCATCTGGGCTTGCCCTTGCCTGCTGATGTTGAAACCACCGGAACGGCAGCCTTGAGGACAAGCCTGGACCAGCCTGCTGGAGAATGAGGGAGCCACGTGGAGAGGGGCCCTGGATGTTGCCCACCTTCACGGATGAAGCCATAATGAACCAGTCGCCCCAGCTGTTCATCCACCAATTACAGATGCTGGAGCCAAGATCCACGGAGATAATCCTAGACAGGAAAGAGCCACCCCACTGAGCCCCACCTAAATGTCAACCTACAAAATCAGGAGCTAAGGAAGTGGGTATCGTATGAAGCCACTAAGTTTCGAGATGGTGTGACACACAGAGAACCCTGATACCATCTATGTCTATTCATCATCTTTACTCTTTACTCCTATGAAAATACAGACACTCTGGAGAAAAATGTAGCCATTTCCGTAGTCTATCTTGCAACATTAAAATGGTTACGTTCTGATCAGGGATGACTAGGCAAACTTTTATGTTTATTTATTTATTTATTGTTAAAATATTTATTTATTTGGCTGCACGCGGGTCTTAGTTGCGGCACGTGGGATCTTTAGTTGCAGCATGCGAAGTCCTAGTTGCGGCATGTGGGATCTAGTTCCCTGACCAGGGATCGAACCCGGGCCCCCTGCATTGGGAGTGCAGAGTCTCAGCCACTGGACCACCAGGGAATATTGTGACTGCAACTGTGTTTGAAGATGAGCACGATGGTGATGGTGTTTGAAGTTTGGGGATGAGGTCATGGAGGGTTCAACACTGCAGTCTTTCTACTTTTGTGTTTGTTTGCCGTTTTCCACAATATAGTGCTTTAAACAAATTATGGTTAGCAATTGTCATGCAGTCTTTCTATCCTGTCTTTCCATTTGGAATAACACTGATGAGAATGAATTTTAAAATGTAAATTTTCATCTGTGCCTCGCTCAGGAAACATACGACATTATTTCATTCCAAGCTTTCATTTCAAAGTGCTGAGGCTTCCGAGGGCAGAGTGGAAGCATCTTCCTCTCAGCACAACCACGATGCAACCCCATGCGAATTATACATAAATGATCTTTACTAATATCACATTTAATGTAAAAAATCAAAAGGCATAGTCTGCTCTATGTCCACGTCCGTGATGAAAATGTCTTGCTTTTCTAACACCTAAGTAATTGGCAACTACAATGGACCACGCAGTAATCAGAGAGCTGAGTTCCATGCTGGAAAGAACTCTGTACTTATCTGCCAAGAGAGAAGAAACTCTAGGGCAATGTGATTAACTCCCTACATTGGCAAATCCATATTTTATGGTTCAGGAATATTCATCGACCAACTAGGAAATGGTTTAGGGTACTATCGCAGTTTGCATTTGTCCTTACACACTACAATTAAAACAGTAGGAAAGATACATCAGAATGGATCTTAATATGGTACTGCCGAAAACACTTTCTAATTGGGTAATCCTCTCTTGCTAGGAGAATTAAATGTGTTCTATTAAATAATCGTGTTTAATCATAACGGTGCCTTACAATTCAGCCGCCTTTGTCACCATCCTCCCTTCTCAGGCACTGGCGTGACTTACATTACAGAGGTTGAATTCTTTTATGTTGAAATTCAATCCTCAAAATTAGTGATTCAGAGTCCCATTCATTCACTCGGTCAAATTCTTTTCCTTCCAGAGCGTGCAAATTTCTGTGGTTATGTTCCAAAGAGGAGAAATGAGAAGCCCGGCCAAGGTGGTTAGTCTAGATGAACTCCAGAAGGAGAGAGGACAGGGCTTGCTCCGTGCTACTGCTGAATGTTTCAAATCGGATGGGCGGTGCTCAGTACGTAGGCCATTCACTGAGAACGCGTTAACATAGTCTCCGGGGCTGCTGCAGAATCAGTTTTGTCACGGCCATTAATTTCTAGAAAGGGCAGCATGCCATCTAACTGTTAGGGACCCTGCTCGTGGCCAGATCTCATCGAAAGATAATCCAAGAGCATTGTCATTTCCCAGAATAAATCTCCACATCTTCGGAAGGGATTTCTTGTACTTCTAGAAAACTTCCTTGGAGCAGAGAAGCACAAAGGCCATCTTTTGCAGGGAAATATGTATATTTAAAGCATGGTAAGTGATGAGCTGACTCTGGATTCCTGCACGTTTTAGACATACAAGACAGTGAGAGGTGAAGGTCTGAAATTCTGGCTCTTCTGTCTGCCCCGGAGCTAAACCGTTGTTTGGACAGAAGCATTCATCAAGTGCTTTCTCATGCCTTATCTAGAATCACTGAAGATGGACTATTATGGGATAATTGCCACACTGCGAACCACGGCAACTTCAGTCCTCTGACCTCTACTTTTTCATCTTTTAAGAGAAATGCACCATAAACAGAAGTGGGGATGATTAAGGCTTGCTTCTGTATTGAACACCAATCTTCCTCTCGCCTCCAACCCCTGCTCCCACTATAATGCCTAAGTCACCGTCTCATTTCTGCTTGGTTGTTCTCTTCTAATTGTCATCACTGTTGAATTTAAACAACTATACATGAGCAGAACCATTTATAGCCCTGGAAAATCTTTAACACTGCCTTGCTGTGATGGAAATTACGCAATATGGCTTTAAATATTTCCCTAACACAAGTCGCCCTTTAAAACATTGTCATGGGAAAACAAGAGCACCATATAATTTTTTTTTTTTGGCACCAGAATTCACTAAACATTATTGGGGTGAAAATAAAAAGGGCAAACAATTCAAAGGATGAAAGGTCAGAAGATGGTTTACTGGCATTTAAAATATATCACTGTTCCTACTATATATTCTTTTTACTTTCAATATAGTGTCAAAAATTTTAAACATACAATTAAACAAGATGAAACATTTTCAACATATTTAACATGGCATTAAATGCAGGCTTTGTTGTTATTGTTAAAGCAGAAACATTTAACTTGCACAGTCGTTGATAAATTTCCATTTCCTGTAAGATGTCACCCAGTGAAGTGATTATTTACCTCCCTGAAGCCCACTCAGGAAAGGTTAGGAGATGTGTACATTTCTTTTTTTTTTTTTTTTTTTTTTAATTTTTTTATTTTATTTTTTTTTTTTTGATGTGTACATTTCTGAAGCTTCAGTCAACCTAAATGTTAATTTTTGTGTTTTGTTTGTTTGTTTTTCATCCTGGCCCAAAGCCATCCTCAGTTTTCCTCTCCTCCAACTACCTAAAATATCTTTCTAAGCCTGCCTAAGCCTCAACCATTCCAGTGTTCAAAATGCCCCAGGATTCCTTAGCAGATGTTCTGTAAGGGAAAAAAATGAGTGATGAAGTATCTGGCAAAATTTAATCATTATTCCTTTGCAGAAACAGAGTGGTGACATGAGTTAGTCAAGAAGAAGGTACTTAAAGGTGCAGTGACAACATCTAAGCCCTTGGTCACTTAAGAACAAAGGATTATTCCTTGCTCACCCTATATGGTCATCGTGGGTCATCTGGGGCTCTGTTTGGTGTCATCCTCACCCTGAGACCAGTCTGGGGGACCAGCCTTTATGTGAGATGTGGAAAGAGTGCTGGGAAATTGTGATACTGGCAACTGATGCTGCAGCTCTGAAGTGACAGGTGACATTTCCTCCAAAACACAATCTTAAAATGTGCCTGGACCGTGGAACAAGCCATAGACCTTCAGCAAACACCACAGTGAGGGCTGTAAACAGTAAATGAGCAAACACACAAAACCACATGCCTGTTTCTTTAAATGCAGTAAACCAACTCCACTAATCTGAACTCCATTTTAATGGTCAGTATCCTCAGATCGCTTCTTTCCTCTGGAAGTGTCTCAAGTCTGTAGGCCAGCTCAAAGATTCAATGTGTGGGTTGAATTCACGCAGCACCCCCCTGTGTTCCTTGGCAGGCCAATCAAAATAATGAGTTCTATCAATGACTTACATATCCAGCTCTTTGTACAATGTCACCATCTAACCAAGCCTGCTACGTATGGTGGCCCAGGTTGCACACTGGACAAATTTAGGAAGCACTCGTCCTACGGTGGTGTGTTCATGTCACCCCTGGAGTTGTGCAGTAGACAGTACACACAGTCATACGTGGAGACCATGAAAATCTATCCATTTACTTTTTTTAACCAAAACATCACGGCATAAATCTGAGCATAAAGCAGTCTATTTACATTCTGTTTTCTATATCTGTTTCCTCATCTGTAACGAGACAATCATAACATCTGTCTGATAGAGATGGAGTGAAGATTAAGTCAATGAACGCACAGACGCACTTGGAATCAAGCCTGGGATGCATGAGTCTAACCAAACATCATCCCATAAGCCAGCCTATCACAGCAACGCATGGGCCCTGGGACCGTTTCCCACCTCACCTTCAGGATGATGAAACGTGTTGCAGAAACTCACTTTAGCTCTGCTTCTGATGCTACAGCTGGGAATACGTCTCCCTGATACAAGCTCTAATGGATGCGCTGTCTCATACCTCTCTCTCGTAGCAGTTACTGACCCGATACATTTGCCTCGCCTGATAAAATGCCACGAGTGCCCTTTTCTGAATTATCTGAAACTCTTAACTTCTCCCAACCTTTTCATATGGCACTTGTCACCTTCGCTGAGAGGCACTAGACAGCGCTGCTTTCAAACCTTGCTGCAGAAATGCCCCTCAGATTTTAACACGAAACTGATGCTCTGCATTAACTGAATGTTTTCAATGCTGACTTTTAAAGAAAAGCACAGGAAATAAGCATCTCATGGATTAATTGGAAATACTAAACATTTAGTTACACGGCATTATTTCAAAGGTTGCTGAAAGAAGTTGGCATAAAAACATTACATCATCTTTTGATCTTTTTCTAAGACTAAAATCTGATCAACAAAACTAAAATATCGCATTCACAGGAGTCTTTTACATATTCACAGGAAATATTTTTGAAAGTATTTCAAAAGTGATAAAGTTTGCAGGGAATTAAAAAAACATTCCTTGCAGGAGGATATTTGGTCCTGTCCAAAACTTTTGTAAGACATTTGGTGCATCAGACATTTGGTCCATGCCAAAAGGTCCTTGAAATTTGGTCCTATCTAAAATGTCCATGAGATATTTGGTCCATGCCACACAATTTTGAACAGGACCAAATATCAAGGACCTTTTGGTGTGGACCAAGATGTCTCCTTGGGCGTTTTGGACAGGACCAAATATCTGCTAGCCAGAATATTTTATAAAAAGGTATTCATGAGAAGATTTTACTATTAGAAATACCATCATTCCTAGGCATATATATTTTGAAATCTGCTATTTTCCTATAATCCATGATGCAAAATGTAGTATTCCACTTTGACAAAGGATCTCAATATTTAAGTAATGAAAAAATTGCTGGTTGTATAAAGCAAGCAACTCTGTTTCTCACTCACTCACACTGTAGTTGCAGAATCACTTCTCCACAGTTCTGGGCTGTGGGCAGGTGGTGGTAGTGTCCAGTATACTTCTATCTTTAAGTTTCTCTGTTTCCCACCTTCATATGGTTGACGGTCTTTAAAGAATTAAGGCATATACCACATTTCCTTGTCCATTCATCGGTTAGTGACATTTAGGATTCTGTCCACATACCGGCTATTATGAATAATGTTGCAATGATCATGGTTGTGCAGATATCTCTTTGAGATCCAGATTTCAATTTTTTGGATAAATACCCAGAAGTGAGGTGGCTGGATCCTATGGTAGTTCTATCTTTAATTTCTTGAGGAATCTCCATACTGTTTTTCACAGCTGCTACACCATTTTGCATTCCTGCCAACGACGTAGAGGGTTCCAATTTCTCCACATCCTCACCAAGACTTGTTGCCTTTTGTTTTGTTTTGTTTTTTAATAATAGACACCCTTGAACTTTAAAAATGAAGGCAATCTTTCAGTAAACAACATGGATGAATGTTAGGTACAAGACGCTAAGTGAAATAAGCCAGTCACAGAAGGACAAATACTGCATGATTCCACTTATATGAGGAAACACATAGAGGCAGAGAGCAGAATGGTGGTTGCCAGGGGTTGGGCGGGGGGGGCGGGGTAAGGAAAATGGGGAGTTCCTATCAACGAGTATAAAGTTTCAGTTATGCAAGATGAATACATTCTAGAGATCCGTTGTACAATTCTGTGCCTGTAGTTAAAAATATTGTACACTGAAGAATCTGGTAAGAGGGCAGATCTCATGTTAAGGGTTCTTCCCAACATAAAATCAAAATTAAAAATTAGTGCATAGGCTTCTATTCAAAGCAACACCAGTAGATTGGAAAAAATCTTTTTGCAATCCAAAAAATGATCACAGAATGTCAAGCTCACATAATGCGGCCAAGCTTAGTGTTATTAGTCAAGCTAAGTAACCCTAGCTGCTGTTGCACTAACAGCCTCCAAATCTCGGTGGCTTAAAAAAAAGATTAGATCCTGTTCAGGTCACAGCCACCTGTTGATGAGGGGAGGGGGGTTTCTCTGCAGCTGCCCCAGGTGGTGACTCAGGGATCCAGGCTATTTCATTACCATCATGGCATCACCATTGCTTAGGACCATCTCAGAGTCCTTACCTGGATATTCTGCATTCTGCAGCTACAAACAGAGGATGGTGCGGGGAACTTCCAGCCAGGCCTGAGTGTCTCTATGGTCCCAAAGATAAAAGAAGTGGGATATGTCTTCTTGCCCAATACCCATTGCAATGAAACCGTACGTAAGAGCTTCACATGTTTCTGCTTCACATGCAGTTACTGAGGGGCCCTGCCCTCTAGCGAATATGTCATATCTTTGTGTGTGACTTTGTTTTGCACCCTGTGTTAAATTTAGACAACATAAATTTTGACAGGCAATTCACAGTTCATATTTATAATAATATATTCATCGGAAATTGGGCCTTCAGAAAACACCACCATCCCTCAGCACAGGTAATACAGTTTGAAACCTGAGATCCTCATATAACCAGGGAGGCCAATTTTATATCCCAGACCACCATATGAAAGTCATTATGTTTGCTCATTGAGTAAACCATACAATCTGCCTTTTTTAAAAAAATTGCAGTGTAGCTGATCTACAATATTGTGTATTTCAGGTGTACAACAAAGTAACTCATATATATATATATATATATATATATATATATTCAGATTATTTTCCATTATAGGTTATTACAATATATTGAATATCGTTTCCTGTGGTGTATAGTAAATGCTTGTTTTTTATCTGTTTTGTATATAGTGGTGTGTATCTGTTAATCCCAAACTCCTAATTGAATCCTACCCCTCCCTTTCCCCTTTGGTAACCATAAATTTGTTTTCTATGTCTGTGAGTCTATTTCTGTTTTGAATATATTATACATTCATTTGACAATCAGCTTCTCTGAAGATGGGTAAGATAAACAGCAGTACCCTGAGAGGTCATTTAGAGGATCTGAACTTCATGAGGAGTACCGCCTTTAGGGCAAACATTTGAGGCTCTCCTAGATGTAAGGTCCACTGAGTTCTCAGAAAACTGAGAAATTGCTTCATGACAATATTTCCTTCGCATGAACACACGGGTCGTTTTCAAGTTGCTTGTGTTCTAATTAGGTAAGTGAACGTTTCCTTAATTGAAAAGGCTCCTCTAACATAATATTTGACACTCTTAAATACTGGTAAATTACGATCACTTAGCTCGGAGCCCATCACACAAAGAGATGGTAGGAAGTGATGCCAGCTAGAGGCAAGTGTAGCAACACAGACCCGGTGCGTGGCATCGGAACACCAAGGATGGCCAGGGCACCCACGCTGTCCTGACTGAGGCCAGGACAGCCCAGATGGGTGGGAGGTGAGGGGAGACAGGCAGCTATAGTTTACGGGGCACTTGGTCATTGACATCACACCTGACATCCTCTGAGGGCCAAAGAGGAGGTGACGAAGCTTGGCGTGTATTGCACAGGAGCCCGTGCAAAGCAACATCCTTCATCCACGCACACCTCTCCCTACTATGACCCACGGGTCAGCCCGCCTCCCGAAGGCCGTGGTTTAGCTTTTATCCAGGATGGCTGGGTCAGTGAGAGCTCATCTGAGCCCCAGTATCACTGCATTCCTTCCTTGTTCTCATGGCTTCAGCGGTTTAGTCTGACTCCGCTTCTGCCTTCCCAGGGAACCCAGTGGAAAGGTAGAGAAGAGAGGGCAAGGTTTGTCGTATCAAAATTTAGACTCTTCTCTGCCCCAAACATCTGTTGAGCAAAGAAGCTGCTTCATCTAGGTCCAGGACCGGTTAAGACTTCCAAGGCCCAGGAAGGAAACATATGCATAAGATTCAAGATAAAGACAGGTTAAATAAAAACATAAACCATATTAAAACACACAAGAATTCCATTTTACGACTGCGTTGGTACCTGTGTGTCTATGATCTTCAACCCCAAATGTTCAGTTTTTGTTTCTGATGTTAAAAGACATTAGACATTTTTTTGTGAGCCCCTGAAAAGAGGCTGTGTGCGTGATGGATAATTTGGCCCTTGCCCTGCCCTCTAATCATGAAAGTCAGGGGCTATTTATTTCTTACCCATCTCTATACTTCCTACCCCTCCCCGGAGCCTCAGACATTCCATAAATATTTGCTGAACTAAACCCATATTCCCCATCAATTACCATCATGCCCCAAACATAGGAAACACTCCGCACGCTTGCTGAATTGAGTCCTGTGGGAAAGCACGGCACGAGAGCACAGAATGTTGAATTGCCAAGGAAAATTTTATTTTAATTTTGCATCAACATCAGGACAAGGTTCTGAGAAACCCGCACAGAGGCAATCACTTCACAGGTCGCATTGTTCAGACAGATGCCAAATACTTTTCCAGTTTCTTTACCCTTCACTGGATGTCCTTCAGGGCTACCTGAAATCTGTTTCCTTTCTTTAATCCTTAATTACCTCGATGTGTAGGTTGTGATTTTGCTTTTCATGCAGTGATACTGACATCGTCAAATAATGCCCTGTCTATAGGTTAGTGTTTGCTTAGCCTTTAACATCTACGAAATGCTAGAAATACAAAGATTTTTTAAAAAGAATTTGTTTAAAGCTTCAAAACCCACTAAGGTTTGCACATACAACTCAAGAGGTCACACCGATGGGAATTCCAATTTCCTGCTGTACATTCCAAGCAAAACTTTCAGATGGTAAGCGGTCTGAAGTCTATGGTAATGATGATTATGACAAATAAACCTGATTTTCAAATACCGTGACACATAAGGGTGATCCAAGTTATTTTGAGGCAAATACTTTAAAGCTCACTGTAGCTCCAGAGGTATATGTATTCTTCATTGGCTGTTACCATTGTACAGATTAAACAATTAATTCTATACAAAGCTATGTATTCACATCATCTATAAAACTCCTTCAAGTTATTTCACCCTCAAACACATGTTCTTACATCATAAAATGTTTTGTAAAAGTCCATCTGCATTGAGTATGTTCAACTCTGAGTAAACGTGATCATCTCCAAACGTAAGTTCCTAACAGTGGCTTTATATAGTTTTTGTATGATAATAGCAATAATCCTAACACGTTACTAACATGCTGGTGCATTCTTTCATGAGACTATTTCCTAAAACAATGTGACAGATTTTTGGCAATTTCTGGAATGAGAAATCCACATTAAAAGAAAGAATCCTGTTTGTTTTCCAACGTTAAACCATTCCCAGGCAGTGGGCGGGGGGTGGGGGGTGGGGGCGGGAATCATTTCTCTTTTTTAAGAAAAAGAAAGATTAAAATCTGAAATAGTAGACCTTAAAGAGGAGCTGGGGACATGCTGCTGGATCTTAGAAATTCTTCAGTGGAGACACACAGAGGAAATCAGAGTCCCCTGTCAGAAAGCCTGAGCCACGCTGTACACATTCTATCCAAAGTGCCCGGAGGGGTCAGGGTACCCGGTGGGGTGGGGTATTCCATTGACCTGCACTCTTGATGTTCAGACGTGTTCCCGAAAGAGATGAATGGGAGGCAGATGGACCACAGCTGAGGACGGATCAGTAAAGGCATCCGCATGATATTGTTGGAGGATGTTCAGGCCTGAAGGTGACCTAAGTGCTCCCTGCACAGGTGAATCCTTTCCTCAGGAGGGGCTGGTGGCTCAGACGCTGGAACTCTCTCCAGCTGTGCCCCTAACCCCCAGTCTCCGACGTGACCCGGTTACGCCTCGTCCTGCGTTACTGAGGTTGCAGGAAATGGAATTCAAACAAAATTGCGCATCTCATGGTGGAGGCATAGATATTTCTTAGCTGCAGGATCAGACCACACAAAACACAAGTACGGACATGAACCACCTTCTCTCTTCATTAAATTCTGCAAGAACGCAAGATGTCACGGTCATGGGTATGGGTCGTGGATGGACTGCTTGTGTCTCTCTCCCCCCATTGCGAAATATCGCAATTTTACATGCCAAAAATTCTGAATTCTGTTAGAAAGGATTCCAGGGACTGCAGCATCACTGAAGTGGCCTTTGAGTTCAGAACCTCCGTTCACCAAAGAAACAGCAGAACCCAAGTAGAATGCTGCAAATTATGGGATGCAAATCCGTACAGGAGAGATTTGTCTTGGCATTATTGTTGCTGAGGGATTTCACCAAAAGGCTGTAGCACAAACAGAGCTGTGACCCTCTATTGTTTTTACTTAAATAGTGATAAGCTTCTAAATACTGTAAACTTCTCGAAGAAACTGTATATATATAAACATATATATCATGAATAGTATTTCATATTATTGCAAATAATACTGACAGTAATTGCCTTCCAATAACCAAACTGGAACTTACCATCATCCATGATGGGTCAAGATGGTCTTTTACTCATTATAACGTTGCACGTGTTAGGTTTAGTAAACACTCTTTAAATTTTATTCTCTTTTTCGTGATGCGCTGTAAGGGGAATCCCAGTGGCCACAGCGTCACATCAGCTTGTGGAGTAAGTGATGCCTTACGTCGTGGATCACACGCATTGGCTGAGAGATGAACAGGTTACCTGTGCAACTTCTTGCTCTCCGTCTGCACTGGTGTTGGCCAGACTCATTGAAATCCCGCCTACCGCATTCATATAACGTTGGCCTTGGAAGACACAACTAACGTATATGCCACTGTTTACCGCAAACCCTGATTTTTCCCCAGGGCGTAAATGTGGGGTTTTGATGGAGCCTCCAGGTGAGAAGACAGAGAAAAGGGATCTGAGTCCCGGGGTGGGAGCTGCCAGGGCTGGCTTCACCCAGTGCCGCCCCCCAAGCTCGTCTGTGATGCAGCAGGTGGGGTGGCCCCGGGCGCCCCCAGACGCACGTGGCTAACGGCTCCCTCTCCCATCCTGCTTCTCCCGGTCGCACTGGCAAGACAGGCCTGACGATGAGCAACACATCTGAAGCCACGGCTTCCAGATAAGGTTGCCCAGCGACAGCTGATTGGGGACGTCCCGCAGGGTCTCAGCGTGCCGGGCTGCCGCTTCCTGCATGGTCCCCAGGATCTCCCGGAACCGGGGCTCTGACGTCGGAGTTAACGGGTTTCTCTCCCTGGGGTCTTGGGAGATGTCAAAGAGCAGAGGCGGGTCGTGGTAGGTGACGTATTGCCCGTGACAGAAACACACGTGGGTGGCAAAGCATCCGTTGGCGCCCTCGGGGAAGAACTTGGGTGTGAAGAAAAAGGCTTTCCAGATGGACGTGCCTGTGGTTGACAAGGACAGAAGTGGGTTTCGTGGGGACAGGGTCATCAGAGTCACCTCCAAAGAGAACATGCACAGAAAGCACCCTGCCGTGCGCTGCAAGAAGGCAGAGACCTACCACTCGATTATGCATGGAATGGATTTCTCATGCTTAAGGCTCAAAAGGGTAAGAGACATAGCTTAAAAAAAAAAAACCATGCAGTGCTGTTTAACTGCGACAGAACAAGAGACGAAGCTGATTATGCAATAGCTGTTAGGATGCAAATTTAACCATATTAAAACTTTGGCATTTCCTCCTTAATCCATCTCTCTCTCCCTCTCTCTTTCTCTCTCTCTCTCCCGCCCCGCCCCTCTTCCTCTCTCTCCCTCTTCCATCTTTTTCCCAACCCCTAATTTCTTGGGAGAAGCTGGTGAGAAAGGAAAACAGCTTACTAATTGATTGAGCAGAGAACTCTAAGAGGACCGTCACAGTTCAGTCTCATAAACTTTACAGCTTGCAGCTGCAGTGGGGCAGGCACTCCGCAAATACACACTGACTAACAGATTCTAAGCTCCGAGCTCTGACCCTTTTTGTTCTCCAACTTCAAGATGCTAAGCTTCGCAGCCTGTGTTTCTGTTTAAAACAAAGTAGAGGGAAGAGGGAGGCTCGACGCTAATATGTACGTGAGATGGTAAAACGTGACACACACACATACACATATACACACGTGTACACATACATACAGCCATCAGGAACCATCTGAAACACGCTAGGACCTCAGCTAACATTTGATTTCCTCCCTTTTAAGAAAGCCCAGACGCATCCCATCCAGCATTTAGTGAGGCTGGGCGTGAGGATGGGGAGAAATTGCAGCTGGGTTACAGAAATGATCTTTTGGGGATGAAGAAAATGTTCTGATATTAGATTTGACTATAGTTGTAGAACTCTAAACATTTACTAAAAATGGTTGAATTGGAATTCTATGCTCTATATGTGATACCTTAATAAAGGTGCTAAAAATCCCAAATTGACCCCAGAGTAGGATGGTTACATAGTTTTTAAAATGTAACTTCTGTGTTCCATTAAACACCCAATATTGACATTTTTAGAAAAAAATTAATTTACAAACAAATAATTGTGAAATGTTTGATTTCCTGTTTATCCTACAATGTTATGACTTGCTGAAAGCTGACTACTAATCACACATGCTCTGACAGAGGTCTAAAAACTGTTTCCCGGGTAGAAAAAGGTGGCAGATCAAAACAGAGTTAACACGTATGAACCAAGCAGAATTAGGTGCAGACCGAAAAAGTCCTTCTTTGCTTTATCCTTTCAGCTTTTTTATATAAAACCATAGAGACTGTCCCACTAGAAAGCATCACACACCTATTTAATTCACTTTGATCATTTGTTTGCCATGGAGATGGTGATTTTGTAGTTATAGGTATCGAGTGGCCCATGGATCCAAATGCAAAAGAAATTAATGGAATTAACAGAAAACAATTGCCATGGGTCCCACGTTCTCCCCAAACAGCCCCTGACCTCAGACAAGCATATTCAAAGGTGAGTAAGCCTCTCTGGTTTGGGGAAGACCCAGTCAGCACAGACAAGCAATGTGCACATGGCCTAGATGAATATACTAAAGAGATCCACAACGGGGAACCTGCCGTCCGCCGCGTAGTTGATGCTGGGAGAGATGGCACTTACTGGCTGTGTTGCTTTACACAACTTACAGGTCAGCACCTGCCTTCTGAAGATGAATTCAGGCTGCGAGGCTGCAGGAAGAATTCCAGGGCCTGCTTTCCCCCTCCAGCAGAAGATAAAGAGGAAGCGGGTTACCTTCAGATTCTTTCCGTCCCCCCCCTCACTCCCCTTGACCCCTAGGTCTCCTTCAGAAGCCTTTTCGGCAGCGAGAAGCTGCAGCCACTTAGAATCTGTCCTTCATCAGGGTCAGCAGGGCCGAGGCTGTTACAGACAGAGGCGTGGAGAAGCAAGTCTCTTCTGCTCTGGCCCAAAAGCTGCAAATCTGCTGGCTGTTTCGAACTTGACATTCGAGTCAAGTCTTGGTGTGCTTAAAACCCCAAGAGAGTACAGGCTCCCGGAACAAATTCATTTAAGGGCCTGCCCTACCCGCTTGCTTTTGAAAGCCGTGCAAGCAGATTCCATCACTAGCCACCTGTGCTCTGTCCTGCCCAGGTGTGAACAGACGGGCAGGCAGGTTTAAGGACCAGTCAGTAAATAAACCTCAAGCATCCTCACAGGGAGCAGCCGTGGTATGGCAATGTAGCTCGGACAAGTGCAGAATGAAGAATTAATGTTTCTGAAGATTTGCTGGGTAAGCTATAGGGGTGTTTGCCTTTTTATAGCGCAATTTGGACTTTTTAAACTTTTTATAAAAAGATACATTGAGTATTCACTGTATTATTTCTTTAGACCACTTCGGAGTTGCTCAAATGAGAGAAACTGGGCTGCATTTTATTGCATGTAAGTGTATAAGATACGAAGCCTTACTTCAGGGTCTGTTCCGTTGCTCACCAAGAACCCAGGAATCGACATTGTCAAAGGTGTCATTTCAACAGAAAAAAAGTAAATCAGGAGATCATGTGATAAAACAGGAGGCACCTGGTGTCACCTTATATTTCTAATAGGTATATTTATTCCTGTTTACCAAAATTATTTTAATAATGTATTTCATCCTGGATTTCTCCATATACTACTAAAAAAATGTTGAGTTAAAAAAGTGTTTTTCTGTATTGTTAAAATTCCAGTCCATTCTGAACAAAGGTTGCTTCTGTCTCACCTCTGTCACAGATAAATATTTTGACCACCACGGGATCTTAATCTTTCTTACAACTGAGGCCCACTGACCAGAGGAAGCAATTATTACATTTTCTAGGGAGAATGCAGGAAAATTAAATGGAACATTTTTTCAAAAGAATAGTCTAAGTAGTGATGGGAACAATAATTTGACTTAGGTTTAAAATACGCTCCAAAAATTTAAGAGAAATAATTGTGACTATTAGAGGACAAAGATGTCAGTGACATACAGTTAGAGGGCTGCTTTGTCAAGGTCATAGAAAATGCTGTGGAGATCACTACCTACCTATGAAACCCATTTTAATGCAAAATCACCACTGGAAAAAAACTGAGTGGATTCATGAGAAAAAAAAGTTTACAGTCCTTTGACAAAAAGGCAAATAGAGTTTACGTGAGAAAAACTAGAGTCCTAAGCTAGACCCTGAACTCAGCACCTTCCAAGTGTAATCCTAAAACAGCTATTTCATCCAAATTAAAATAAGCAGTGGGTTCCTGGGATTTCTTGGGGATGTGAGCGGCGTGAGAGCCCAGGACAGGAACAGCTGTTGTGACTTTGATCACTTCCAGGGACTCAGCCACCAGAAAAGGTTCAGCGGTCCGTGGACAGAGAAACCCCAAGCCTGAGCACACAGGGTCCCCAAGAACAGAAACAGAGAGAATGCAAAGCCCGTTTTTTCTGTCCATGCGGCTCTGGAACCACCTTCTGCAGATATGAGATGCTTAGTTCTGCCTAACAGATACGAGTCTGCTTTGCAAGTGCTTTTCCCTTCATGCGAGGATTATTGTCCGTCTGGAGCCATGACCAGCATCAAGGGGACACATCCTTTGTCTCTGAGCTCAGAAGTGTTTCCTGTCTTGGTGGCTAGCTGACTGCGATCTGCTTGAACTCTCCTCCCCTTTCTGATGGCTCTGACAGTGTGGGCTCCAGTCCCAGCTCTGCGATTTCCTAGCTGTGGGATGCTGGGCCTGGCTGTTAAGCTCTCAGGGCCGCAGCTCCTTTTCTGATAAGTGAGGATAATAATAGTACTGGCCTCGGGGCTTTGCTTTGGGGGTTAACAATCCATCCCCTCCTGTAAAGCTCTCAGAACAATGCCAGGTGCATAGTAATAACCACCTGTGCGTTAGCTTTGAATATAAAGCTGCCGTCAATCTAAGACAAAAACACTAGTTTCTTTATGCTCTTAAACCTGTTGCCACTGTAATACGAGTCTTAAGACACCTTTTCCCCCCTCCTAAGGATTCTTAAAGAGTACGGACAACAAAATTTAAATGGCTTCAGCGCGCTGGCTCTTAATTTATCACTCAGATTCAGACATCCTTTGATGAATGTTGTTGGAACAGCTAGTCTTGGCAAGATTTATTTTGGATGCTTGCAGGATTCCGCGTACATACAGAAGCCACACAGAGTCGTTTGGGGTTTTCGGTCTTAGCAGTGTTTCCCACCACATAGCGCCATCTTGGAGTCCTTCAAGAAGTATTTCAAAGACTATTGTGTTTTCCCACTGTGAGCGGTCCATACCACCCCCCTGGGACCCTCAGCTTGCCCCCTTAGTAATGCTGATCTCATCTCCTGGACGGACGTCTGAAAATCCACCCCAGGGTCCCCACGGCTCATGGCGACCTCCTTGCTTCCACGATACCCCCCAACCGTGTCCCCCTGTCCTGAGCCAGCCACTCGACATCAATGCCACATTCTTGTCTTAGACCCAAAGATCCTAGGATGTGGGCCCACATGGAGGAGGCACCTAGGGGACCAGTGTCTTCACACACGCTCCCAGGGAAGTGCGGACCCAAGGGCTCTTGTTCTTGACCCCTGAGACTCGTGTCTACCCATTCTCTGTAGCCCAGACCCTCAATGACCCAGCACTGGGCTCATGGATGACAGACCCAGTTCTGCCAGCTTCCTGCGCTGGTTGCACTGAGACTCAAGATACAAAAACACTGAGAAGGAAGAGGAAGCAGCTAAGGGCTGTGACCCAGAGCACCTGCTTTTAAATTCAGATTTAGAGGAACCCTAGCTCCACGAGTGATGCCTGAGTGCCCGAAAGCAAAACACTCCCTTTGACTAGGCGTTTGTTTTTGCATTTTGGGGGACGGAAATATGAATCCTGTACTAAGTGGGTACACAAGGCGTGCTGAAGTCTCCCACTCCCCTTCACCGTCTCTGTGTGTTGAAATCCTATCCATTGTTCAAGGTCCGACAACTCCTCCTCCGTGAGCCTGTCCAGGTCTCCAGCTGGAAGTTCCCCTGTTTCCTGGCGCCTCTCAGCAGTTTCTACTGCGCATTCAGCCCTGAAGGGCTACCACCGTCTGTGGACTCCATTTCTTTCTAGGTTACTCGCTCTCTGAACACAAGAACTGTATCTCCCACGTGTGTTAAATGCCCAGTACCTAGAGCCTTACATAGAAGAGTGAATGTATCTGCGAATTGCCAGCGTCCAGGGTCTTACGTAGAACAGATGCTCAATAAAAATGTGCTGGGTAAATTAATGATGAATGAGCTGACAGGATGAGCAGGAAGACACCGAAAAAGAGGGGAGAAGCCAGCTGCCACCACGAAAGCCGGCATGGGGGCAGACAGGAAGCCCAGTACGTTCTGTGTGTCTCTCCTCCAGAGCCACTGGGGGCGTCCTGCCTAAAATCACTCAGTGCCAACACAGCCTCCAGCCAGCCAGAGATCCAGGCTGCTTGGTGACATTTGGTCACGGCAGATAAATGAGCCAGGAAGTCAGAGATTTCTTGGGGTGTCTCCACGTCACCTTTGCCTTCAAGAAAGTGTGTGCACAGAGGCATGTGCAGGGTGGACGTGGTGGCAGCGGGAGGGTGTAGATCAGGGTCAGAGTTCGTCCAGGGAAGACCAGAGCTGAGGTCCCCAAGGATGGGTGGACTTAGGGAATGAGAGAACACGAATGAATTCCAGAAACCGTCCATGGGCCTGTGGAGATGGCCAGAGAGACAACAGGGAGGAATAAGAATCATCCTTGTGAGTGTGAATAGAAGAACTTACTGTCTTGGGGGAAGAAGTTCTGATTCACCACAGGGCAGACTCGCAAAGTAGCCAGTGTTGGTTTAGCATCCAACTTTGACGTCAACTCTTGTTACTGCACGCCTGTTCTGTGACCTCTGACACCTCTTCATCCTCATATCTGTAAATAACTTTGGTAGAGACTGACAACTATCCTCAGGCTCCCACAGTTGTGGGGTGTTACCAGGGCACACAGACACCCATAATGAAGGCTGCACTGTCCAGACTCCCCTGATACCAGGTGTGCACAGGTGACCAACTTCTCGCCTGGGGAACATCTTCCTTGGGAGATATCGGACGTGCACCCTTTTCCTCTCATCCTTTCCATCCATTGCTCCCTCCTGCTGCCCGTAGGTGAACACCGTCACCCGTCTCCACGCAGAAGAAGCTGCTGCATCCTCCAGGTGGTGGGACGGAGCTTGGAGTCTGCATCCCTGAAACTCTGTGGACCACCTACCGCTAGACGTCACTCACGAGATGAAGACAGAAACCTCCCTCTGATATAAGCTACTGTGACTTTTTGTTTCTGTTACAGCCAAATCTAATACGAATATAATCAAGATCACTTTTAATCAGGAGGATTAAAAGAGACATCATATGCAAAGAGCGTAGCAGAGCGTCTGCTAGACAGGAGATATAGAATAAACGTAAAGGTGCAGTGTATTGTTATCAAGTGTGTCTTCAAAAGACATGCAGTGGTCACATAAAAAAGATGACGTGTTTCAAGAAAAAGAGATTAACAGAGGGAAAAGCCTAAAACCACCTACAAAACATTTGTGGATAGAAGATCCGAAGGTGAGGAAGACACAAATATTTAATATAAATATGAATACCTAATATAAATACTTAATACAAATATTCACTACAACATGCCTTGGTTAGAACTAAAATGTACCCATAGAAAACGCCCAGGTCTGCTAGCAGATGGAAGCAAATCAGGACAGAGTTAGAAACAAACAGGAATACTGTGAGAACTGACAGATGCCCCACGCTGACATCGAAGAAGAGAGATGTGCAAAACATTGTAGAAAATCAGTAGGAGCGAGTACGTCAGGGGGAAAAGGGAAGAAGAAGTGGCCTATGGTAGTTGCGAATAAGGTGGGTGCTGAGCTAACACTGGAGGACTCATTCAGAAACACTGTGCTTTTGGCATTCGAGAAAGAAACTCCCATTTTGATGTATTTTGTCTCTGTAAGGAAGCAAGGTTGCATTGTGACAAATGAACAGAAGTCATGGCTGGCACGTTTTTCATCCAAGAACTAATGTAATCTTAGGTCAGACATGCGAAAACTTTAGCCGAAAAGTATTAGATGTCTGTAGAGAACAGACTTGTGGTTGCCAAGGGGGAGGGATTTGGGGGAGGGATGGATTGGGAGTTTGGGATTAGCAGATACAAACTATTATATACAGAATGGATAAACAACAAGGTCCTACTGTAGAGCACAGGGAACTATATTCAATATCCTGTGATAAACCATAATGGAAAAGAATATGAAAAAGAATGTATATATGAATAACTGAGTCACTTTGCGGTACAGCCGAAATTAACACAACATTGTAAATCAACTATACTCCAATAAAAAAAAAAAGTAGATGTATGTTTCAAAAATGGTCTAATATTATTTATAAGGTAATAGGAAGTGCCACATAAAAATACATGTTTGATAGACCAAGTGGGAGAAAAAAAAAAAAATCCATCTATGACGGTTTTTTTCCATGAAAGGAAATGAATGGTTGGGACGATAAGCCCGTTACTGAAGAGTCTGAGTGATAAAGAGATAAAACAAATTGAATAAACATTGAACACAATTTCCGGGAAACCTTCTCCATCCTCCTATATCACCATCACACCTTCTCTTAGGTTGTGGGCAAAGCAGATTCCATCCATCCTGGGACACATCACCCTGCGTTCCTACAATTACACGCACACACGTCCCGCGATACCGGGCTGAGAAGGCAAGGGAAGGAATTAGTGGGTGAATATCGCAAACGTCAAGAGCTGTTGGGAATGCAGCCTTCGGTCGAGATTTTCAACCAAAAGGAAAAGGAAATCCTAAGACCTGAAATATATCCTTGAAGTGATTTACGTATACGCGCTTTTTCTTAATTGCAACAAAAGTTCTGGTTGGGCGAGGGCTTCTCCTTCTTAAGGTAAGCTGGAGTACAGGAAAGTTCTCTGCAGCTTTCATTTGAAAATGCCACAGCCCCCGTGAGTTCAGCTTCAGCCCTCTATTTGTTGTCTCTGACCCTTCAGGTTTAACTTCCGATAATCAGACAAAGGAGAATCAGACCACCAACACAAACTGAAGTCATTAATAAAGACAAAAACTAAGCATAGCCTTTCTTACACCAATCAACTCCTGAGACACAGGCAGCTGTAATTAGAATCTTCTCTCTTTTCTTAGGTGCATTTTAGAGGCAAAATTAATTTTTTAACTGGGTGAACATCTTAGTGAACAAAGCAACCATTTTTCCTCAATTACTATTGTAATGCTGTTGCAATTTTAAACCTCACTTATCTCCTATTTTCAAAAAAGGCACCTTTAAAAGAGCTAGATATACACAAATTTTTTTAGAATGAATTCTATTTTCCTACTGCTTTTTGTTGTGATTTAAGATTAAAAAAATTTTTTTTGAAGTCTTAAAAGTCAAAATTGTTTATCGTTTTTCTATAAACAATGTATGGGCTTCCCTGGTGGCGCAGTGGTTGAGAATCTGCCTGCCAATGCAGGGGACACGGGTTTGAGCCCTGGTCTGGGAAGATCCCACATGCCGCGGAGCAACTAGGCCCGTGAGCCACAATTGCTGAGTCTGTACGCCTGGAGCCTGTGCTCCGCAACAAGAGAGGCCACGATAGTGAGAGGCCCATGCACCGTGATGAAGAGTGGCCCCCACTTGCCGCAACGAGAGAAAGCCCTCGCACAGAAACAAAGACACAACACAGCCATAAATAAATAAATAAATAAAATTAAAAAACAAACAATGTATGTTTCAGGTGTACTATTGAGGTTTTTCAAATGATGCTTTAAGAAAAAGTCACAGGAGAGAAGTTTCCAACAAACTTGAATTGAAAAGCTAGCAGGATTTATGGGGCTCCATGGATTCCACATCAGCATAACCACATCCCATGGATTTCTGTACAACCAGCTGGTCTGGAAACTCTCACACTAATGCGAGCATTTAGTTTATAGACTTATATTCATCTGCTCAAAAATCTGCGGCAGAATCTCAGAGCCAACTATCTACCAGTCTTTTAAGATAAATTTTACCATAAAATCAAGTTGTCATTACATTGAATTTTCACTAACACTGCTTCATAGGTCAAAACTGAAAGCCAAACTTTTTGAATACACGCGGAACAGTAAATTTAAACTCACAATTCCCACTGTAATGCAAGAAAAGTTACCGGTGTCCTAATAATGCTTTCGTGAGTTCTTCTAAAATGCAATGGGCGTAAGGATATGAGATGATTAAGTTAGGCCATTCAATTTGCTGAGACAACGAAATTACAGAAACACTATCATTAGAGAATTATTCAATTATAGAGAAGACACTGAATATAAAAGCTGAAAGGGGTTCATGTTTTAAAAGGGTGGAAACAGCATTCCAGCTCTAAGTTTTTGGAAAAATGAGCAACAAGTTGGGAACTGTAATATGTAGGCGTCCAACTAATCAAGACAAACGGGAACTGGATCTTAACCACACCACCACTCAATTCTAGTTTACGGGTACCAGTGTACTTACTGCTGGCAAGCTTGTGCTTTCTGAGCGAGGAACAGGGCGTGCGTTCGCTGTGTCTGCCAGTTGCCGGGGTGTCAATGCTCGCCGCCTGGCTGACTTCCAGGTAGCAATGCTTTCCCAACAAGCTGGCAAGATTCCTGAGCCATCCGGAGGTGGCTCCAGCTCACTGCTGCCCTGACGCTACATTTCTAAACCCTGATCCCAAATGGCTCTCTTCTTTTCTAGCAAAGTATTTGGAGGTTAGGAGGCAGCCCTCTTACCACTGACAATTATGGGAAGTGTCTCCCGTGTAGTGATTACCATAAACTCCTACCAGCACAGATCCGAGATGATGTCGGTCATCTCCTCTAACTAGTACTAGTTGACTTTCTGTATTCTCTAGTTGACAGGTAACTCCACACACACGAGTGACACTTCCTTACACACCTGTGCACTCCCAGCTGTTTGCACAGCCTGCAGCCCATCCTGAGCTAAGAGGTAAGCAACTCCCTGGCAGAGAATCTGGTCTATTTTGCTCCCTGACAGGTGTGCAGCCTAGCCTAGAAGGTGCCACATAGTAGATGCTCAATAAATACGGGTAGAACAAATGAACAGATGAAATACTGAGCAAACAGCCATGGAGCCATGTGTGACAGCCAAGGCAGCAACCACTGTTACTGAGTTTCAGGCACAATCTGAAAAGCAGATGAGACGATTCATAAAACCCATGGTTTCCTGAGACCCTTTAGCTAGATGGATGATTCCGGTGTGGAAACACCGTCATTTTTCCTCGTTTGCTGCTGCTTCAAGACAGAAGATAGTAAGGAACTGCATAAGAGAAAATGTCACGTGTGTGTGTCTTAGAAGCAAGTTTTATCCCCAGGCCAGCTGCCCATCAGAATCTGGGTCTTGTTTTTCTCACTTACTCCTATTTTCTGCCTCTTCCTGTCCCTTTTCTGTTTACTCCTCCACATAATGCACTTCTCCAGCCCCTGATCCAATATGTTTCTTCCGGCTCCTCTAACTCGAAGGGGTTGGCTTTATTTAAATGCAATTCTGCAAGGCTCAGGACGTGATATCATCCTTCTTTAAACAGCCAAGAGTCCCCGAGACTTTGTTCTTTACGCTTCTCGCAGGCTCCGTATCAAAGGAAGTGGCGAGGACCACATCTCTCATTTACGATGAGATGGCTCAGATCTAAATGCTGCCAATAATCCTAAAAAGAGACAGCATTCCTATGGGTGTTAGGAATCATGGACACATTGATGAGATAGGTAAATAGGATCCCTCCGGGCCTAGAATCGTGCGCCCATGGTTTTGCCATATTGGTCTTAAAGAAGCTACCTCAAGGAAGCTGTCCAGATTTAAAGTATAAACGTTGAAGGGTAGACCTGGTGTGATTTCTTTGGGTAACGGAGGGTTATAATTTTCCACTCTAAGAATAATGGAGCAGCTGCTCTTTAAATGATGTCTTTGGTAAACTGACTGGGTGAGCAGGATGGGGTGAGGGGTACCTTGAAATCCAGCATCAGAGTCACCTGAGTTTTTACAAAGTCATCAGCTGCAGGGGATAAACAAGCTGCTCTGAGAATCTCACCTCTGGGAGCAGAATCCCAAAACACACTAGAGAAGTGGGGAGTTTCATTTTCCTACTGAAGAGGAACCTCAAAGTCCAATATCAGCATTTACCTCTGGGATATACAGCAGGGGTATAATAGTTGCTGGATTCCCACAGACTCCTAGGCATCTTAGCGATGTGCGCCTTACTGTAATTCTAAGTTTAAATACATGAAAACCAGATGTGAACCTGTCACTACACCGACGATTCTCACTTGGTTCCACTTGGTCCTTTATGCTTGTTAGAAATGCACCCCTGTATCCGCTGTTGGAAAACCCAAAGAAGGTCCCATCACTGATACAGTACACGATTTAAAACACACCTGGGTTTGGGAACCATGATAACATCAAAGCGTTTGAACTCTGTCTTAAATATCTACATCTAGCAAATACACACGATCCATGACCAAACACAGATCGATGAGTCATGACCCCTACCTTCGAGGCTCGGGAGAGAAGGTCGGGTAAACATCTCAAAGGCACTCGGTGCCAGTGCAAAAGCTACAGGACAGCAAGCAGAAAAGACGGCTTTCAGGGGGGTTGGGGCGGATGGATAAGCATTAACCAGGAAGGGAAAAGAAAGGAAGTCCTCCCAGGTTGAGGGAGCTGCAAGCACATGTCACGGCAACGCGTGACGCCCTACCTGGACAACCAGGGGACCGGGAGGCGTAAGAGAAGAAGGGACGAGGAGGAGGCCGGAGAAAAGCAAAACTAAGCATCTTTCAGGCATCTCATGAGAGCAACGCCCTCTTGCAATGTCTTCTGTTCCCATGGCCGTGACTGCCCATAGCCGTACAAGCATGGAAAGAAAGATGTGTCTACTCACTGTTCTGTGGGTGCCAGCGCACGGCGTTCAGGTAGAAGTTGCAGTAGTGGAAGAGAAACTCGTGATCTGAACGATGGCTTCTCCCTTGAAGCAGGGGCATCAGGTCACGTCCATCGATGATCCTGGGGGATAAAGCAGGTGGGCCTCAGGGGACCACATCAGCCTTGGGCTAAAACATCCCGACGTCTGCACTGTCCTTCCAGCAAGTGGGGGCATGACAGAGCTACAACATGGTAACGAAGTAACGAGCCCAGGACACTAACTGACCCACGTTGGGCGCCATATGCAACGTAGGGAGGCCAGCTCTGCTCGTGCATGAACTCATTTCATCCTCCAAGCAGCGCCGTGAGTTGTGACCAGTATCATTCCAGGATGATGGGATGAAGAAATGGAGTGATTCACCCAACGCCACGTGTGTCGTAAGAGCCAATGGGATTGAAACCCAGCTGACTGGGCGTCCGTGCTTTCCACTGCTTTCCCCTGCTACTGCTCCTATACCGAGTTTTCTGCCTATTGCCTTGGCGGGCAGTGTATTCATAAACTACGGATCTACTGAAAATAAGAATTTCTGACAATCTGAGTCTTAAAAAAAGATAATATACAGCACAGGGCAACTTAGATTGGATGGACTTCAATGCAAATGAAGTTCTAAGTCCCAGTGACGTGATTTGTAAATAATAATGATGATGATATTAAATACCCCGAAGATATAAATGTACTCACATGTATTTACATATCACATACACACATTACATATATGTTTACATTCTCAAAGGTAAATATATCTCTTCTATAACTATGCCGAGAAGGGGAACTTTCCAGATGGTACGCAATAACTGTATACGACTGCTGATGAGCAAAATTAAGACTATTTGGATGTTACATAAAGGAAAAAAGCCTATAATTTTGTTTTGAGTGAAACATACATTAACAGCCACTAGAGAAATTGAAGTCGTCGATTACCATTAGGCCACTGCCACCTAAACCTGGGGCAGAAAGCTACTTGGAAAGAGGTAGATTGTTGAACTTGAGGGTTTTCTTTCTCTGATTAAAAACATTCCAAGACAAATATCATATGATATCGCTTATATGTGGAATCTAAAAAAAGGGTACAAATGAACTTATCTACAAAATAGAAATAGAGTCACAGATGTAGAAAACAAACTTATGGTTACCAGGGGTAAAGGCGTGGGCAGAGGGATAAATTGGGAGATCGGGACTGACATATACACACTACTATATATATAATAGATAACTAATAAGGACCTACTGTAGAGCACAGGAAACTCTACTCAATACTCTGTAATGGCCTAGGTGGGGAAAGCATCTTAAAAAGAGTGGATATGTGTATATGTATAACTGAATCACTTTGCTGTACACCTGGAACTAACACAACATTGTAAATCAACTATACTCCAACAAAAAATTTTAAAAAAAACAACAAAACACTCCATCCCTGGCCCTTCCTACTATGAGGAACTGAGAAACCGGAACTTTAACTTGGTTATGTAATGTGGGTAAGCACTCTTGAGAGGTCCTACATTCCCTTGAGTTTTTTTTTTTTTTTTCTTTTTTCTTTGTGGTTTATTTTGGTGTTGCTAAAAACCCCATCATGTAATTATTGCTGACTGCTTCTCTGGTCCCCACCTTAGTTATTAATCACGCGCTCCGCACAATTCCACGGAACTGAAAATATTCTATTATTGTAAGTTAAAAATAAGAACAAAAGACAGAATCGGCTCACTTTCCAAGCCTGATTCTCATTTGCCACGAGAGGAACAAGGTAGACAGATGATTCTATCCAGAAGCAGTGTGTTCTCTGAATACCAGTTCTATCCTGAAATGGCCGATATTGTGAATTTCAAGAAAAACTCAGTCCTTAAGATTAGGAGAGCCTAAGTAGGTGGAAAGGAAGCAAGGGATGAGGGGAGAGGAGCAGAGAGGAGGACCTGAGCATAAAAAGCCCCCAGTGGTGAAAATCCTGAAGGTGAGAGATGGACAGATGGGCCCAACCCCTCTCCACCGCCTTTAGCTCCACGTGGAGAGAAGGACTTTCCACGGTGGCTCAAGGGTGAGAATGAATCTCCGTTTCTCTGACTCAATGTCTAGCTCATTTCTCGAAGCTGTTTTTCATCATAAACCCACAAAACTCAGCACTTAAGAACCCAGGAGACAGAACTGTTTTCTTAAGATTGGTATTTCATAACTGAACTGGGCCTGATCCTACAAAGGGGGATTTAACGACAAAAAGAAGACTGCAAGTCTCATAGACTTTTTTTCTGACTTCCAAGCAAAAGATTTGTCTCTTTTTTTTAAGGAGGGAAGCAAAGTCTGTTCTGCAAACTTCTTTTTTCTTGCACTGCAGAGACAGATCTCATTTATTTTTTACATCCTATACCTAACGCACTCTTTCCTGGAAGCCAGCAATAAATCACGCTGCGATGGAAACCACTGTTGAACAGTGCTGGAGAAATATGGCTTGTCAAAAAGAGGCTCATTTCTGCCATGAAAAATGGAAAGTGACTCTATTAAGCTAAACTTTTAAAGGGTGTCTGAGCTATCAAAATACTTGGGATGGCTGGGATGTAAATGTCTGTACAACATCACGATTCGTGGCAGAAGGGCCCATACACTTTCAAAGTGATGCGAAGCACCGCCGCTTCCCTATGGGAATTGTCTGATTGGCCTTTTCTGTAAACAAATTCAACTTTTCATGGCAAGTTTGCAGGACAGCCACGGCTACAAAATTAGATGCTTTTTTTCCCCTGGTGTCTGCATGATTCTGCGAAAAATGTCCTCATTTGAGATTGTCTTTAACTTGGAAAGTGAGATGATTCTCTTTGGGTTCCTGACTCATGACAACCATGGGGATAGTAACAATTCAGTGTCAAGGAGATGACTCATGACAACCATGGGGATAGTAACAATTCAGTGTCAAGGAGAGTCATGTCTGAATTTCAGGTCAAATTCAATAGCATGGGGATGACTTTCACGTAACTGAAAAGAACATGTTTGGGGAACTTTTGGGGGGGACAGTGACCTCATCCCCCCACGAATGTGCTATCTCTCTCTCAGCTGAGTCAGTGACCCACGTACTTGGGGACGTCCCTCCGACCCACCTGGTCCACTCTGGGGAGGATTTGGGGATCACAGCAGAAGGGGAAGGCTTGGGGGACTGAAAAAGAGGTTAACTTGGAGCACAAGGTGAGTTACCTGTTGCCATATTCAAAATAAGGTGATTCATGGAAGCAACCTAAGTGTCCATTGACAGAAGAATGGATAAAGGAGATGTGGCACATATATACAATGGAATATTACTCAGCCATGAAAAAGAAATGAAATTGAGTTATTTGCAGTGAGGTGGATGGACCTAGAGTCTGTCGTGCAGAGTGAACTGGGTCGGAAAGAGAAAAACAAATACCATATGCTAGCACATATATATGGAATCTAAAAAAAAAATGGTTCTGATGAACCTAGGGGCAGGACAGGAGTAAAGATGCAGACGTAGAGAATGGACTTGAGGACACGGGGTCAGGGTGAAGGGTAAGCTGGGACAAAGTGAGAGAGTGGCATGGACTTACATATAATACCAAAGGTAAAACAGATAGCTAGTGGGAAGCAGCCGCATAGCACAGGGAGATCAGCTCAGTGCTTTGTGACCACCTAGAGGGGTGGGATAGGGAGGGTGGGAGGGAGACGCTAGAGGGACGGGATATGGGGATATATGTATATGTATAGCTGATTCACTTTGTTATACAGCAGAAACTAACACGACATTGTAAAGCAATTATACTCCAAAAAAGATGTAAAACAAACAAACAAAAAAATAAGGTGATTTTTTTCACTGTAGAGTAGGAAAGGAAACATTTTTAGAAGAAAGCACATAGATCTCTGATAAACTAAAGGGAATCCCAAGTACCTAGAAAGTCTCTTTCATAATTAAAGGTGTTTCCACCCGTAAACATCAAACATTCTGCCATATGTGAATAGAAAGCAAGATCAATTATAAGTAATCACACGTACGTGAAGAGTTTCGACTTTTATTCTGCAAAGTGGAGCTGAACTGGGTACAGCTTGCTGTTTTATCTGTAGGGCTCTACGGAAGAAGTCTTCTGTGGTCACCCAGCTAGATGTCAGCAAAATTTAGTGGGAGAACCAAGTCACTCCCCTTGCCTTCATCAGACATAAGTGATACCAAGCATTTGGATTTCTTTTCCAAACTTGGAAAAAAAAAAATGAAATCGAATTTTCATTATGGAATAGGAGAACTGGGCATGCCAATCTTTATTAAGAGGGAGCGTGGTCATAGACTCACTATGGTAATACTCTATCTGCTTGCAAAGACGAGGCTGACAGGTTTTCACTTCAATGAATTAATGTATTTAGGTATTATACTTTTGTTGCCTATGTTTTATATCACAGAGAAAGACTGCCCTCCATTTATGTCCAGAATCAGCTTATTTGGAGACGCAGGGGGAATGATTTTTCCGCATATCCTGGGGTGATGGCCACGGTAGGTATGAAGGAAAGATTCACTGCCAAGAGGAATCTCATATAGGCACACCACGGGGTTGAATTAGAGAATTCTCAGGGCAGCGCTGAGACTCTGCAAAGTGAAAATCTCTACGTGTAACCCTGGGACTGCCGCTCTTTTTACCTAAGCAGAAACCCTGCATCGAAGGGCTTTTCATTTCTCACCAAGCTAGGATTGATCAGGAACGGCACTTGCTTCTTGAGAATTACAAGGCTGTACTTGAAGGAGAGGGGTCTTCTGAACAAAACTCCTCTCGTTCAATGAAAAATGTGGAAAAATGTGAGGGAACCTCATTAAGTGACTGTCATATAGCCTGGGTCCAACTCTCTGAATGTGTTTATTCACCTGAGAAACGTAAATTTAATATTGCTCAAGCAAGAAATCAGGGAAGCTGATTTCCACCAATCTTAGTGGGAGAGAGTTAGGCTGTTTTCTAAAGAGTAGATACCTATGTATCAGATTTATAGATGGATATGGATAAATATGAGGATATTATCCAGATGCTCTTATTGAAAAGTTTTGACGAGGTTTTCATTATGTAGATAACGGCATTTTCCATAAAAGAGCAATAATAAGCTTTTCAGCAGAATTCTCACCCTCAGCACTCCCAACATATTGGGCTGCATCTCTCCTTGCTGGAGGGTGGCATCCTGTGCATTGTAGGATGTTTAGCAGCAGCCCTGGCCTCTATCCACTAGATGCCAGCAACATCCCGAGTCAAAACAATCAAAAATGTCTCTAGACATTGATAAACGGCCCCTGGGAGGGACAGTCACCCCAGCTGAGAACCATCCCTTTAGATGGTCAACGTCTCCAGGGCAGACACACAAGGATGTCTTCTAGACCTGGCTGGTAACATGATCTAAATAGTATATTGTGAGATCATTTTATTTCCATGAGCAACCTGGAAGCAGACTGCTGTTTTCTTATCTGTGCTGTCTCTTGGAGGACAATGACATCTTATAGAGCCTTGGACCAAAACCCAGACATAATATCATTGGGTTGAGCTGGACCATCAACAGGTGAGATCCATTGAAAGAACCTTCAGTACTCAGAATGGGTTCCACTGATGACACTGGCTCATGCACAAAATGTTTGGGTCAGCTTAGGAGGGAGACTGCTTCCTTCCTCAATGGGCACGTGCGAGAAAAACGGGATGACCCCCATTAACCTCAGATTGGGGTGGGTGCGAGGTGCCGGCAGCAAGATCTCCCTTTAGGGATCTTCCTCTTTGCCTCTGAACTTTTCCCTTCCCTCGGCTCTTTCCAGTGAGGTGGAAAACCAGTTAAAGACAGTGTGAAAGCAGGGACTTCCCTGGTGGTCCAGTGGTTAACGCTCTGCGCTCCCAATGCAGGGGGCCCGGGTGCGATCCCTGGTCAGGGAACTAGATTCCACACGCATGCTGCAACTAAGGGTTCGCGTGTCGCAACTAAGAAGTCTGCATACTGTGACTAAAGACCTGGCACAGCCCAATAAATAAATAAATAAATATTTTAAAAATAATTAAAAAATAAAGATACTGTGAAAGCAGAGAGTACCGACGAATTTAATATCATGAACCATGAGAGAAAAATGTACTTAATGAAACTATCTGAACATTCAGTGTGCACTGGTCATGGAACTATTCAGATTTATTCCAAGGGAAAGAACCAGGGCCAAAGAATAAATAAAATAAGGAGTGAGAGTTTTAGTTTTCTGTAAGAAAAGACTTTTGATGAGTTACTCCTGCCAAGTTTTCTGTCATTAGAGGGGAAGAAGAATAGTTTGACTGGAACAGAAGCTCTTAGAAGCCCCTTCAGCCCTCATCGTGATGATTCTCTGAGCCCAGATAGACATGAAACATGTAAGTGGAAACAACTCTACTTCCCTACCTGTTACCTCTCAATATGGCGGGTGAAACAAAAATGGCAAGTATTCATGCATCTCTACTCTGCACTTGACATGCTCTAGTGCTTTCCATCCTGTGCAAGTGTGAACCCATTTGCAGGAGAAGAAATCAAGGCCCAGGAAGTTCAACGCTTCGGCAGCAGAGAAGCCGCAGCAGTACAGCTCCGGGAATCTCTGCTCTTCTCTGGAGCGCCAGCTACCCTGACGGTGTGGTCCAGAGACCCACGGGGATGCCTGAGACCCTTCAGGAGGTCTGTGAGCTCAAACTGTCTTTGCAGTAATTCAAAATGTTATTTGCCTTTTGTACAACCACTCTTTCATGAGCTTACGGTGGGTTTCCCCAGCGGCTCCATTATCACTCTGTCAGCCGATGCAATGTGTGCTTGGGCCCTCTTGTGTTTAAAAACTTTTATTTCCAGGTTTAATTGCTCATATGACAAACACTGATAGATATCACCCACAGAAACACAACATCTTTGGGCTCCTGGATCTGGGAAGAGTGTACATGGATCTCGAGACCACAAAGTTTGAGAAGGGCTGAACTCTACAATTCTGCCTTTCCCATCTGTGTGTGTGTGTGTGTGTGTGTGTGTGTGCGCGTGCGCGCGCGCATGCACTTTGAGAGGATGGTGTACCTAATGCAGAAATCTGAAAAAAAAAAAAATGAAGAATGAACCAAGGTTGCGCACAATGGGAGGTGAGCAAACCTCTCCACGGACTCAGCTCTGGCTGAGCTGTAGTTTTCGTCTCTGGTTTCCAGTTTCCTCTTGGTTCCGTCGGCAGCTGAATTTGAACAAGATTTGCAGCCCGTGTGCCTGCTGTCACCCTGGACTGCCACCCAACTAATGAAAACAATGAATCAGTGTGCCTCACTTAGAACTCTTCAGATTGGTAATAACACTTAAGGAGAAACCACTGGCGATGCCATCGGAAGTTGTATTTAAATTTAAGAGAAAGACATTTCATTTAGAACTCGCTAAATGAAGACGTGCTGGGAAAAAAGGGGCCTGACTGGGGACCCAACTGCCTTTCTCGCTGCTGCAGCAAAGAGCCGGTGAGCAGGGCCAGGAGGAGAGGTGTGGGACGAAACAAGGGAGGTTAGAGGGCATCTGTCCAGCTGCCCTTCTGCAAGATGATGATGGGCACAGACGAGAGAGAGAGAGAGAGAGAGAGAGAGGAGAGAGAGGAAGGGGGAGAGGTTCCACGGAATGCCAAAAGAGGGAGGCTCAGTTAAAGACCGTCCATCCCATAGGATTTCCCTGGTGGCACAGTGGAGAAGACTCCACACTCTCAATTCAGGGGGCCCGGGTTCAATCCCTGGTCAGGGAACTAGATCCCACATGCATGCTGCAACTAAGAGTTCACATACCACTACTAAGACCTGGTGCAACCAAATAAATGAATAAATAAACAAATATTAAAAAAAAAAAAAAGACTGTCCATCCCCTTCAGGCTTTGGACTTTATTTCCCACTGGGCTAACAGGATGGACAGAGCTGTGTTTACATTGCTGGACCCACCAGTAAGTCCCATAACTGGGCGTGGATAACGGGTCCAGCCGGAAGTAGCACATGCCACCGTGCAGGCAAGGTGGAACACCGTTGTCCGCAAAATCTGAAGGAGACTGTCCCGAGCACCTGGGGGTCACAGTACCTGTCTTCCGGCAGAGGGGACCCCGCAAGTTTGGCCACCGTGGGGAAGATGTCCATGTTGCTTGTTGGCTCATCGATCTCCAGCCCAGCCTGGATCACTCCCGGCCATCGGAGGATGCCTGGAACCCGGATGCCTCCTTCCCAGTTGTTGGCTTTTCCCCCTAAAATGCCGAAGGAGAGGCATCAAGGAGATTTATACGTCTTTCCAACACGTACCTCAATGCACTCTTCAACGCTCAACGTGGGGTGGCCGATTTGGAAGAACCTAGTGATTTAATGACATGGGTTCAATGAGAATTTCACAAGCAATACAGTATCTCTTGTGGTGAAAAAAATATATTGGGTTGGCCAAGAAGTTCGTTTGGGTTTTTCCATAAAATGTTACGGAAAAACCCAAACGAACTTCTTGGCGAATCCAATATATATATATGTCATGGTCACTACATGCATGACACACGGCCAGCATTGTCTGGTGGACACAAGTGCTGACTCTGTAATCAGGGAGACTCAAATCTCGCAGCAACAAAGACTTATAACAATGTTTCTGGAGTCATGGCGTTCAAATTCCATTTCTACTTTTTACCACTGGTAGGAGGCTAAATAATGGCACCCCCAAATGTCCACTTGCAACCCCTGGAATCTGGGGATATGGTACCTTATCCGACAAAAGGAGAGATTATTCTGGATTATGTGAGTAGGTCAAATAGAATCATGAGCGTCTTTATAAGGCAAAGAGGGAAGCAGGAAAATTGGCATCAGAGCAGCTGAGGCTGTAGTCAGAGAGACTGGAAGGTGCTACGTCACTGGCTTTGAACAGAGAGAAAGGTGCCCCAAGCCAAGGGACGCAGGCGGCCTCTCGCCACTGGTAAAGGCAAGGAAACAGCTGTTCCCCGAAAGCCTTCATAAAGGAACACGGTTCTGCCGACACCTCGATTTTAGCCCACGTGGACCCATTTTGGACATCGGACCTGCAGAACTGTAAGATCATCCATTTGTGTTGCGTTGAGCCACCAAATCGGTGGTGATTTCTTGCAGCAGCCCTAGGCAATGAAAACACCAGTTCTGTGCCCTTGGGGCCATGGATCAACCGGCTGTGCCACACATTCCAGACACGTAAGATGTGAGTATTCCACAGGATTATGATCCCCAGCCTGAAAGACAAGGGGCCACTGACCATAGCCATTTTCATCATTGCTATTATTTTAGCACTGGCATAGCTCTTACTGTTTAGTTGGGAAAACGAGCTTTGCACGTATGAGGCAATTCGAAAATAACTAAATAGAGCATGAAAGGGGTATCAGGAAGGGCTGGAGGGGTGAGCTGGGAGTGGGTCACAATGTCAACAGAAGATGCTCCCCAAGGTCTCTCACTAATGGTCCTCGGGGAAGGGAGACAGCAGCATGGCGGCCTTGGGCTCAAAGAGGCCAGAGATGCTGGATCCCTCCAGCAGGGAACACGCGGATGGATGGAAAAATAGATATGCTGCTTCCCCAGGAGTAGTTCCCCATGACTTTATAACAAGCTGTGCATAACTCTGATTGCAGCCCAGCAAAAAGCACAGAGGATGCCTCTTCCCTGGGAACACGGGCCCTGAAGCGACAGACTTTGAGTTGGTTTGCGAAGGAGAAATAGGGTTGGCAGAGAAGGACAGGGGACTGCAAGGGAGATACAAGAAAAACAGGTGAAGGAGTGTGGATTCTTTCTGAAAATGTCTGAACAGAGAAAAGAGCATGGTCTAAATTTAAAATTTGGTCGAGTCATTGTCAAATTCACGCATTTAACGTCCCGGTGGCACTCGGCCGTGACAGGAAGTCACAGACAGATGATGGCTGAGTTAATCTCTCCAGGAAGGTGCAGAGAAAGTTCTTCTACCATTCACTCCGAGACTCTTGTCAGGAACAGCTGTCTCTAAACCACGCTTCTATTTTTGTTTTTACGCATGCTGCCACCCGGCAGGTCAAATGCCTTTGAATGGCAAGAGCATATGCTTGTCATTCTTTTGCTTGATGTGGGCACAGAGTTTTATGAAATACTCTGTCATTTTTTGTCCTCTTGGGCATCTCCCCACCCGATAACACTGGTTCCCTGGATTAATGGGAACCACAAGGAAGCACGTGACGAATCTCATTCACACTAAAGTCTTTCTCACCCAAGATGCCATAGTTTACACTCTCCTCGATGTATTCAGTCCAGGGACTAAATCGCCACCAATTATAGATGGGAGATGTGACAAAACTGCCCAGGTTCTATCAAACTGTCATCCACCTGTTATCAGGGCAAAAATAAACAGCAGCTATCTGCTCATGTCACTGCTTGAAGGAGAGGTAAAGAACTGAAGAACACCCTTAAAATAACTGACCCGGTTTCAAAAGCTAAAGGTGACTATTTAAGCAAGACATCAAACGGCTAAATCATCTGAGCCAGGAGGTGGCACGTGTTTTCTTTGAAAAGCCAGGGAATAACTATTTTAGGTGGTTTGGGTGGCTTGCCCAACTCCTCAGAAGCTCAGAAGCAGGAGGGCCAGACACCAACAAATCAACATGGCTGTGTTTCAGGAAAACCTGATCTACAGAATCAGGCATCAGGCTGGATCTGGCCCAAATGCCATAGTTTATTGAGCCCTGCTCTTTTTCTTTTTTCTTTTTTTTTTTATTGGAGTGTAGTTGATTTACAATGTTGTGTTAGTTTCTGCTGTACAGCAAAGCGAATCTGTTATACATATACATATATCCACTCTTTTTTTAGATTCTTTTCCCCCATAGGTCATTACAGAGTATTGAGTAGAGTTCCCTGTGCTACACAGTAGGTCCTTATTAGTTATCTATTTTATATATAGTAGTGTGTATGTGTCAATCCCAATCTCCCAATTTATCTCCCGCCCTTACCCCCTGGTAACCATAAGTTTCTTTCCTACATCCGTGACTCTATTTCTGATATGTAGGTAAGTTCATTTGTAGCCCTTTTTTTTTGATTGATAGATTCCACATATAGAGCCCTGCTCTTAAAGTTACTGAGTTTAGATTTGGGGAGAAGGGTGAGTGCATCAGCCCTGACCATACTCCGTAATATTAACTCCTTCAGTGTTAGGGGGGAAATGTCACTGCAACTTCCACTGATGATTTATTTTCTCACTTAATTGGACTCCTTCATATCTTCTGCAAGAACGAAAAACTAAAGAATCTCTCCTTCAGCCTGGAATGTAAAGTAACCACATCCTGGCTCTGGGCCAGCCTTTCAATACCATTCCTTAGTTGAGCGGAGTCTCACCTAAGTGCCCCAGCAATCAACTCACCCCATCCCGCCTTCTGCAAAGTTCTGCTGCTGTTTTCTCTGCCAGGATTTTCCCCCAACCCCCAATCATTTCTACAAACCCTCGAAAGCCTGCATAACACGCTCTTCCTATCTAATCAAGGCTTCTACAACCACTACCACACGTGATGTCTTCCTACTCTCCATTTCCTGAGCACTTTTCAAGGTTCTCGTTTATGGGAGGTGTGATAATCAATGCGATGCCCATCTCATCATCCCAGTGGGACCAAGAGTACTTGAGAAGAAACTCTAATCTACTGTTGAATCAACTGCGGTCCACAGCGTAATACCTTCCAAATAGAGAAGGTCCAATATATGCAGTGAATGAACGAAATAATGGATGAATTGATGCAGAGTATTCCTGGGGGGGGGGAAAAAAAGAGAACCTTACAGATGGGAGTGGTTATAAACTCCTGTTTCCAACCTGTTTTGGTCCCTTAACTTTGCTAGGCTTTTTCATTCCCCTAACCTGTTGCATTCCAAAAGTTCTCTCCTCCAGAGTCTTACCCAACAAGCTTATCTTCTTAGTCTCACTGTGCATTCCATCCAGGAAAATGAGCTCAATTAGCACGAAATACACCAACTCCCTGCCCTCCCAGACCTCAGATTATCCACCGATGTCACATCCCCAACCATGTCCCCCCCTCCAGGCAACCTTGGCCTCCGTCACCCACAGACCACATCACTCCCACCTGCTCCGTCTCAAAAGTGAGTGATCTCAACACTCTATTATCTAACCACACACCTCTGCCTTCCAATACAGCTTTCTCAACCTTGGGCCCAAACTCTGCAATATTGAACCCTGTCGTACCACGGTCACACGTTTTGTCAAATAAAACCCAATGCAGTCAACTCGTCTAAGACTGCGATCATTCAGTAGTTCAGTTTTCTACTTAAGTGGACAGTCCCAGTTGTTCCAAATGACACTTCAATTTTCGGGATGTTTGCTAACTTTATCCTATGTGGTCCCGATGACCAGCTCAGATCATGCCATATACCATTTCCATCACATTCTTGCTAAAAGACTGGATCCCAGAGAACCTCTGACACATATTCATGCCTTCCCAGTACAATACCAGCCCTCAAGGAAAATATCTATCTGTTCTCTGTAAATCGAGATCTTCTCAACTTTGCGCATCTGGTTAAAGTGACCAAATGGGGTCCCTTCCTGTTCCTGGAATCCAGTGTTCCCCACGTGCAGCTGGCACGTCAACCCTCCCCCAGAATACTACGTGTCACCCCCATGCCCCGCCCTACCCCGCCTTCAGTAGGTAACTGTTTCCTTCTGCAGAGAGGAAACAGAGGGCTTCATTTGGGAACACCTTCAAATTCCAGCCACTATCCCTTCTCAATGCACCAGCACCTGCTCTCCACATTCCCTCCCAGACTAGACAAGGTCCCTCCTCCTTGCAAAGATCAATCCTCCTACAGGTTGGGTCTCATTTCCCACAGTCTTCTCAGAAATCTGACATTCTCAGCTGCCCCCTGTACCTTCATGATCCATCTACTGAAGTTGACTTGAGAGAATGAAATACACTCCAACCTTCCCCATGACAAAGCCCCCCTTTCACAGCCCGTCTCCCTGCACAGACACATTTCTGAAAAGAATCTGAGACACTGCTCACCTTCCGCCCCACTTCTATCCAGCCAGCCTCTGTCCCTCGCTCTCCACTGAAAATACTCCTAGGAGCGTCACATGTATAATATACACAATGGACCCTTGGGGTCTACATCCTACTTGACTGTTTATCAGCATCCATTTCTACGAACCATGTTCTTCCCTGGATCTTCCCTTCCCTCCCAGTTTTCTTCTTATTTCCCTGTCATTCTCTCCATATCTCCTTTGTTGGATCATCATCTCCCGTATCACCTTTTATGTTCGGCTTGGTCCCTGACCCTCTTCTCTTCTTACACTAAATGATCCCATACACCAACCCAATATAGGTCTCTGCCCAGGAGTCCTAATTCCTAAAGGGAACCTCTATCTAGCGAATCACACCAGCCAAACATGTTACAGACAGCTTTGACGTCTTCCTTTCCCTCAAACCCAATATCTAATCAATCACCAATACCAGTGGGTTTACCAATACAACAACGTTGATTCATTGCCCTCTTCATTGAGTTAAACCACTGATCCTTCAAACCTAAGCTCAAGTGGTTTTCCATTTACATATTCACTCAAAAATAATTTGTTACAATATGTCAGGCACTCTTCTAGGTTCTGAGGATACAGATGTGAGTAGAACACATCTGGATCGTAGTTCTTGCACTGTGGCAGACAACAGTATTCCTTGCCCTCACTAAGGGCACTTAGGACACACTGTGCATGTACTGACTTCTTAATCATCTCGACAGTCTTCTACGATGTTCCTATAATAACAATCCTATCATTCAAATTCTAAAAACAAGGGAACCAAGTCTCTGCCTGGGAGTCCTAATTCCTCAAAGAACTTCTATCTACCCAATCACACCAGCCAAAAACATGAGACATCTTATGTTACCCCTCAATTCATCCCTATGTTCACTCCTTTACCCTCTCCTTATAGTGGATTTGGGTGATATTCTTGACCTCCAATTTTAACTACTACCCAAATAGCAATAACTATATATATACACACACACACACACACACACATACATATATATATACACACAATATATATACACACATTTCTTTCTATGTATCTATCTATCTACCTATGTCTGTTCATCTATCTCTATCTATCTATCTACCTACCTACCTATGTCTGTCTGTCTATCTATCTATCCATCCATCCCTATCTATCTATCTATCCATCCATCATATCTATCTATCTATCTATCTATCCATCCATCCATCATATCTATCTATCCCTATCTATCTATCTATCTATCCCTATCTGTCTGTCTATCTATCTGCTTCATTCTATCGGACATACTAACGTGGACGTAGGGTCCCTTTCATCAGCTACATCACCCAGTATCCCTTGTTTACACCTTCATCTCTAGCAACCGTGAGCTGCTGTTTTGCTCCCTGTAAGCATCTCACTCCTGCCTGGAATGAACTCTCCACCTCTCCTCTCCCAGCCAACACTTCCAAACATCAGCCTGCAAAAGGTCCGTGTCTCCTGGGAAGTTCTCTGAATTCCCAGGTTGGGGGAACAACGTCTAATCGTCCCTTCTCAGAGCTGCCTTTCTAGTTTGTTATTCCGAAACCATCTCCTTAGATGTCCATCTCAACCAAAGAATGTGAGCTACTAGAGGCTGGGGACCCTGTATTCGCTGTCATTATGTCCTAGAAGCTAGCCCCGAGCCTGGCATACTATGAAGGCTCAATATATGCGTGCTTGTCAGTGGAATTTAACTGAAGGAATGCACTGCTAGGTGAGGATAACATGTGAGCTTCTTTCAAAGAGGAAAAGCCTGGGGAAGCCTGGGGTATGCCTCCTGGCACACAAGTCCTGATACTAGCAAGACCAGCCAGCTTTGCCCTCTCTTGGGGAGCTGATGAAAATGTTTGCTAAAATCTGAAGAATGAACCTGAATGTAACCACCTCCTAATAAACTACCAGAGCCTCTTGCTGGTTTTTTTTTTTCCAACGAAAGCATCCGTTGCTCTGAAAGCTGTGTGACTGCGTGAGGCAAAGAGCCACCAAACTCAGTGACTGTAAGAAGCAACTCCTAAGCCATATGGGCTCCAGCCAATCAGTGGCTTTTGGAATTTGCACTTCAAGGAGAACTGCCAGAAGCTGCAGTGCCTTTCTTGCAGGCATCAGGGAATTCGGAAAGCATTTCTCTGCACCTGGAGAAAGTCTACTTTCATGAACACTCAGGAAGATATGATTTTCAGCCCTCACACCCACCAACCAATGCTTCTGCAGAAGCCATCTATGGAGTTAATTTATCCACTCCATTGACATTTATTACTTGCCTTTAGGCAGAGTAAAAGGGAGGCGGGGGTTGAGGGGGGAAGCCTCCTGCTGGGTGACCTTGACTTGGGAGAGGGATGAAAAGGAAGCCAGAGCTAGGAGTATGATGTTCTCATCCGAGACTTCGGGGAATTTTCAGCTGTGAGGAAGAGGAAGGAAACTCTAAACCCTAAGAAAATCTTAGGGAAGTTATTCTGGTCCCAGCTAAGGGAGGATATTTTAGGGAAAAGGTGAAAATAAGTTTACAAATATTACATGCTAGGGAGGGTGTGGAGAAAAGGGAATCCTCCTACACTGTTGGTGAGAATGTACATTGGTGCAGCCACTACGGCGAACAGTCTGGAGGTTCCTTAAAAAACTAAAAATAGAGCTACCATATGATCCAGCAATCCCACTCCTGGGCATATATCCGGACAAAACTCTAATTCGAAAAGATACATGCACCCCAATGTTCATAGCATTACTATTCACAATAGCCAAGACATGGAAAACAACCTAATGTCCATCGACAGGTGAATGATAAAAGAAAATGTGATGTATACGTACAATGAAATAGTACTCAGCCATAAAAAAGAATAAAATAATGCCATTTGCAGCAACATGCGTGGACCTAAAGATTATCATACTAAGTGAAGCCAGACAGAGAAAGACAAATACCATATGATATCGCTCATATATGGAATTTAAAACATGACACAAATGAACTTATCTGTGAAACAGAAACAGACTCACAGATATAGAAAACAAACTTACAGTTACCAAAGGGGAAAGTGGGGGAGAGATAAATTAGGAGTTTGGGATTAACAGATACACACCACTTTATATAAAATAGATAAACAGGGCTTCCCTGGTGGCACAGTGGTTAAGAATCTGCCTGCCAATGCAGGGGACATGGATTCGAGCCCTGATCTGGGAAGATCCCACATGCCGCGAAGCAACTGGGCCTATCCACCACGGCTACTGAGCCTGTGCTCTAGAGCCCGCAAGCCACAGCTACTGAGCCCACATGCCACAACTACTGGAGCCCATGCTCTGCAACAAGAGAAGACACCGCAATGAGAAGCCCATGCACCGCAATGAAGAGTAGCCCCCGCTCGCCACAACTAGAGAAAACCTGCGCGCAGCAACGAAGACCCAACGCAGCCAAAAATAAATAAATAAAATAAATCAATTTTTTTTTAAAGTTAAAAAAAAATAGATAATCAACAAGGTCCTACTGCATAGCACAGGGAACTATACTCAATATTGTGTAATAACCTGTAAGGGAAAAGAATCTGAAAAAAATAGATATGTGTGTGTGTATAAATGAATCACTTTGCTGTACATCTGAAACTAACACAACATTGTAAATCAACTATATTTCTATTAAAAAAAAAGGAGAGAGAAAAAACTAGTAGTGTCACTATCCCCTCAACCCCACACAATTAAATTAATTTTTTGAAATGCAGACTACAGCAGAATCTAATGTTTCTCTGATTAAAAGCGATTAGCTGTTGAACTCTGTGTAGTGATTTAATCACAGCCATTCTACCAAGGTGGTCCATAGGTTTCATTAGTGAAACAGGCTTGAGGAATACAGAGGGATCACTGAGCTCAAATAGTACAGATTTTTTTTGAGCGGCAGACTGAATAATGGCCCCTAAAGATGTCCATTTTGGAATCCTTGGAACCTTTGAATTTTACCTTGTTTTCTGAAAAAGAGACTTTGTAGATATGATTACATTATGGATCGTGCGATGGGGAGATTATCCTGGATTATCTCGGGGGGCCCTAAGTGACAGTAGGAGTGCCCTTATTAGAGTGAGGCAGGATGGGATGTGACTAGAGAAGAGAAGGCAATGTGAGGAAGTATAGATCTTTTGGAGCAGTGCTGATGAAGACTGCAAGTCAGGATTGTTCCGAAAGGATGCTCTTTTGATCAATGAGTTCAAATGGTGTGATTCCTCTGTGTTTGCATAAACCACAGGAGTGCAACTTCACAGCTTTAGAAAACAAGGCGTCTTGACACTGAAGAGTCTTTGGTCATTCCCCGTAGCTAGAAGGAAGCCGCATCTTTTTTTTTTTTTTTGAGCATCATACCGTAACAATGTTTCACTGTGAACTTGATTTCAACTAAACTTGACAAAGGGATAATGCTTCGCAATAGAGTAGTGGCTGAGATATTAATACAGTGTCAGACACTGATTGTAGTTCTAGCGTTCAAACAAAGCATTTCTAACACATCCAATATGTTTCTTAAAAAAACAAAAAAAGGGCTTCCCTGGTGGCGCAGTGGTTGAGAATCTGCCTGCCAACACGGGGGACACGGGTTCGAGCCCTGGTCTGGGAAGATCCCACATGCCGCGGAGCAACTAGGCCCGTGAGCCACAACTACTGAGCCTGCGCGTCTGGAGCCTGTGCTCCGCAACAAGAGAGGCCGCGATAGTGAGAGGCCCGCGCACCGCGATGAAGAGTGGCCCCCGCTTGCCGCAACGAGAGAAAGCCCTCGCACAGAAACGAAGACCCAACACAGCCATAAATAAATAAATAAATAAATAAATTTTAAAAACCAAAAAAAAACCCAGGGAGCAGCTGTGAGCATGCTTTTCAGATTGTATGAGAAGCCCCGTTCCAAGGCGTCACTCAGACCTTTGACACTCTCCTTCTGACCCATCCCCACCACCCACTTATGTCTCCGAAGAGCCAGTCATCGACGCTAAACGCCAATACATCTCCTTCTTTGGCTCATGAGGCTCCGTCAGATTCATCAGCTGGTGGTCATCTGGTCGTCTGTCCCCGAACCAAGGCTCCATCGCACCATGTACGTGACTTTCTTAAATAACGTATTACTTGCTAACCACTTCTATTATTGTGATTTATGGACACGTCTCGGCAGCAGCCACTAAGCAACTTTGGAACCTAACAGACCTTCACCGGGGGAATGAATGGACGGGGGAGCCAGTCACGAAATGCAGTCTGTGACTCCATCTCGAGAGACACTATCACGTATAAAATAACATAAAAACAACTCTCCACACACAGTCCATAACCTCAAGGAAATACGACGAAAGCACCTCATCTTACTATACAGGAATACATATTTTCACTTCTCGCTCCTCGAAAATAAGACTGAATAGAGGAGGGCTGGCTGAAAGAGTGGGTTAATCCTGTTCCGAGTAGAAACACCTGTTCAGTCATTTCACCCGTGCTGAGTATCAGTCATGTGTCCTGCACTGGGGAGGGAACGATGACAAGCAAAAGAAGTGGTATGAACATCCAGCGAGGTTGTCCAGACCCTCACTGAACAGGAATCCTTCCCTCCTGGGTTCCAGGTAACCGAAGGTGTAAACAAAGGTCCCGGCCCCCCCGGGTGCTCAGAATTTGAAAGGACTCAGATGTGCATGTCGAGGATGTAAATAGAAGTATAAGGTTTCACAGGCTATGCTGCCATTGGGATGGGTGACGGACTGCCTTTTCGCTGTCTGTCTGGCTCAAGACTGGTGTGATCCAGCATTACCCCATTCCTGCCAGTTTGCAGAGTAAGCCATGTGCTTCTCTCCTCATCCCAGCTCTACTGAGGAGGGTGTGTGGTTGGGAGAGTGGAAAGAGCTCGAGGTAGAAGGACAAGAGCTCAAGCACACCCTGGCTACCTCCTTCCCAGCCTGGTCTCCTTTGGGAGCATTTCTTGGGCCCTGTTGGCCAAGTGAGGCTCTCCTTGCTGTAGGCACCACTGGCATCTTGTGCCAAGAATGTCGACACACTTGTTAAATCGCATGGGCCTCCTTAGGCTTCCTCCCACCACCCCCAACCCAACCACACACCCAAACAACCAACCACCCAACCAACCAGCCACTTACCCAACCAATCATCCAACCATCTACCCAACCAACCACCCACCCAACCATCCACCCACCGAAACAACCATCTACCCACCTACCCACCCAACCGACCACCCACCCAATCAACCACTTAACCACCCACCCACACAACCAACCACCCAACTATCCACCCACTCAACCAACCACCCACCCACCCAACCATCCACCCACTCAACCACCCACCCACCCAACCAACCAGCCATTTACCCAACCAACCATCCAACCAGCCACCCAACCAACCAGCCACCCACCTACCCAACCCGTTGACCATGGGCTCCTTTAGGGCAGGGACCGTATTGTTGCCTCTAACCCAGTGCCAGATACACAGCTCAATCAGGGTTTTGTAAACTAATGGATGAAAGCACTCCATAGATTAGCATTTCATATCTTTGTAGGTATACTCTGATTTCCTGAGTCCCTGGGAATCTGTGAAACATCCATGTGAGAGAATAATGAAAGGGCAATAAAGCACCTCATGGCTTTACGGAGCAAAATTCAATGGTCCTGCGCTTTCCTACGTGTCACGCATGTTGCTTTATTCAGCAGCCCCTACTGTCTGGGACACCTTGCTTTGCCTCTTTGCATGGTCACTTCTAATCATCCTCCTCCATGTTACATCCAACCCACATCCACTGCAGATTCGGGTGGTGTCCTAACCCTTAGCACAGATATGCCCTTTGAGGTACCTCACCTAAGTCTTTGTGAAATGGGCCACATGTTATTATAACCAGGTATCTATGTCTCATATTCGCAGAGTGTATGTTGTACAAGCAACTTGGGGTCAGCAGATGGGTCTTATCTAATATCCCCAATGACAGGTAGCTTGATCCGTCTTGGTGGTGGCTTAGCTAACGCTGTGTCAGGAAGGAAGCATCAGCCCACAATGCTGTAGCATATGGAGACAGGCAGAATAATGACCTCCCAAAGATGTCAACATCCTCATCCCCAGACACTGTGACTAGGTTACCTTCCATGACAAAAGGGACTCTGCAGATGTGATTAAGGGTCTAGAAATAGGAAAAATTACTCTGGATTATGTGGGTGAGCCTGACATAATCACAAGGGTCCTTAAAATTGCAGGCAAGAAAGAGTAAGTAAAGGAGATGGAATTATGGAAGCAGAGGTCAGAGAGAGAGAGAGAGGAAGGTTTGAAGACACTGCATTGGTGACTTTAAAGGGAAGAAAGGGTCCATGAGCCAAGGAGAGTGGGCACCTCCAGAAGCTGGAGAAGGCAAGGAAATGGATTCTCCCCTGGAGCCTCCAGAAAGATGCAGTCCTGCTACCATCTTGATTTTAGACCAGTGAGACCCATTTCAAACTTCTGATGCCTACAACTACAAGTTAATAGTTTTTTATTGTTGCTGTAACAAATTAACACAAACTTCCAGGCTTAAAGCAATTGTAGTTGTAGAGGTCACGGGGGGAGGGTGTAAGGGGTCTTGTTTGAACCAACTACACATATGGGGCTGAATTTACATTTAGGGGGAAAACACCCTCATTTTAATGTCTGGACACAGAATGCGTGCTTTTAAGTTCTGGGGAGACCATACCGGAAATGGTCACTTTGGCCATCTGAGTTTTCAATGCCTGTGACCCAATAAAGCCCTGTATGTTTCAAGTGGCAGAAGAACAGCACCACAGCTCCAAGGTCCAGGAGAAGGTGATGAGGGGGTAAGCTGAGGGGGCCGGGCAGAGCACAGAGCTGACACCGTGGCATTTCCCACCTGGATAGATTTCTCACCTTTATAGATTCCGTTACTGCCTCCGTGACCTTCCCCTTTGACAGTCACCTCTTCTACATGTGCTCCTTGGTCCGAGGAGAAGTAGACCAGGGTGTTATTAGCCAGTTTCAACTCATCTAGAACATCCAAGATCTGCCCTGAAGGGGAGAAAACACTCCGTGTTAAGACAGTGCAATCTTTACAAAAGAAAGGGAGGTGATTTGCCCTCATTGACTTGTCTGTTAATTTCTGACGGTGAGGAGGAGATGGTCTTATTCACTGAGCTCTGCTGTGCTGATCCCAACAGGGGATGCAGCATAATCAGAAGGAACCACAGTGGCCGGGCTCTTGGCAGAGACAATGCGAAGATTCAGTCGCTGAATTAAGTATCATCTACAAGCATCATCTGAACCTCTAGGCATCATGGGGTGACCCTGTAGGGAGACCTGATAAAGGATTCTAGAAGAATCAGGCTCACAGATCATGAGCTCCTTGGAGGAAGATGCCAGAAGAGAGAAGCCAAATTGCTGCAATCACCAGCCGGCCTGAGGCTATAAAGAAGTCTACTAGTTTTCCTTATTGACTGGAGAAAACTAAATCATCACAGTTCCTCTTATACAAACAAACATCTCTAAAACTATTTTATGATGAATGACCTTTTTCATACTTACCATAGATATCCAGGTCTAAAACAGTCCATCATGAAAATAAATATTCCTCACACTCTCCTTTTTCTTCTCCTCACCTTCTTTCCCCAAACTTCACATGGTATACTAACCTCCATATAGCAACCCTTCAAAATAATAATGATACCATGGTCAACAATGAGAGTAACGGGTACCATTTGTTGAACACTCTGCCTGCAAAGGACTTTATTCCATGTTCTCTTGATTACATCATACTGAACCCTACGAGTAAAGAGCATTGGCTCCATTGCACAGGTGAGGGCAACAGTGCTCCAAAAAGATACATGACCTGTTCAAAGTCACACGGTTAGGAAGTGAGGGACCCAGACAGGAAGAGTTAAGTCTGACCGCAAAACCCAAACTCTCAAACCCTGCAGAGTTAAGTGGATGAACTCAATGAAAATCACAGAGGAGTAAAAAAAAAAAAAGACACGAAGGAAAAAAAGTTAAGAGTTACATCCTGAAACACCCATGGATGACATGATATGATGGCTGGTGTCTTCTTCAAATTAATCCAGGAAGAAAGGAAGTGAGTACGGAGCATGGATTAATAAAATCAGGCATGACTTCATTAACTGTTAAATGTGGATCCAGGGCAAATGGCAGTTCACCGCACTTTTCTCTCTGCTTCTATGGATGCCTCAAATTTTCCATAAGAATAAACAAAACAAAACAAAACAGCAGCCAGCTGAAGACTGAAGAATGGGCTGAAACACGGATTCTCTGATTAGAAAGCTACCACCTGCTCTCAGATCAGAAGAAAATGATGGTCAGACTAGAGGTATATAATTTACAATTTTCACGGAGTTTGCTACACTCACATGCTGCTACTTTAATTTAGTCCCTGCATGCAGTTATTGTTTGAGGTATTAAAGGGTCTGACTCGGTTTTTTGATGTTTGACAGC